>NC_079196.1:132954723-133282616 GCF_029499605.1 Hyla sarda
GTAACACCTGCGGACAACCGAATACCTACTTAATGTTAGCTTACAGCTGCAGGTAACTGCCCGTGCAATGTGGCCGAACCCAAGAGTGCTGACCGTAGTGCCAGTGCGACCCAGAGTACCACCTGAATAGTTTGAAACGAGGCCTGACCGTGAGTCTGACCGAGAACGTGTGCATGACGCGTATAGTCATGAATAACTAAACCGTGAACACCTCCTGACTGCGAGTCAAGATTACAGTGTGCACCGTTTCTCACTAACTAGCGATGGCTCTGAAGACGTGTCAGCAACCACCGCAGGCGAGTGGTCACCCTTGAAGAAGAGTCAAGATCGCAGTGACCACTACCCGTGTAAACGAAATGCTCTGTATGCGTGACAGTAGCAATGATGCCTTGAACCCTATCTGACATGTCGAGTCAGATATACAGTGATTCAGGGCCTATGTGTAACAGCAGCAGTGCGTAACATTAACTAGTGTAACAGGAGTATTAAGCATTTGAACTGAAATGACGTGAACTAGCGTCTGCTAGCGAAAGTGATGACCACCGTGAAACGTGACTAATTAACATGAACAACCGCCGTACGGTTGGTACTGCCCGTAGCCAAGTTTGCAATGACCAGGAACGTAACGACCACCTAACTGGATACAGACCACCCAATCTGCGAAAGAAACTAACAGTGGTCTAACCATATGGGTTACGCGCCACCTACCACCTCTGACAGATAAGTACTGGCACCCCCTAGCCCCCCCCCCCCTATGCCTGAAACTACCCCAACCTCACTAATTACTTGACTACCCCAAGCCTCCGATATGCATAACCACCCCCCCCCCCCAAACCGAAACCACAGTAATATGGATTATAGTATTATTAACTTACAAGCTGCCCCTTGTCTGCGACAGTGCATGTGTTAGGAACTGTGGCCTGACACCGGTGCACCATAAGCCAGCCCCTCATTACTGTATGGTACCAATACACTCTATAAGCCTAACACATTTCCTCACACACATTTTTTTTTTTTTTTTCCAGCGCCACCTTCTGACCATCCGTGGAGCTATGCCGCCGGCTCACTGGCATGCTGTGACTCCGCCCGTTCAGAGCCCCACGTTACACGTGAGACGCCGGCACAGGGAGACCCACGTGGGTCGCGTCTCCCCGCGCCTGCCATGCCGCCAGCTGCCGCTGGATCCAGAGGCCGTGTTCACTGCGGCCAGCCCGGGCACGCGCTGCACCGTCGGACCGCCGCCTACATAACGCGCTGGGTGCCGGAGCCTGCCCGCCAAACGAGGGGAGCAATCGCAACAGACCAGGGCCCCAGTAAATGAAACATGCCGGACACCCGGCACTTACCTGCACCACCACACACCTGACCCAGCGTACGCAACGAAAAAACCACCGCAATTTCGCCAACCCAGCATACGCCCAGAGGGAGGGGCCGATGGATTCACACAAATTCAGCCTGATAGGCTTCCCACATATATTTTTTTGAAGATCACTTTTTTTGGATTTATATTAGATAAGGATATATCTGAAAAGGTTTAACCTGAAATTCAACCCCTGTAGTACATTAACCCCTTAAGGACGCAGGACGTAAATGTACGTCCTGGTGCGGTGGTACTTAACGCACCAGGACGTACATTTACGTCCTGTGCATAACCGCGGGCATCGGAGCAATGCCCGTGTAATGTGCAGCTGATCCCGGCTGCTGATCGCAGCCAGGGACCCGCCAGCCCGCCAGCAATGGCTGACGCCCGCAATCTCGCGGGCGTCCGCCATTAACCCCTCAGGTGCCGGGATCAATACAGATCCCGGCATCTGGGGCAGTGCACGATTTAAATGAACGTTCGGATAGCCCGCAGCGCTGCTGCGGGGATCCGATCATTCAGAACGCCGCACGGAGGTCCCCTCACCTTCCTCCTTCCGGCTCCCGGCGTCTCCTGCTCTGGTCTGAGATTGAGCAGACAAGAGCAGAAGATCGCCGATAACACTGATCTGTTCTATGTCCTATACATAGAAAAGATCAGTATTAGCAATCATGGTATTGCTATGAATAGTCCCCTATGGGGACTATTCAAGTGTAAAAAAAAATGTTAAAAAATGTAAAAGTAAAGGTAAAAAAAAGTGAAAAATCCCCTCCCCCAATAAAAAAGTAAAACGTCAGTTTTTTCCTATTTTACCCCCAAAGAGCGTAAAAAAGAAATTTTATAGACATATTTGGTATCGCCGCGTGTGTAAATGTCCGAACTATTAAAATAAAATGTTAATGATCCCGTACGGTGAACGTAAAAAAAAAAAAAAAAAAGTCCAAAATTGCTACTTTTTTAATACATTTTATAAAAATAAATTATAAAAAAATTATTAAAAGTTTTTTATACGCAAATGTGGTATCAAAAAAAATTACAGATCATGGAGCAAAAAATGAGCCCTCACACCGCCGCTTATACGGAAAAATAAAAAAGTTATAGGTCATCAAAATAAAGGGATTATAAACGTACTAATTTGGTTAAAAAGTTTGTGATTTTTTTTAAGCACAACAATAATATAAAAGTATGTAATAATGGGTATCATTTTAATCGTATTGACCCTCAGAATAAAGAACACACATAATTTTTACCGTAAATTGTACGGCGTGAAAACGAAACCTTCCAAAATTAGCAAAATTGCGTTTTTCTTTTTAATTTCCCCACAAAAATAGTGTTATTTGGTTGCGCCATACATTTTATTATATAATGAGTTATGTCATTACAAAGGACAACTGGTCGCGCAAAAAAAAAGCCCTCATACTAGTCTGTGGATGAAAATATAAAAGAGTTATGATTTTTAGAAGGTGAGGAGGAAAAAATGAAAACGTAAAAATTAAATTGTCTGAGTCCTTAAGGCCAAAATGGGCTGAGTCCTTAAGGGGTTAAAGGGGTTATCCAGGAATTTTTTTTATTTTTTTTTTTATATATCAACTGGCTCCAGAAAGTTAAACAGATTTGTAAATTAGAAACAAAATTTCAACCACCCCTCAAGGATACCACCCTACTGGGTGCACGGTGAAAAAATGGTTTGAAGACAGTTTGTTTGAACAATGCAAAAAATATTTATTAAAATACAATTAAAATTATTCAATTAAAAAACATTTAAACAGAGCAATATTGAATATATTGGATTACCATAGGGCCCTAATGGTATATATACATAGTAATATGAGGCACTGCGGTTGTAAATAATGGCTGACTGTAGCATAATATAGCATGTAATTTTGTAGCATAATATAGCATGATACAAAATTTGCCTACTGAGGAAGGGGTCTAGTTGCAGTACCCTGAAATGCGTCTAGGCTTAAAGGGGTATTCCGCCCCTAGACATCTTATCCCCTATCCAAAGGATAGGGGATAAGATGTTAAATCGTCGCGGTCCCTCTGCTGGGGAGCCCTGGGTTCCCCGCTGCGGCACCGCGCTATCATTACAGCACAGAGCGAGTTCGCTCTTCACGTAATGATGGGCGGTACAGGGGCCGGAGCATTGTTACATCACAGCTACGCCCCTCGTGATGTCACGGCCCGCCCCTTTCAATACAAGTCTATGGGAGGGGGCGTGGCGGTCGTCACACCCCCTCCCATAGACTTGCATTAAGGGGACGGGCCGTGATGTCATGAGGGGCGGCGCCATGACGTCACGCTGCTCCGTCCCCCATATCGCCCATCATTACGCACAGAGCTCTGCTCTGTGCTGTAATGACAGCGCGGTGCCGCAGCGGGGATCCCGGGGGTCCCCAGCAGCTGGACCGCGGCGATCTGACATCTTATCCCCTAACCTTTGGATAGGGGATAAGATGTCTAGGGGCGGAATACCCCTTTAAGACTTTGTCTGGACAGAGCACTACAAAGACGCACTGCCCATTCAGAAGCCGACTTAACCTAAACCAGCCGCTTATAGACCTGCTGCTCCAGCTGGGATTTCTGTCCATCTGACGCATTCACCTGCTTCTGATTCTACCTTACATGCCTGACATGCTGCCATCACTGCGAGCATTTCCACCGGAGTAAGCCAGCGAGGGTCCGATATTACAATACAACCCCTTTAATACATAATATCCATCTAATTCCAGTCATCTAATTGAGATTTAAATATGTGGATAATATTCTGATCTAATTGGACAGGGACATCAAATAGTTATGTTAAATAGATTGCATAAATATTATAGTCACATGACATACCTATACCCCAATTATAGAAAATATGGCTGTTCTTAAAATCAATACCCTGTCACAGACTGCCCCCTATCGTTAATGCTAGGAATAGCACAAGTGAAATTGTAAGGTTAATTGCATAGTCACACCCACCAGATTACATCATATTGGATGAGGGTGGGCTTTAGATAAAGAAATGTTTAAAAACCTGAGGGGACTGACAGGGGAAAAAAAAAGACCTAAAGCGCCCCGAGGAAGCCTGGGGAAGCATATCAATCAGACACCACAGCAGAGAGACCAGACTTGATCCAAAGAGCTGACCTTCCTGAGACTCTACATATTGCCTGCATTCCTGAACCTTCTAGGCCCAGATATCTGGTAAAGTATAACTTTGATTACCTGTAGTAAGGGTTATAATTAACTGGATTGATATTTAGTCATTTCTGCCTTATTGCGGTGGTATAGTGCTAAGGTGCTAAGTCATTATTTTAGTGCTGTTCGGTAAAGATGCATATTACCGAATATTGTATCTAATTTGACTCAGAGGAAAATCTCTGCCCTCGAATTCATATTCCGGGGATTTAATATCAAGCCAAGTAATTTGGGTTACTATACTACCAGATATCTGAGATTGGTTATAGTCTGAGCAGAGCAAATAGTTGTGTGTACAATATTGTTATTGTTTCCTTGGGTTTATATACTTCCTGCCGTATTCAGGGTGGCTTTGCTGCCCCCTTGTGTTTTAAGGTGATAGAGACAGTTTTTGTTATGGTAGAGCCATCTTGTGGCCGAAATTGTGTACTGCATGCTACTGTGTACTATTGGGTTTTGTATTGATTAGTTTGATTGTATTTTAATTTATTGTATATTAAATCATTTATATATTTTGCATATATGTTTGTACCCTGTTTTTCTAATTGCACAACATAATTACCAATCCTTGAACTCTTTTTGAGGTGTTTTATGTACACCTCGTAGGATCAATCATATTTATAATTTTTCTTTGACCCTTATTTTTGTGTATAAAGTGCTTTGCTTTATACCACGACGGTATGTAACTGTTAGGTCTGTAAGAAACATCGGCCTCAAATGCGAAGAGTTCTCTCTCATGAGCTCTGATGTATATTTCCAGGCGACAATTCAGCGCCACGTGTTAGTTGTTCCCAAAGGGATGAAACAGAGTATAGGTTGAAAATTGCAATTTTCAAAAGCTACCCTTCATCCATTCCTGGAAAATAAATTTAGTAAAACACCCATGCGTTCCAAATGTCCTTTTTACCCCTATACCCATTCCTCGGGGGGGTACTTTCTGTAATGGTGTCACATGTGGGTGTTTCATTTTTGTATTTTCCTCTGAATTTATGTAACCGTCAGCTACTGATATGCCATAGGCCTCAAATGCAAACAGACCTCTATGATATCTGAGCCTTGTTGTGCACCTGCCCAGCACGTTACCCCATATGTGGATGTATTTCCATCATCAGGAGAAAAAGCCCTCCAAAAAAGCACGCCCTATTTCTCCCATTACTCCTTGTGAAAATGTAAAAAATTGGTTAACCCCAGCATTTTAGTTAAAATTTTTTTTCAATTTATGGCCCACTGTTCAAAAAACCTGTGAGGTGTAAATACTCACTGTACCTCTTGTTACCTTCCTTGAGGGGTGTAGTTTTTTTTATTTTTATTTTATGTCAGAACCTCAACCATTGCAGTGCAAAGCACTGGGGTCAGTATTGGGTCCTGTCCTATTTAATATATTCATTAATGACCTTGTAGAGGGGTTGAATAGTAAAGTAGCAATCTTTGCAGATGATACTAAACTCTGTAAAGCGGTAAACACAATAGAGGACAGGGCACTGTTACAAATGGATCTGGATAGGTTGGAGGTTTGGGCTGGGAAGTGGCAGATGAGGTTCAACACTGTTAAATGTAAGGTAATGCACATGGGGAGGAAAAATCCGGACTGGGATTATGTATTAAATGGGAGCACACTAGGGACGACTGACATGGAAAAGGACTTTGGGAGTTTTAGTTAATAGTACATTTAGCTTTAGTGACCAGTGTCGGGCAGCTGCTGCAAAGGCAAATAAAATTATGGGGTGCATCAATAGGGGCATAGATGCCCACGACAAGGAAATAATTCTACCGCTGTACAAATCACTAGTCAGACCACACATAGAATACTGTGTACAGTACTGGGCACCAGTGTACAAGAAAGATACAGTAGAGCTGGAGAGGGTTCAAAGACTGGCAACCAGGGTAATACGGGGAATAGGAGGACTACAGTACTCAGAAACATTATCAGAATTAGGGTTATTTAGTTTAGAAAAAAGAAGGCTTAGGGGAGACATAATAACTATGTATAAATATATCAGGGGACTGTACAGAGATCTTTCCCATGATCTATTTATACCCAGGACTGTATCTGTAACAAGGGGGCATCCTCTACAGGAAAGAAGGTTTCTACACCAGGACAGACGAGGGTTCTTTACTGTAAGAGCAGTGAGATTGTGGAATTCTCTCCCGGAGGAGGTGGTCATGGGGAACTCTGTAAAAGAATTTAACCCCTTAAGGACCAGGCGTTTTTTGTTTTTTGCACTTTCGTTTTTTTCCTCCTTACCTTTAAAAAATCATAACTCTTTCAATTTTGCACCTAAAAATCTGTACTATGGCGTATATTTTGCGCCACCAATTCTACTTTGTAATGACATCAGTCATTGTACCCAAAAATCTACGTCGAAACTGAAAAAAAAATCATTGTGCGACAAAATTGAAAAAAAAATGCCAATTTGTAAGTTTTGGGTACTTCCGTTTCTACTTAGTAAATTTTTCGTTAAAAATGACACCTTTTCTTTATTCCCTAGGTCCATACGGTTAAAATGCTACCCTACTTGTATAGGTTTGATTTTGTATTACTACTGAAAAAAAATCATAAATACATGCAGGAAAATGTATACGTTTAAAATTGTCGTTTTCTGAGCCCTATAACTTTTTTATTTTTCCATGTTCAGGGGGCTATGAGGGCTCATTTTTTGCGCCGTGATCTTTTTTGTCGGTACCATTTTTGCATTGATCGGAATTTTTGATCGCTTTTTATTAATCTTTTCATGATATAAAAAGTGACCAAAAATACGCAATTTTGGACTTTGGAATTTTTTTGCGCGTACGCAATTGAACATGCGGTTTAAAAAGCGGTATATTTTAATAATTTGGACATTTACACAGTTTTTTTTTTCATTCTTGGAAATGCCAGGTGATTCAAACTTTTATTAGGGGAAGGGATCATTGAAAGGCTTAATGATTTTTTTTACACTTTTCTTATGCCATATTATAGCCCCCAGGGGGGGGGGGGGCTATAACATTGCATGTACTGATCTTTACCACTGATTGATGCATCTCCATAGGAATGCATCAATCAGGGTTTTCGGTGATTGAATGCTCAAGCCTGGATCTCAGGCGATCGGACTGCGATCGGTAAGAGACCTTCCTCCTGAAGTACAGCTGTTCGGGATGCCGCGATTATTCCGCAGCAATCCCGAACAGCTCCCTGAGCTAACCGGCACATTTTACCTTCACTTTTAGCCGCGCAGCTCAGCTTTGCGGCGGGTCCCGGCTTCACTATGACGCCGGGCCTGCCGTGATATGATGCAAGGTTACCGTGTAACCCCGCGTTATATCACGGGAGCGGGACTAGGGGCGTAAGTTTATGCCCTTGGTCCTTAACAGGTTAAAAGAGGTCTGGATGCATTTTTGGAGAATAATAACATTACAGGTTATGTATATTAGAATTATAGGGACAGAACGTTGATCCAGGGATTTATTCTGATTGCCATATTTGGAGTCGGGAAGGAATTTTTACCTCTAGTATGAGGGTTTTTTACCTTCCTCTGGATTAACTCAGTAGGGACTCATTAGGGTTATAGGTTGAACTTGATGGACTCTGGTCTTTTTTCAACCTTATGAACTATGTTACTATGATACAAAAATTGCAATTTTCGAAAGCTACCCTTCATCCTCAAATGCGAAGAGTTCTCTCTCATGAGCTCTGATGTATATTTTCAGGTGACAATTCGGCGCCACGTGTTAGTTGTTCCCAGAGAGATGAAACAGAGTATAGGTTTAAAATTGCAATTTTCAAAAGCTACCCTTCATCCATTCCTGGAAAATAAATTTAGGAAACACTTGTGCGTCTTTACCCCTATACCCATTCCTCGGGGGGGTACTTTCTGTAATGGTGTCACATGTGGGTGTTTCATTTTTGTATTTTCCTCTGAATGTATGTAACCGTCAGCTACTGATATGCCATAGGCCTCAAATGCAAACAGACCTCTATGATATCTGAGCCTTGTTGTGAGCCTGCCCAGCCCGTTACCCCATATGTGGATGTATTTCCATAGTCAGGAGAAAAAGCCCTCCAAAATTTGTAACTATTTCTCCCTATCCGCCCTATTTCTCCCATTACCCCTTGTGAAAATGTAAAAAATTGGGTAACCCCAGCATTTTAGTTTAAATTTTTTTTTCAATTGATGGCCCACTGTTCAAAAAACCTGTGAGGTGTAAATACTCACTGTACCCCTTGTTACCTTCCTTGAGGGGTGTAGTTTTTTATTTTTATTTTATGTCAGAACCTCAACCATTGCAGTGCAAAGCACCACTTTAGGCCTCAAATCTCATTGATGCTGTCTCACTCCTAAGCCCTGTTGTGCACCTGCATAGTGCTTTTCTGCCTTATATGGGGTATTTTCTTATTTTGGAGAAATTGGGCTACAAATTTTGTGGAGATTTTTTTTCTCTTACTACTTGAAAACTAGAAAATTTTTGGTTAATACCAACAATTTAGTCTTAAAAATCAATGATTTCACTTATACGGCCCACTGTTGAGAAAACATGTGAGGTGTAAGTACTCACTGTAACTAACCCTTGTTACATTCCTTGAGGAGTATAGTTTCTAAAATGGTGTCACGTGTGGGGTTCTTGCACAATAGGGGCAACAAACTTTTCACACCAAAAGCCTAATTTACACCCACATATGGGGTATTTTCTTTCTCAGGCGAAATTGCACTACAAATTTGGGGGGCCTTTTGTCCTATTACCCCATGTGAAAAAGAAACATTTGAGGTAACACTATCAATATAGTGTTAAAAGTTCACTTTAACGTCCCACTGTTCAAAAAACCTGTGAGGAGTAAGTACTCACTGTAACCCTTGTTACGTTCAAGGATGGGTGTAGTTTCCAAAATGGTGTCACATGTGGGGAGTTTCTGCTGTTCTGGCACCATGGGAGGCTTGTAAATGCACATGGCCCCCGACTTCAATTTCAGCAAAATTCTCTCTTCAAAAGTCCAATAGCACTCCTTCTGTTTTGAAACCTGTAGTTCGCCAGCAGAGCTCGTAATGTCCACATATGGGGTGTTTTCTTAATCGTGAGAAATTGGGCTTCAAATTTTGGGGTCCATTTTCTCCAATTACCCCTTGTGAAAATGAAGAATTCGAGTAACACCAACATTTTAGTGTTAAAAATCAAATTTTCCATTTTCTCGTTTAACGCAAAGTCGTCAAACACATACGAGGTGTTAAGGCGCACTATACCCCTTGTTACGTTCCTTGTGGGGTGTAGTTTCCAAAATAGTATGCCATGGTTTTTTTTTTTGCTTTTCTGGCACCATGGGAGCTTCCTAAATGCAACATGACCCCCAAAAACCATGACCGCAAAATTTGTTTAAAAAAATCCCACAGTTGCTCTTTCCCTCTTTAGCCATGTTGTGAGCCCGCAGAGCACTTTATGTCAACATATATGAGGTATTTCCGTACTCGAGAGAAATTGGGCTACAAATTTGGGATTTTTCTCCTTATACCACTTATAAAAATGAAAAAAATGGGGTTACAAGAACATGTTAGTGTAAAAAAATTCAGATTTAGATTTTTCTCCTCCACTTTGCTGCCATTCTTGTGAAACACCTAAAGGGTTAACAAACTTTCTGAATGTCATGTTGAATACTTTGAGGGGTGTAGTTTCTATAATGGGGTCATTTTGGGGGTATTTCTCACAGAAAGGCCCCTCAAATCTACTTCAGATTTAAGTGGTCCCTGAATAATTCAGATTTTGAAATTTTCGTGAACATTTTTTAAATTGCTGCTATACTTTGAAGCCCTCTAATGTCTTCAAAAAGTTAAAACATGTCAACTTTATGATTAGAGATGAGCGAACTTACAGTAAATTCGATTCATCACGAACTTCTCGGCTCAGCAGTTGATGACCTTTCCTGCATAAATTAGTTCAGCTTTCCGGTGCTCCGGTGGGCTGGAAAAGGTGGATACAGTCCTAGGAGATTCTTTCCTAGGAATGTATCCACCTTTTCCAGCCCATCGGAGCACCTGAAGGCTGAACTAATTTATGCAGGAAAAGTCATCAACTGCCAAGCCAAGAAGTTCGTGACAAATCGAATTTACTGTAAATTTGCTCATCTCTATTTATGATGTCAATATAAAGTAGACCTATTGTGTTTGTGAATCAATCTATAATTTATTTGGAATATCCATTTTACTTACAAGCAGAGAGTTTCAAAGTTAAAACAATGCAAAAGTTTCAAAATTTTCATGAAATTTTGGGATTTTTCACCAAGAAAGGATGCAAGTAACGACAAAAATTTACCACTATGTTAAAGTAGAATATGTCACAAAAAAACTATCTCGGAAACAGAATAAAAGGTAAAAGCATCCCAGAGTTATTAATGCATAAAGTGATTGGGGTAAGAATTGCAAAAAGGGCTGAGTCCTTAATGTGAAAATAGGCTGATACTTTTGATAAGTATTTGATCTTGAACATAGAGGGACATTTATCACTGTTACTGTGGTAAGCGACGTCTGTAGTTTTTTTTTTTTTTTTTTTTATTGCTTTAGTTATGCTTATGTGTGACATATTTATCATACTATCACAGGGTGTTGACAAATTTGGCTCACATAAGCAAAAACATTAAATCACTTTAGAATGCCATTTTTTAAGCAAAAACCAATAAATTACCGTATATACTCGAGTATAAGCCGAGTTTTTCAGCACGATTTTTCGTGCTGAAAACACCCCCCTCGGCTTATACTCGAGTGAACTCCCCCACCCGCAGTGGTCTTCAACATGCGGACCTCCAGAGGTTTCAAAACTACAACTCCCAGCAAGCCAGGGCAGCCATCGGCTGTCCGGGCTTGCTGGGAGTTGTAGTTTTGAAACCTCCGGAGGTCCGCAGGTTGAAGACCACTGCGGCCTTCAACATCATCCAGCCCCCTCTCACCCCCTTTAGTTCTGAGTACTCACCTCCGCTCGGCGCTGGTCCGGTCCTGCAGGGCTGTCCGGTAAGGAGGTGGTCCGGTGAGGAGGTGGTCCGGGCTGCTATCTTCACCGGGGAGGCCTCTTCTAAGCGCTTCGGGCCCGGCCTCAGAATAGTCACGTTGCCTTGACAACGACGCAGATGCGTCGTTGTCTAGGCAACGGCTCTATTCCGGGCCGGAAGCGCGGAGAAGAGGCGCCCCCGGTGAAGATAGCAGCCCGGACCACCTCCTCACCGGACCACCTCCTCACCGGACCACCTCCTTACCGGACAGCCCTGCAGGACCGGACCAGCGCCGAGCGGAGGTGAGTACTCAGAACTAAAGGGGGTGAGAGGGGCTGGATGATGTTGAAGGCCGCAGTGGTCTTCAACCTGCGGACCTCCGGAGGTTTCAAAACTACAACTCCCAGCAAGCCCGGACAGCCGATGGCTGCCCGGGCTTGCTGGGAGTTGTAGTTTTGAAACCTCTGGAGGTCCGCATGTTGAAGGCCGCAGTGGTCTTCAACCTGCGGACCTCCGGAGGTTTCAAAACTACAACTCCCAGCAAGCCCGGACAGCCGATGGCTGCCCGGGCTTGCTGGGAGTTGTAGTTTTGAAACCTCTGGAGGTCCGCAGGTTGAAGACCACTGAGGGCGAATGATGAGAAGAGGATGATGAAGGGGGGGGGGGTGTGGGGATGATGAAGGGGGGTGGGGATGATGAAGGGGGGGGGGGTGTGGGATGATTACAAGGGGATGATGAAGGGGGGATGTGTGGGATGATTAGGGGATGTGTGGGATGATGACAAGGGGATGATGAAGGGGGGATGTGTGGGATGATAAGGGGATGTGTGGGATGATGACAAGGGGATGATGAAGGGGGGATGTGTGGGATGATGACAAGGGGATGTGTGGGATGATGACAAGGGGATGATGAAGGGGGGATGTGTGGGATAAGGGGATGTGTGGGATGATGACAAGGGGATGATGAAGGGGGGATGTGTGGGATAAGGGGATGTGTGGGATGATGACAAGGGGATGATGAAGGGGGGATGTGTGGGATGATGACAAGGGGATGATGAAGGGGGGATGTGTGGGATGATAAGGGGATGTGTGGGATGATGACAAGGGGATGATGAAGGGGGGATGTGTGGGATGATGACAAGGGGATGATGAGGATGTTAATGACGGGTCTGGATGATGACAGGGGGGGATGAGGTATTTCCCACCCTAGGCTTATACTCGAGTCAATAACTTTTCCTGGGATTTTGGGTTGAAATTAGGGGTCTCGGCTTATACTCGGGTCGGCTTATACTCGAGTATATACGGTATTTCAGAACACTACTTTGTAACCCCACCTCAAGTCACAGCTGTTGTGACAATGTGTGATATATTTTTTTTCCCACTTTTTTCCCACCTAAATGTACTAACAAATTTTTCATTATTTTTTTTCTCATTTCAGATCCGTGTGTACAGAGGACTACTTTGGATTTAGTGGACTACGATTTTGGAATAAAAGTTTTTTTTTTTTTTAGACATGTTGTGTTTTTTATTTACTTTACAGACTTAGTAGTGGAAGCTGTCTAATAGACAGAGTCCATTACTAAGCCGGGGCTTAGCGTTAGTTTCACAAACAGCTAGCGCTAAACCCCAATTATTACCCTAGTGTCAAAAATGGCACTCCTGGGCCTAGGTGGTAACAGGCTGGTGTTATTTAGGCTGGGGAAGGCCAGTAACAATGGTCCTCACCCACCCTGGTAACGTCAGGCTGTTGCTGCTTGGTTGGTATGAGAATGAAAATATTGGTAACCCCACACATTTTGCATAAATAAAAAAGTGTGTGTTTCCCACTATTTATATTCTCAGCCAGATACCATCCAAGCCGCAACAGCCTGACATTACCAGGGTGGGAAAGGACCATTGTTATTGGCCCTCCTCAGCCTAAACATCACCAGCCTATTCCTGCTTAGGCCCAGGAGCGCCATTTTTGATGCTCCAGGCCTGTTGTTACCGTAACCCCTGTGGCAGTGGGTACTGGGGTAATAATTGGGGTTAGCGCTAGCTGTTTTTGTGGCTACTGCTATTCCCCGGCTTAGTAATAGACTCTGTCTATAAGACGGCTTCCACTACTAAGCCGGTAAAGTAAATAAAAAAAGAATTAAAAAAACACAATACGTTTAACAAACCTTTATTCCAAAAAATACTCCCCCATAAGCCCTCGTTAACCATTTTATTAACGTTAAACAAAAAACCCGACATAGTCCACAGAATCTGAAGTAGTCCACAGGATATACAAATCTGAAATGAAAAGATAAAAAAAACACGGAAAATAGGTTAGTACAGTTATTGTCACTCACCCGCACATCTCCTGCCCAAGCATGTCCTCACTGTAAGGGCATGCTGGAAATTGTAGTCATGCGATGGCGTACTGGTGGGAGATGTGCAGGCAGGTGAAAAGCAAGCCAGGGAAGCTTGTCACCCGCTCGCACATCTCCCGTCTGCCCGGCCTCACGACTACAACTCCCAGCATGTCCTTACTGTATAAGGGCATGCTGGGAGTTGTAGTCGTGCTGCATGGGCAGGTGACAAGCAAGCCAGCGAAGCGGGTGGCATTGCGCTCAGCTCCCTGGCTTCCCAGTGGGGAAAATTAAAGGGGCATTCTGGCCAAATACATCTTATCCCCTAAGATAAGATGTCTGATAGCAGGGGGCCCGCCACTGGGACCCCCCTCCATGCAGCAACCTCATTCTTTGCGGGGCTGCTTTTCCAGTCACGCCCATTGGATAGGGCATAAGATGTATTTGGCCAGAATACCCCTTTAACCCCTTCCCGACCTATGACATACCTGTACGTCATGAGTGGCAAGGTGTTCCCGACCCATGACATACAGGTACATCATGAACATTTTTGCCGCTACTCGCGGCATCCCCCAGCGCCCGGTAAGATTGTGGCTATCACTGATAGCCAGCAATCTTACCATGCGACCACGGGGGGTTTCATCCCCCCCCCCCCCCCCCCCCCCCAGCGATTGCTGCTATCAGCTAGTCAAGTCTAACTAGCTGATAGCAGCGTTTCACTATGAGAATACTTAGTAGCGCGGTGTGTGAGTCACGATCACGGGGATCGGGACATACACCGCTCTGCTGAGTGTCCCTTACCCGTCCCCCGGCGTCACTTACCTGGCTATGCGGTGTCCCGAGCGGTCCCGGCGCGAGCGGCGTCCTCCAGGTGGTCCCTGCGGTGGTGCGTCCCAGCAGTGAGTTTCCAGCAGCAGGGCGGCATCTTCATTGGCAGCAGTGAGATCGGCGTAAAGCAATCTCACCACTGCCTCTGGGAGTTTCAAAACTGCAACTCGCAGCATGCCCAGACAGCCTTTGGCTTTCTGTGCATGCTGGGAGTTGTAGTTTTGCAACATCTGGAGGTCCACAGTTTGGAGACCACTGTATAATGGTCTCCAATCTGTGCTCTTCCAGATGTTGCAAAACTCCAAATCTCATCATGCTCAGTCTGTCCAGGCATGCTGGGAGTTGTAGTTCTGTAACATCTGGAAGAGCACAGATTGGAGACCATTATACAGTGGTCTCCAAACTGTGGACCTCCAGATGTTGCAAAACTACAACTCCCAGCATACCAGACTGCCCAAGCATGCTGGAAGTTGTAGTGCGGCAACATCTGATCCTTCAGATATTGCCGAACTACAACTTCCAGCATGTCTGGGCATGCTGGGAGTTGTAGTTTTGCAACAGCTGGAGGCACACTGGTTTGTAAACACTAAGTTAAGTAATAAACTTTCAAGTGTTTTGCAACCAGTGTGCCTTCAGCTGTTAGATAACTACAATCCCCAACATGCACAGACAGCCAAAGGGCATGCTGGGAGTTGTAGCAGTATGCCTCTAGCTGTTGCATAACTACAAGTCCCAGCATGCCCTTCTGCTGTAACTGCATGCTGAGATTTGTAGTTTTTGCAACAGCTGAAGGCACACTGGTTGCGAAACACCAGTTTGTTATCTAACTGCGTGTTTCGCAACCAGTGTGCCTCCAGCTGTTGCAAAACTACAACTCCCAGCATGCACGGACAGTCAAAGGGCATGCTCGGAGTTGTAGTTTTGCAACAGATGGATGTTTGCCCCCCCCCAATGGGAATGTACAGGGTACACTCACATGGGCGGAGGTTTACAGTGAGTGCTGCAAGTTTGAGATGGCGCAAATTTTGCGCTGCAGCTCAAACTCCCAGCGGCAAACTTGCTGTGAACCTCTGCCCATGTGACTGTACCCTAAAAACACTACACTACACTTACACTAACCTAAAATAAAAAGTAAAATACACTACATATACACATACCCCTACACAGCCCCCCTCCCCTCCCCAATAAAAATGAAAAATGTCTGGTACGCTACTGTTTCCAAAACAAAGCCTCCAGCTGTTTCAAAACAACATCTCCCAGTATTGCCGGACAGCCATTGACTGTCCAGGCATGCTGGGAGTTTTGCAACAGCTGGAGGCTCCCTGTTTGGGAATCACTGGAGTAGAATACCCGTATGTCCACCCCTATGCAAATCCCTAATTTAGGCCTCAAATGCGCATGGCACTCTCTCACTTTGGAGCCCTGTCGTATTTCAGGGCAACAGTTTTGGGACACATATGGGGTATTTCCGTACTCGAGGAAAATTGCCTTACAAATTTTGGGGGGCTTTTTCTTCTTTAACCCCTATGAAAAGGTGAAGTTGGGGTCTACACCAGCATGTTAGTGTATAAAAATTAATTTTTTTTACACTGACATGCTGGTGTTGCCGCATACTTTTCATTTTTACAAGAGGTAAAAGGGAAAAAAGACCCTCGAAATTTGTAATGTAATTTCTCCCGAGTACAGAGATACCCCATATGTGGGCGCAAAGTGCTCTGGGGGCGCACAACAAAGCTCAGAAGGGAGAGTGCACCATGTACATTTGAGGTGATTTGCACAGGGGTGGCTGATTGTTACAGCAGTTCTGACATAAACGCAAAACAATAAATATCCATATGTGACCCCATTTTGGAAACTATACCCCTCATGGAATTTAATAAGGGGTGCAGTGAGCATTTACACCCCACTGGTGTATGACAGATTTTTGGAACAGTGGTCTGTGAAAAGGAAAAATAAAATTTTTCATTTGCACAGTCCACTGTTTCAAATATCTGTCAATCGCCAGTGGGGTGTAAATGCTCACTGCACCCCTTATTAAATTCCATGATGGGTGTAGTTTCCAAAATGGGGTCACAAATGGGGGGTCCACTGTTCTGGCACCATAGGGGCTTCCTAAATGGGACATGCCCCCCAAAAACCCTTTCAGAAAAACTCACTCTCCAAAATTCCATTGTCACTCCTTCACTTCTGAGCCCTCTACTGCGCCCGCCGAACACTTTATATAGACATATGAGGTATTTCCTTACTTGAGAGAAAATGGGTTACACATTTTAAGGTGATTTTCTCCTTTTACCCCTTGTAAACATTCAAAAATCAGGTCTACAAGAACATGCGAGTGTAAAACACTTACTGAATGTCGTTTTGAATACTTTGGGGGTGCAGTTTTTATAATGGGGTCATTTATGGGGTATTTCTAATATGAAGACCCTTAAAATCCACTTCCAACCTGAACTGGCCCCTGATAAAGTATGATTTTGAAAATCTTGAGAAAAATTGTAAAATTGCTGCGGAACTTTGAAGCCCTCTGGTGTCTTCCAAAAGTAAGCACACGTCAATTTTTGGATGCAAACATAAAGTAGACATATTATATATGTGAATCAATATGTAATTTATTTGGAATATCCATTTTCCTTACAAGCAGAGAGTTTCAAAGTTAGAAAAATGCAAAATGCATGCAAAACAAGAAAGGGTGGAAATATCAGTGAAATTTTACCTATAACATAAAGTAGAATATGTCACAAAAAAACATTCTCGGAATCAGAATGATAAGTAGAAGCATCCCAGAGTTATTAATGTTTAAAGTAACAGTGGTCAGATGTTCAAAAAATGCCCAGGTCCTGAAGGTGAAAATGGGCTGGGTCATGAAGGCGTTAAGTTACGGCACTATCACAGGTCCAATCACAGGTCCGCCCAGGAAATATAAAGTTACTGTGCTGTAATTTCATTTTCTTGTCCTGTCGGTCGGCTCTGCTCTCCGGCCACCCGACCACTTCAAAGTGAAAACTGAAAATTGCTTAGGTAGTGCTGTTAGGTAATTTCAGCCTACCCACAAAAGTCGTACGACAATTGCTTAGGCGCACGTGCGTGTAAGCAAAAACAACCCTCTAAATGCCTTGATAAATTTTCCTCATACAGATTACATACATTGTACATACTGTTCCTCCCAAATGGCTAAGGAAAGATTATTTAAAGCGTACCTATCATATTACAGGAAAAGAAAAAAAAGTTATATGTTACTCAGTACCTCATCCTGATCATATACATATACCGTATTTATCGGCGTATAACACGCACTTTTTAGGCTAAAATTTTTAGCCTAAAGTCTATGTGCGTGTTATACGCCGATACAGCCCCAGGAAAGGCAGGGGGAGAGAGGCCGTCGCTGCCGGCTTCTCTCCCCCTGCCTTTCCTGGGGTCTAGAGCCCTGCTGCCGGCCCTTCTCTCCCCCTGGCTATCGGCGCCGCTGCCCGTTCTGTCCCCCTGACTATCGGTGCCGGCGGCCCATTGACGGCGCCGATAGCCAGGGGGAGAGAAGCGGCGCCGACAGCCAGGGGGAGAGAAGGGGCAGCGGCACCCATTGCTATGCGCTGCACGGCGCGGCGCATGACGTCAGTGCGCCGCGCCATGCATAGCAACGACGCAGGGGACGCACGCCGGAGGCCTGCAGCAGCGCGGACCCGACCCCGGCAACAGGTAATTATGTCACCGGGGATGGGGGGAAGCAACGGGGCAGCAGCGCCGGCAATGGGTGCCGCTGCCCCTTCTCTCCCCCTGGCTGTCGGCGCCGCTTCTCTCCCCCTGGCTATCGGCGCCGGCAATGGGGCGCCGGCACCGATAGTCAGGGGGACAGAACGGGCAGCGGCGCCGATAGCCAGGGGGAGAGAAGGGCCGGCAGCAGGGCTCTAGACCCCAGGAAAGGCAGGGGGAGAGAAGCGGGCAGCGACGGCCTCTCTCCCCCTGCCTTTCCTGGGGCTGTATCGGGGTATACACGCGCACACACGCACCCTCATTTTACCATGGATATTTGGGTAAAAAACTTTTTTTACCCAAATATCCTTAGTAAAATGAGGTTGCGTGTTATAGGCCGGTGCGTGGTATACCCCCCCGATAAATACAGTAACTTTTATGTGTCTAGCTTCTGCATTTCTTTTAAAATCAGCTTATATCAGATCACACAGAATTTTCATTCTCTTACTGTACACTAAACTTCCTCCCTCACTATGTGTCACTGAGCTGTCAGCCAATCACTGCACTCTGCTCTGTAACCCTTTCCTCTCGTTTTATGCTGCACATGTTATACAGAGAGGAAGAAGATTGCTGGAGTTTGCCTGCTGTTCTCCTTATACACTATGGCCCTCATTTACTTAGAAAATCGGGTTGTAAGTCTATCTTGCTTTCTTACCCGATTGCTTTTTCCCCCTGGTATTTATTATTATGTCGCATCCTGTTTGTCGCACTGGGTTTTGTTGGTTTTGGTTTCCAACTCCTCTGAGTTGTCGGGAAAAAATCCACAACAATTCAACAAATTCGGGTTGGAAACCTTTATAAATACGTGGGAAAGCTCAGAAATGTCGGGTTACGCCCCTTTTTTGGGTTTGGGAGAATCCACATCGGGTCCGTCGGGAAAAATTTTTGCATCATGGCGCAGACAAAGATGCGCCAAAAAAACCCGACAAAACAAGTCGGGTTTACAATAGTAAATGAGGGCCTGCACGGGACTGGTTTTTCAATCCTGCTCCAGCCCGCTCCCGATGCTTTTTTGTCCAATCCCGTCCACTAACATAGGAATGTACAGACACTAGGGTTCAATGCTCTGCACATACTCCCCATGTATAACAGTGTGTGTAGTACACACACTGCTATACATGGGGGTATGTGCAGAGCATTGTACTCTAGTGTATGTACAGATGTGAATAGCAGTGACTGCAGATTCAGAGGCCCTGGGTCACTGACCGATGCAATGCTCTGCACATGGTGGGTATGTGCAGACTGCAGAGCATTGCACTCTAGGGTCTGTAGAAGACAATAGGGTGCAATGCTCTGCAGTGCACTTACCCCCATGTTAATAGCAGTGCAGATAGAGGCCCTGGGAGGATCACCGACAGATGTAGTCACTTACATACCCAGCCAGTGCCGCAGCACAGCGCAGTGTGTGTGTGAATTGCGAGTAACATTGGTGGCAGCTCTCACCTACCTGGCCGGTTGGAGAAGATGGAGTACAGAGTAAACAATCCTCCAGGGCATGCTGAGCACGCACCAAAATGGTGGTGGCAGCAGAGAGAGGAGAAGGAGGAGACAGAACTGCACTGTGAGACAGTCACTGAGTCGGACTTATATTGAGGCTGCCATGGTAATCCCATTACTACTGGGGTGACACTGTAAAAAACCTCCAATCTCATTACTACTGGGGTGACACACTGTAACAAACCTCCTCCTCATGTAATCTCTTTACTAATGGGGTGACACACTGTAACAGACCTCCTCCTCATGTAATCTCATTACTAATGGGATCACACACTGATAACACACAGTAACACCCATGCCATCTTCTTTCTACTGGGCTGGCACACTGTAACAAACCTCCTCCCCATAACATCTTTTTTTACTACTAAGGTGCACATTGTAAAAAAAAAACACCTCTCCTTCCCTCTAAATGCTAATGGGATCACACACTGATATCACACAGTAACAACCATGCCATCTCCTTACTACTGGACTGCTGCATAGCAACCTGGGAAAAATCGGAGACAACAGTAATTTTGTATGCTGTTAAAAATAAATATTGGGGGGAAAAGTACAGACACTATATTATGAACTACACTAACTTTACAGCCCCTGTAGCATAGTCAAATAAATAAAAATAATTCCTGGAATACCCCTTTAAGGTTGGTGCCACAGACAGCCTTGCTTATTGTAAACATATACCATGATTTTCCAAAGATGAATGCATTGTGGGCCAGTAATAAGTTACCGTATATACTCGAGTATAAGCCGACCCGAGTATAAGCCGAGACCCCTAATTTCAACCCAAAATCCCAGGAAAAGTTATTGACTCGAGTATAAGCCTAGGGTGGGAAATACCTCATCCCCCCCCTGTCATCATCCAGACCCGTCATTAACATCCTCATCATCATCCCCTTGTCATCATCCCACACATCCCCCCTTCATCATCCCCTTATTATCCCACACATCCCCCCTTCATCATCCCCTTATCATCCCACACATCCCCCCTTCATCATCCCCTTATCATCCCGCACATCCCCCCTTCATCATCCCCTTATCATCCCACACATCCCCCCTTCATCATCCCCTTATCATCCCACACCCCCCCCCCCTTCATCATCCCCACCCACACCCCCCCCTTCATCATCCTCTTCTCATCATTCGCCCTCAGTGGTCTTCAACCTGCGGACCTCCAGAGGTTTCAAAACTACAACTCCCAGCAAGCCCGGGCAGCCATCGGCTGTCCGGGCTTGCTGGGAGTTGTAGTTTTGAAACCTCCGGAGGTCCGCAGGTTGAAGACCACTGCGGCCTTCAACATCATCCAGCCCCCCACTCACCCCCTTTAGTTCTGAGTACTCACCTCCGCTCGGCGCTGGTCCGGTCCTGCAGGGCTGTCCGGAGAGGAGGTGGTCCGGTGGGGAGGTGGTCCGGGCTGCTATCTTCACCGGGGGCGCCTCTTCTCCGCGCTTCCGGCCCGGAATAGAGCCGTTGCCTTGACAATGACGCAGAATTACGTTGGCAATGAACGCACCTCTGCGTCGTTGTCACGGCAACGTGACTATTCTGAGGCCGGGCCGGAAGCGCGGAGAAGAGGCGCCCCCAGTGAAGATAGCAGCCCGGAACCACTATCCCACCGGACCACCTCCTCTCCGAACAGCCCTGCAGGACCGGACCAGCGCCGAGCGGAGGTGAGTACTCAGAACTAAAGGGGGTGAGAGGGGGGCTGGATGATGTTGAAGGCCGCAGTGGTCTTCAACCTGCGGACCTCCGGAGGTTTCAAAACTACAACTCCCAGCAAGCCCGGACAGCCGATGGCTGCCCGGGCTTGCTGGGAGTTGTAGTTTTGAAACCTCTGGAGGTCCGCAGGTTGAAGACCACTGCGGGTGGGGGAGTTCACTCGAGTATAAGCCGAGGGGGGTGTTTTCAGCACGAAAAATCGTGCTGAAAAACTCGGCCTATACTCGAGTATATACGGTAATTGTATTATTTTTGCTATACTTTATTCGTCCTTTTAGCTCTCTCTCATAACTTTGTGATAGCTTGTATTCTATCACTGTTTTCCGGACATACAAACTGATAACCTCTTCTGTTGACAGTCTGTCTCCCTTTTCACACAGTGCATTATCCAGAGCCTTTGTGTCCAATAGTATGAAGATCTATATACAAATAGGTGGGGGGACAGCACAGCTCCTCATAGCGTAGTATCTCCAAAAGTGAATTAGCAGGCAAAAACAGATAGAAATGAACTCAACTGTTGCTGTTGTGAAATGAAGACACAAAACAGCTTATAGAGCTCTCAGTGACGACAAGGAATGGTGCAGCCTTTGGGTGTCCGTCAGAATCACATGTCCGCCGGAATAACGATAAGCCAAGGATAGTGCAGAGAAAAAGGTCCCAGTTCTTGGGTGCAAATGCCATTCAAATAAAGGAATTGGTGCTGCTCAAGTCCTCACACCAAACCTACATATATTGATACAAACAAACTTATATAGCCTTCTAACAAAATGTTTTAGGGCTTGCAGCACCCCTTCTTCAGATGTGCATTTGGCATAGACAAATACATAAAACTGAATCAATTTAAAGCCCTTTACTTGGCACCACAATGACATCACAGTGGGCCAGCAGAGTGCAAAATTAACCCTTTGAAAGATTAACTCTTTGTGTACATACATTTTTATTAACCACAAAAAAAATCACAACCATATTAAAAGCTAACTACTGAATAAAAAACATTGTATCCATACACAATATGAAATATACAATATGTCTAAATCAGAAGACAGTATTTCCTAGTAACTGCGTGGCAGCTATTGGATGTTGATATATCTTAAATTAAACTTACTATGCTCAGGATACACCTCTGTATGGTGCTGCTGGTCCTGTGAGCTACAAAATAAGTGAAAGGGCATTATTTGACTAGTAGTCCCCATGCTGTTTGTGCTGCAAGGTTCTCCAGTGTGAATGCTGAGTCAGGTCACGGCGCTGACAGCGCACACATTGTAAGAATAGCTGTCTCAGCGTGCAGAACCCCCCAAATTCCCCCACGCTGGCAGCCTGACAAAATGTGATAGACTGCACTGTGAGTGCTGAAGGCGCTGACAGCTAAGATGAATGGAGAAAAATAACAGGCACCAGTAGATGAGAGTTAGCAATAACAATAATAAAGATGTATACATATACATAGGAGATGTATGATCTAAGTAAAGTAAAACTAACTAAAATAAGATTTATTATAGGTAGGGATAATGGACATTTGCACAAGTAGTTGTCCCCCTAGCAGGTATCAAGGAGGTACGGTAGGCCGCCGGCACTCTCAGGCGTAACAACACCTAGAGGTAAATTTACGCCCTGTGCCCACCTCCGAACTATGAAGTATGCTCAGCAGCTGAGGGCACCATAGCCGGGACCCGTGCCAAACCTAATGCCAAATACCACCGATCTGGATGGTGTGCAGCATTAACCCTTTAAAATATTTTGGTCACTTTTATATATCATAATTTTTTTTTTTTTTATAAAAAGCAATCAAAAATTTCCATCAACTCAAAAATAACACTCATGAATACTACAGATCACGGCGCAAAAAATGAACCCTCGGTATATCCCTGTATATAGAAAAATCTGCGCAGGTGGAGTGATGTCACTCTCCCTGCACCAGAGCAGAGGACGAAGGATGCAGGAGGTGAGTGTTAGGCTAGAATTCCAGTGAGGATTTTCACGCAAAAACGGCATAAAAAATTGCCCATTTTGCCGCACGGCATTTTTTCTGCAAAAAAACACCGCATCCAGAAGTTAGCTGCAAGTCAATAATAAACTACAAAATGCCAGATCCACTTGGCGTTTTTCAGTTTGGCATTTTTTTTATTTTATTCTTTGGGCGTTTTTCAGCTATTTTGGGCTCAGAGGCTGGTTTTCAAAAATGCCTTCCAAATCCTAGTTTGGTGCTTTTATCAGGAAAATCTTGGTGTTTTCCTCCCATTGAAGTCAATGGAAGTGAAAACAAGTCAAGAAAAAACGCCATGGGCGTTTTTGCCAGCAGTTTTTATTCTTTTTATGGACTTTAGCGATCCAAAATAGTGAGGGAGATACCTTTTTTTTTAATGAAATTTTGTAGGGTAGCATTAAAAAATAAATAAATAATGAAGATAAAGTACTGTATATACTCGAGTATAAGCCGACCCGAGTATAAGCCGAGACCCCTAATTTTAACCCAAAATCCCAGGAAAAGTTATTGACTCGAGTATAAGCCTAGGGTGGGAAATACCTCATCCCCCCGTGTCATCATCCAGACCCGTCATTAACATCCTCATCATCATCCCCTTGTCATCATCCCACACATCCCCCCTTCATCATCCCCTTATCATCCCACACATCCCCCCTTCATCATCCCCTTATCATCCCACACATCCCCCCTTCATCATCCCCTTGTCATCATCCCACACATCCCCCCTTCATCATCCCCTTATCATCCCACACATCCCCCCTTCATCATCCCCTTGTCATCATCCCACACATCCCCCCTTCATCATCCCCTTATCATCCCACACATCCCCCCTTCATCATCCCCTTATCATCCCACACACCCCCCCTTCATCATCCCCTTGTCATCATCCCCACCCCCCTTCATCATCCCACCCCCCCCTTCATCATCCTCTTCTCATCATTCGCCCTCAGTGGTCTTCAACCTGCGGACCTCCAGAGGTTTCAAAACTACAACTCCCAGCAAGCCCGGGCAGCCATCGGCTGTCCGGGCTTGCTGGGAGTTGTAGTTTTGAAACCTCCGGAGGTCCGCAGGTTGAAGACCACTGCGGCCTTCAACATCATCCAGCCCCCTCTCACCCCCTTTAGTTCTGAGTACTCGCCTCCGCTCGGCGCTGGTCCGGTCCTGCAGGACTGTCCGGTGAGGAGGTGGTCCGGTGGGATAGTGGTTCCGGGCTGCTATCTTCACCGGGGGCGCCTCTTCTCCGGCCCGGAATAGAGGCGTTGCCTTGACAACGACGCAGAAGTACGTTGGCAATGAACGCACCTCTGCGTCGTCGTCAAGGCAACGTGACTATTCTGAGGCCGGGCCCGAAGCGCTTAGAAGAGGCCTCCCCGGTGAAGATAGCAGCCCGGAACCACTATCCCACCGGACCACCTCCTCACCGGACAGTCCTGCAGGACCGGACCAGCGCCGAGCGGAGGTGAGTACTCAGAACTAAAGGGGGTGAGAGGGGGCTGGATGATGTCGAAGGCCGCAGTGGTCTTCAACCTGCGGACCTCCGGAGGTTTCAAAACTACAACTCCCAGCAAGCCCGGACAGCCGTTGGCTGCCCGGACTTGCTGGGAGTTGTAGTTTTGAAACCTCTGGAAGTCCGCAGGTTGAAGACCACTGCGGGTGGGGGAGTTCACTCGAGTATAAGCCGAGGGGGGTGTTTTCAGCATGAAAAATCGTGCTGAAAAACTCGGCTTATACTCGAGTATATACGGTAGTGATGGGAAAAAATTGTATTTAAAATGTATCTTTTTTATAATTACATTTTTATTTAATTTTTAAACAGGGATCAATTTATGTGGCAGGGCACAAAAAATGTAGCAGACTGTAATAGAAATTTAGTGTGTGTGTGTTTTTCACTTATTTTTTTGTTTTTTAAATTGTTAGGTAGTACTACTGCTTCCAGCATGGAAAACACTGTTCCATGATGCGAGTAGTGGAAGAATATCGGTCCCGTGGTCCCGAGAAAAAAGAGAAGTGCTTCTGTGGGCGCTCACCTCCGTCACAGATGTATTCCGTCACAGGTATGTGGAAGTTTCCGAGAACTTGGTAAAATAAAACCGCTTAGACACGGATGTATTTTGGAAAATAAAAAGAAGATTTATTCCTTCAGCATGCAATACAGCAACGCGTTTCGAGGGGCAGGGACCCCCTCTTCATCAGGCTATCTGATTGGGCAGTGTGGATGTCCTTCATTTATACCTCATTTGCCCGCGAAAATCACGTGTGTGTTACATAACATGAAAATAAAACAATAAAGAAAATAAATAAATAAATAAAACATAAAAAAAAATAAAAAAAAATTAAATAAAATAAATAAAAAAATAAATAAATAATTTTTTTAAATAAATAAATCAAATCCATAGAAAAGAAGACATTTACATTAAAAATGGAAGTGAGCATTCTGTAAAATAACCCACAGATGGTCAGTTTGACTAACCATTATATTATGCACCTTATCTTGTATTGCATATGTGATATGTAATAATTCTGCAGACGTCGGGCCATTTCAAACGCTCTCCCTTCGGAGATCTACAGTGGCTGGGTGAGAGGTCTGAGTCACTGACCGCCGGTCTGTCCACACATCCGTCCTCCTGGCTGCTTATTGGATGGGGGACCGGCGTCAAACCCATTTCCCCACACAGGGATGATTACATTTATTTAATGCATATGTGTATGCGTATGTACATACACACACATCCATACGCATGGTGGATGGATGTGTACTTATCAGCTGTTTGTTTTGTTTTAATTCAGTTTGTTTGTTGTGGTTGTTGTGTCAGTTGTTAACTATCTCATCTTTTTAAGATATTAATTCCACCGCTTCATTCAGGCCATGTGGTTGTAATGTCTGGAGGCTGTAAATCCAGAACATTTCTTATATGTTGTAAGAACAACACAACCATTACATTTGAGATTGAATCAGCATCGTTCCAACATAAAGAAGAGATTCATGCACCATAGCCTATCTAGACATCTGAGCCTGATGCATGAGGGAAACATGACAGCCATATCCATAACCCCAATTGAGCACATTCCACCGGGAAAGAAAAATAGGTTTGAAATCCTGTCACGCAAAGAAATGTTCTGGATTTACAGCCTCCAGACATTACAACCACATGGCCTGAATGAAGCGGTGGAATTAATATCTTAAAAAGATGAGATAGTTAACAACTGACACAACAACCACAACAAACAAACTGAATTAAAGCAAAACAAACAGCTGATAAGTACACATCCATCCACCATGCGTATGGATGTGTGTGTATGTACATACACATACACATATGCATTAAATAAATGTAATCATCCCTGTGTGGGGAAATGGGTTTGACGCCGGTCCCCCATCCAATAAGCAGCCAGGAGGACGGATGTGTGGACAGACCGGCGGTCGGTGCCTCAGACCTCTCACCCAGCCACTGTAGATCTCCGAAGGGAGAGCGTTTGAAATGGCCCGACGTCTGCAGAATTATTACATATCACATATGCAATACAAGATAAGGTGCATAATATAATGGTTAGTCAAACTGACCATCTGTGGGTTATTTTACAGAATGCTCACTTCCATTTTTAGTATAAATGTCTTCTTTTCTATGGATTTGATTTATTTATTTATAAATTTTTTTTTTCTTTTTTTTTTTCTTTATTGTTTTATTTTCATGTTATGTAACACACAAATGTGATTTTCGCGGGCAAATGAGGTATAAATAAAGGACATCCACACTGCCCAATCAGATAGCCTGATGAAGAGGGGGTCCCTGCCCCTCGAAACGCGTTGCTGTATTGCATGCTGAAGGAATAAACCTTTTTATTTTCCAAAATACATCCGTGTCTAAGCGGTTTTATTTTACCAAGTTCTCGGAAACTTCCACATACCTGTGACGGACTACATCTGTGACGGAGGTGAGCGCCCACAGAAGCACTTCTCTTTTTTCTCGGGTCCACGGGACCGATATTCTTCCATTCCAGTGACCGTCCTCCGCCGGTGAGAACGGGTCTAGTGCCGGCTGCACTCCTCCAATCTGTGTCCCCCAGAATAGTGGGAAACAAGCGTCTACTGGTGTTGTGCCCACGGTACAACACAGAAAGGTGAGCAAACCTAACATAACAACTGAAAACACGAATCTGGAGCCGACATCCATTTTTAATTTAATTTAATTATTTTCTTTTACACTCAGATTATCTATCTATATATATATATTTTTTTACTACGCTTAGATGCGCATTGTGTCTCCTCTGTCTTTTTCTATATATTTCTGATGATGCGAGTAGTAGTACCTGTACTAATTGACAGATCGCCCCATTGCGATCCTCCTGTATAATGTATAGATGCGGGCGGTCGGCTGCTCTTCTATGGTCCCCTGCACTGCCGTATACATACACCTATTCATATTTCCCCCAGAGAGCTGTGATTGGCCAGATGGTTCCAGCCAACCACAACTCTCTGTAGGAAATATGACTTGGTGTATATATATATATATATATATATATATATATATATATATGCGTCAGTGCAGGGGACCATGGAAGAGAGTCCGGCTGCATCTATACATTATACAGGAGGATCACAGCGAGTGTCAGGAGTGACACTCGCTGCTTTCTGTCTATTAATGCAGGTACTAAAACTCCCAGCATGGAGCAGAGTGTGCTCCATGTTGGGAGCAGTAGTACCTACAGTAAGGGACAGATCACAGCAAGTGTCACTCCTGACACCTGTTGCGATCCTCCTGATGTGAATTTTGGGATGTGAATTTTGGGCTACAGAGCCGGGAGAACAGCAGATGCTGAGCAGTAGATATAGGTCGTATATCTACTGCCCAGCAAGAACTTACAGTGAGCCTGCAATGTGTATTCAGTATACACATTGCTGGCTCACTTAACCCCTTGCTGAGCTGTGCAATATGCGCAAGCTCGGCAAGGAAAGAGTTAAAGGGGTTCTCCGCTGTCTAGTGCTTATTTCACCAACTTTTTACCTCTTACTTGATGACTTCACATAACACCCCTGTACTGTATGGGCTTTATCCATTAGCGTTGTCGTTCCCTGAGTTGGCGTTCTGTCTGGCTCACGTTGTTGCTTATTTCCTGTTGTTCGGTCCGTGAAAACTACCATTCCCCTAATACTTTGCGGCCTGATTATGCGCTTAGGTGCCACCTATTTTTCCTTGTTATTCCGCCCATCCATTTTTTTGTTCACGCCTATGTGCATGCCCCTTTTTTTTTTATTTCCGCCCATAGGCGTCCTAGCTTCCCTCCCTTGTTTCTTCTTTCCACGCCCATCATGTTCCATCGTTCGGTAGAGAAATGTGCACCTGCGCATCCCTACGCTGCCAGCGTAGTGCTAACGTAGCATACGTTAGTAGCGTAGCCATGCGCATGCACAGTTCTCCTTCCAGTTCAGGGCTTACGTTCCTAGCGTAGCCCTGCGCATGCGCATTTGTCCTTACAGCTCAGGGCTACGCTACTAACGTAAGCCCTTATCTGTAAGGACTACTGCGCATGCGCAGGGCTATGCTACTGACGTAGCCGGCGTTAGCACTACGCTGTAAGCATAGTGTTGAGAATGCGATAAACAAAATGACCAGACATGCGCACTACGTGCCGAAGACAACTCTCAAAATATACATGACGCATGCACCTGGCGCAAAGGATGATTGGACCAGGCTAGGACGCTCACACAAGGGGCGGCAAAGAAAGTGAAAAACGTCATTGCCACACAATTTCAAAGAATGAATATTTAAGAAGTGGGCCGGCTTGACTATGGACACGGGAGGAGGGAAATGCGGACATCAACGCCGACACTGCAGGACGGGCTGACAACAACATGGCCGCAAACATTGTCAGCAGTCACGAAGCACCAAAAAACTACACTACTTCCTGCACATAGGAAGAGTAAGTATAACAGAAATAATATGCATTATTGACGCAATAAGCATATTAAAGAGTTAAACAACTTTACACAATGGGCAAATGTATTGATAAAGTCATAGCAGCGGAGTACCCCTTTAACTTACACTGCTGGACAGTGTAGGTTAACCCTTTGGGTGGTATACAATTTATACAGCTATATAGATAGCTGTATATAGTGTATACAGAAGATGAAGAAGTCCCCTTACCTCCCTCCAGTCCCGGCTGGGTCAGTGTAGCTCCACCCCTTAGTGATGACGTCTGAGGCTCTGTTCACAATGTCCGTTTTGTATAATGTGAACAGACCCAGACAGGGAGACTCCAGCTATTGCTAAACTACAACTCCCAGCATGCCCAGACAGCCAAAGGCTGTCTGGCCATGCTGGGAGTTTTAGTTTTGCACCAATTGGAGGCTCCCTGTTTGGGTAGACATTGCATTATGGGCGCTCTCATTATGGGCACTATAAAAATACAGGGAGCCCTATGCTTTGTTTTTTTTCATAAATAAATAAAAAAAACTCATAGGGTTCCTCGTATTTTTATTCACAGCCAGATACCAACCAAGCAGCAACAGCCTGACGTTACCAGGGTTGGCGAGGATCACTGTTACTGGCCCTCCCCAGTCTAAATAATGCCAGCCGGTTACCACCTAGGCCCAGGAGTGCGCCATTTTTGACACTCCGGGCCTGTTGGTACCAGCTCTTCCCGACACCCCTGTGGCGGTGGGTGCCGGGGTTATAATTGGGGGTTAGCGCTAGCGGTTTTTGGGGCTAACGCTAACCCCGGATTAGTAATGGATTCCATCTATAAGACAGCCTCCACTACTAAGCCTGAAAATTCAATAACAAAAGTTTAATTAAAAAAAAAACACTCCCCCCCTCGTTAACCATTTTATTAAAAGAAAAATATCCAGTTCATCCGCCGTAATCCATCAAATCCGCTGCAATCCTCTGCAAACACGGATCTGAAACGAAAAGAAAAAAAAACACAAAAAATTTGGTTAGGACATTTTTGTTGCTTTCCGCTGGGGAAGAGCGCCCATAATGCAATGTCTTCCCAAATAGGGAGCCTCCAATTGGTGCAAAACTACAACTCCCAGCATGCCCAGGCATGGGCATGCTGGGATTTGTAATTTAGCAACAGCTGGAGTCTACCTGTCTGGGAGGACAATGACAGAAGGGTCTGTATACATTATACAAAACGGACAGTGTGAACAGAGCCTCACACCCTTGCCAGCATGGCTCCTGTCTGTAGCTCCGCCCCCTAATGATTTCATCACTAGGGGGCGGAGCTACATGGGCCCGGCGGGGACAGCGAGTGAGGGAGGTAAGCGGACCTCGTCTCCTCAATACAATATATACAGCTATATATAGATAGTATCTGTATATACTGTATCCTGCCCAAAGGGGCTATAGGAGCAGGGAGTCCTGTCAGTATAGTGACAGGATTCCCGGCTCCTGTATAGTATACATGGGTACACTATGCACCACTGTATACTATGCAGCTGGGGGAGGTGAGTAGTGATGCTATACATCACAGGGGACAAAACTGGCTGTTTCCACACACCAGGAAAAACACCAGAAAAAACGCCAGAAAAACTGCCAAAACGCATTGGCAGTTTTCCTCCTCCCTGTCACCAAACTTTTTCAGTCTCCTGTAGAGACAATAGATTAAGGACTGAGCAGCTTAATCCAAAATACTAGAAACTTAAATAAGGCCTAGTGGGTGCATAGTGTTGGGCCTGAAAATCCAGTACACTTCCCTCTTGCGTAACCTTTCAAAGCGATCCACAGCCACCTCTGAAATTTCTTCAATAATAATGAAGGAAAATTCAGAAAAATCACTGATATGCAACTTCGTTGCGTGCCTATGGGCAATATGTTGTTAAAATCTGTGTTTGACATTAAATCTGTACTTATTGACCCCAAAAATACTTAACTGCCCTCCCCACATATTGGAGATGACACATTCACTCCATCAAATATAACACAAAGGATGATGCACAATTAACTGAAACTCATATGCTGAATTCTTCCTTTGTGAACTGACTGGAGAAGGACTTGGCTCCATTTACCATATTAGCACAGCATTTGCAATAGCGTTGATTGCATCTATAAGAACCCAGATTTGTCTTCCTTGTAGTATCCTTATTTCTGTCCACTTGAGTCGGTTCCTGCGCTCGCTTCAAAGTCACTTAACAATTCAGGGCATACATGCATGCCCTTGGGCCTTAAGTACCAGGACACAAGGGCGTACCCTTACGCCCTATGGGGGAGATTTATCAAATCCTGTCCAGAGGAAAAATTGCTGAGTTGCCCATAGCAACCAATCAGCTTACTACTTTTATTATTGAAAGGCCTTTTCAAAAATTATCTCATTGGCTGGTATGGGCAACTCAGTAACTTTTTCTCTGGACTGGTTTTAATAAATCTCCCCCATATATGTCCTTAACAGGTTAAGGGTATATTCACATGTGTGGATTTGTTGTGGTTTTGCTGAATGTTTCGACTTCACTATTTGGCTAGGGAGTAAATCAGCAGCAAATCTGTATGTGTGAACATAACCTAAAATGATTTGTGCTTGTTGCATACTTAGTATGGTGTTTTTTCTCTTTCTCTTCTGTAGACATTCGGTTGGTGATACCAAAGTCCCATTTTGCTTACAGTCATGCGTCAAGCCTCTGAAGTATGCAATTTCCGTTAATGATCTTAGCACAGAGTATGTGCATAGATATGTCGGAAAGGAACCTAGTGGCTTAAGGTTCAATAAGCTGTTTTTGAATGAAGATGGTAAGTTATTTTATCTGAGAAAATATTTACTTTTTCAGAGAATATTTGTGATTAACTGTGTTTTTATTGTTTTTGCTAGAAAATCACCAATGATCTAGTTACTTTGATTTAGTGGTGTATTTTTATTTCAATATACTGTAAATACTGACATATTTCAAGGCGTTAAACCCATCTTTGTCAAGTCATTACATGTATAGTTAAGCTCACATATTATATACATATCTAGGTGACCGTTTAAATTTTGAAAAACTGCGCAAAATCGTTTCTGAGCAGGAGGAGGGAATGACGTCACCGGAGACACTCCCGTCTTCCTACTCTTTACTCAGAACAAGTAGAAGTATAACTAAAAGGGATGGCCATATAATGGCAAGCTCTTTAGATGAGGGGTAAAGAGCTTGGCTACATACAGGGCCGGACTGGGAATAAAAACCAGCCCTGGCGATAATTGCGTACCAGCCCCACAGCATTGTGTCATTGGCAACGGCTTCAGTGTGCAGGCGTAGCGCTTTATGTGCTGTTAGATATATAGTGTGTGTGTATATATATATATATATATATATATATATATGTGTGTGTGTGTGTATAGATACACATATATATACATACAGTCGTGCCCGTAAATGTTGGCACCCCTGAAATTTTTCTCGAAAATGAAGTATTTCTCACAGAAAAGGATTGCAGTAACACTTTTTTTGCTATGCACATGTTTATTCCCTTTTGTGTGTATTGGAGCTCAACCCAAATAGGGAGGCAAAAAAGCAAATTGGACATGATGTCACACCAAACTCCAAAAATGGGCTGGACAAAATTTTGGGCACCCTTAACTTAACCTGTTAAGGGCGTAGGGCGTACCTGTACGTCCTGAGTCCGCTCCAGTTCTATAACGCGGGGCCATGGCGTGGCCTTGCGTCATAGCGGGTCAGGCCGGGAGCCGTGGCTAATAGCGCGCGGCATTGATCGCGCACTATTAACACTTTAGACGCGGCGTTCAAAGTTGAATGCCGAGTCTAAAGTGAAACCATGCCGGTTAGCTCAGGGAGCTGTTCGGGATTGCCGCGGCGAAATCTCGGCATCCCGAACAGCTTACAGGACGGCCGGAGGATCCCTACCTGCCTCCTCGCTGTGAGATCCAGGCATGAGCAGTCAAGCGGCAGAATCATCGATCAGTGGTTTCTTATGAGAAACCACTGATCAATGTAAAAGATCAGTGTGTGCAGTGTTATAGGTCCCTATGGGAGCTATAACACTGCAAAAAAAAAGTGAAAAAAAAAGTGAATAAAGATCATTGAACTTCATTCATGTGACAGTCGTCGATTAGGACTATGTGCAATAAGAAGAATACATCATGCAGATAAATTATTTGGCACTGTGACATTTATAAGGACCATGTGCAATAAGAATTATACACTAATACTGAAAACATTGAAAGTGTGACATCTACCAGAAAAACGCTATGGTCTGTACACCGTACAATATATCATCTGATTTGTCTTAGGCAATATACATGTGCTACACTATGGCTGAAACCCTATAGAAACAGTTCTGCAATATCTATTGTTAAGGCTGCAATGTTGGTTGCTATATGACTTCTATGTGGATTTTATACATACATCACACTTGGAGTCAAGATACCACTAATATGAAGGATACAGAGAGTTGTGACATAAACCTGAGTACATTTTTCATGGCAATTTATACTGCTGGTATATGCTCTGTATGTGGACACTATGATGGCAGCATAGAACAATGTATGTCTGTATTGAATTTTTTTCACAATATTTTTTTGGAGCTTTTATCAAGACAAGAATAAATGTTATGCTTTAGATCTCATCTTCTATCAGTGCGATATATAAAATATATATCAGATTACTTATAATATCTATGCGTAAATTCGCAAATCAGTGCCGTATATAATAACACTATATACCTCTTCAGTGAGGATATGGCAACATTTCTGTCTGGCAAAATTGACAATAACAAATGGCTAGAAGACTCAAAAAAGGTGTTCTCTGAAAAAGAGAGAGTATTTAATATGCAAACTGCATCAGCTAAATCAGGTTTTAAAGCATTAACCAAACTGTACAAAGTTCATGCCAGAACTTGGTGGGAAATACATAGCTTGTAAAATTACTTACCGCATGGAATAGTACAGGCTTAGTAGCGTATCTTAAGGAGAGAAAGGATGCACAATTCAAATGGGATATAGTGGATTTTAAGGAGAATCGTGAATACGAGACCATCAAAAGAACTACAACAACACTGAGAGACTGATAATTAGCAGGACATAGTGAGATGTAAAAGAGAACACAGTGCAGGTTATAAGAGAATACAGTAGAGCACAGGTTATAAGAAATTTTGATAATGAGATAAGAAACTCAAATCCACATTAAGTCCCCTGTTTTTCGAGTCAAAAAACAGTATTGTCAGGATTCGGCAGGCTGGAGGTGGATCCTCTGTGTCAGAGAGGGATTGGCGTGGACCATGCCGGCGGACCGGTTCTAAGTTGCTACTGGTATTCACCAGAGCCCGCCGCAAAGCGGGATGGTCTTGCAGCGGCGGTAGCAACCAGGTCGTATCCACCGGCAAAGGCTCAACCTCTCTGACTGCTGAGATAGGCGCGGTACAAGGGATTAGACAAGAGCAAGGTCGGACGTAGCAGAAGGTCAGGGCAGGCAGCAAGGATCGTAGTCAGGGGCAACGGCAAGAGGTCTGGAACACTGGCTTGGGACATACAAAGAACGCTTTCACTGGCACAATGGCAACAAGATCCGGCCAGGAAGGGAAGGGGAAGTGAGGTTAAATAGGGAAGTGCACAGGTGAACACAGTAATTAGAACCAGGCGCCAATCAGCGGCGCACCGGCCCTTTAAATTGCAGAGAGCCGGCGCGCGCCCTAGGGAGCGGGGTCTCGCGCGCCGGGACAGAACAGACTGGGAACAAGTCTGGTAAGCGGGCCGGGATGCGAACTGCGAGCCGGCGCGTCCCGCATCGCGGATCGCATCCCGGCTAGGGGCATTATCGCAGCGCTCACGGTCAGCTGGTCTGACCGGGGCGCTGCGAACAAGCAGACGCTGCAAGCGCTCTGGGGAGGAGAGGGGACCCGGAGCGCTCGGCGTAACAGTACCCCCCCCCCCCCTAGGTCTCCCCCTCTTTTTGGAACCTGAAAATTTGTGAATGAGGTCCTTGTCGAGAATGTTATCCTCGGGTTCCCACGACCTCTCCTCAGGACCACAATTCTCCCAATCTACGAGAATTTTTTTTTTTACCTCTGACCGTCTTAGACGCGAGAATTTCTTTAACCGAGAAGACATCTGAGGACCCGGAGACAGGAGTAGGAGCGACAACCTTGGGAGAGAAGTGGTTAAGGATAAGAGGTTTAAGGAGAGAAACATGAAAAGCTTTAGGAATACGGAGAGAAGGAGGAAGAAGGAGTTTGTAGGAGACAGGATTGATTTGGCACTTGATTTTAAAGGGTCCAAAATAAAGTGGTCCCAGTTTATAACTGGGGACACGGAAGCGGATATATTTGGCGGAGAGCCACATTTTGTCTCCAGGAGGAGTTCTTCTCTTTTTGTTGGCATGCTTCTTCATCCGGGATGAGGCCTGTAGGAGGGATTTTTGAATCTCTTTCCAGATGATGGAGAAATCCCGGGTAACTTCGTCAACAGCAGGCAAACCAGAAGGCGTGGGAGTGGGGAGGGGGGGGGGGGGAAGAGGGTGACGGCCGTACACCACAAAGAACGGGGATTTAGCGGAGGATTCAGAGTCTTTGAAATTGTACGAGAATTCAGCCCAGGGTAGAAGATCGGCCCAATCATCCTGGCGGGAGGAAACAAAATGTTGCAAATAGTCACCAAGAACCTGGTTAACTCTCTCTACTTGTCCATTGGATTGGGGATGATAGGAAGACGAGAAATTTAATTTAATTTTTAGTTGGTTACAGAGAGCTCTCCAGAATTTCGACACAAATTGAACGCCTCTATCCGAGACGATATGCGTGGGAAGCCTGTGAAGGTGAAAAATATGCATAAAAAATTGTTTCGCCAACTGTGGTGCGGAGGGAAGGCCTGGAAGTGGAATAAAATGTGCCATCTTGGAAAAACGATCAACGACCACCCAAATGACTGTGTTGCCATGGGATAAAGGCAGATCCGTTATAAAGTCCATGGCAATCTGAGACCATGGTAGCTCAGGGACAAGCAGAGGATGAAGGAGGCCGGCAGGCTTCTGGCGAGGAGTCTTGTCCCGGGCACAGACTGTACAAGCCCGAACAAAATCAGCAACATCCGCTTCCAGGGTAGGCCACCAATAAAATCGAGAGATGAGTTGGATGGACTTCTTGACGCCAGCATGGCCGGCGAGTTGTGAGGAGTGTCCCCACCTGAGGATCTTGAGGCATTGGCGTGGAGGGACGAAAGTCTTTCCAGGAGGTGTTTGTCTGATGGAAGCTGGGGAAGAGGAGATCAGACATTCAGGAGGAACAATGTGTTGCAGGGGGGCTTCCGTCTCGGAGGCATCAGAGGAATGAGAGAGGGCAGCAGCCCTGATGTTTTTATCAGCAGGGCGAAAATGAATCTCAAAATTAAAACGGGCAAAAAACAACGACCACCTAGCCTGGCATGGGTTCAGCCGTTGGGCCGACTGAAGATAAGAGAGATTCTTGTGATCAGTGTAGATGATAATTGGGTATTTGGAACCCTCCAGCAGGTGCCTCCATTCCTCAAGGGCTAGTTTTATGGCCAGCAGTTCTCGATCACCAATGGAGTAATTTTTCTCCGCCGGGGAGAAGGTCTTAGAAAAGAAACCACAGGTAATATTATGTCCAGAAGAGTCTATTTGTAGGAGTACAGCTCCGGCTCCCACCAAGGAGGCGTCTACCTCCAGTAAGAAGGGTTTAGATGGATCAGGTCTGGAGAGTACAGGAGCAGAAGAAAAGGCAGTTCTGAGACGGTTGAATGCCTCGTCCGTTTGGGGAGGCCAGGACTTAGGGTTGGCGTTTTTCTTGGTTAGGGCAACAATTGGAGCCACAATGGTGGAAAAATGTGGAATAAATTGTCAGTAGTAATTGGCAAACCCTAAGAAGCGTTGGATAGCTCGGAGTCCGGAGGGGCGTGGCCAATCTAACACGGCTGACAGTTTGTCTGGGTCCATTTGAAGTCCCTGGCCAGAGACTAAATATTCTAGGAAGGGAAGAGATTGGCATTCAAAGAGACATTTCTCCATCTTGGCATATAATTGATTGTCACGGAGTCTCTGGAGCACAAGACGGACATGACGGCGGTGTTCTTCGAGGTTAGAAGAGAAAATCAAAATGTTGTCCAAGTAAACCACAACACAAGTATATACAGATCACGGAAAATTTCATTCACAAAGTCCTGGAAGACAGCAGGGGCGTTGAAGATGGGCATAACCAGATATTCCAAAGGGCATAACCAGATATTCAAAGTGTCCATCTCTGGTATTAAATGCGGTCTTCCACTCATCCCCTTCCCTGATGCGGATGAGATTATATGCACCTCTTAAATCCAATTTGGTGAAGATATTAGCGCCACATAGGCGGTCAAAGAGTTCTGAGATAAGAGGTAGGGGATAGCGGTTTTTTATAGTGATCTTATTAAGACCGCGGTAATCGATGCATGGCCGTAAGGAACCGTCTTTTTTGGAGACAAAGAAGAACCCTGCTCCGGCAGGGGAGGCGGACTTGTGGATGAATCCCCTTTTTAAATTTTCTTGGATGTAATCCGACATGGCTTGTGTCTCCGGAGCTGACATAGGGTAGATCCTGCCCCGGGGTGGAGTAGTACCAGGAAGGAGATCAATAGGGCAATCATAATCATCAGGAGACCTGGTATAGGAGGAGCCACAGGGGTTTGACTGGCGGGAGTGGGGGCAGACGTTAGGCATTTTTTTGTGGCAAGAAGCACCCCAGTTCTTGATTTCCCCAGTGGTCCAGTCAAGGGTAGGGGAATGGCGTTGGAGCCAAGGCAGTCCGAGAAGAATTTCAGAAGTGCAATTAGAGAGGACCAGAAATTAAATGTTTTCGTGATGAGGTCCAATGCACATTAACAGGGGTTCTGTGCGGTAGCGCACAGTACAGTCCAATCTTTCTCCATTAACAGAAGCAATGTAGAGAGGTCTGGTGAGACTGGTCACTGGGATGTTGAACCTGTTAACGAAAGAGGCCAAAATAAAATTTCCTGCAGATCCAGAATCCAAGAAGGCCACAGCTGAGAAGGAGGAGTTAGAAGAAGAAATCCGCACAGGCACAGTAAGACGTGGAGAAGCAGAGTTCACACCTAGAGCTGTCTCACCTTTGTGCGGAGTCGGAGTGCGTCTTTCCTGACGTGGAGGACGGATAGGACAATCCTTCAGGAAGTGTTCGGTACTGGCACAGTACATGCATAGGTTCTCATTGCGGCGTGTCCTCTCTTGTGGTGTCAGGCGAGACCTGTCTACTTGCATAGCCTCCACGGCAGAAGGCACAGGAACAGATTGCAGCGGACCAGAGAAGAGAGGAGCCGGGGAGAGAAACCGCCTAGTGCAAACAAAGTCCATATCCTGACGGAGCTCCTGGCGTCTTTCGGAAAAGCGCATGTCAATGCGGGTGGCCAAATGAATAAGTTCATGCAGGTTGGCAGGAATTTCTCGTGCGGCCAGCACATCTTTGATGTTACTGGATAGGCCTTTTTTGAAGGTCGCGCAGAGGGCCTTGTTATTCCAAGATAATTCGGAGGCGAGGATATGGAATTGGATGGCGTACTTGCCTACGGAAGAATTACCCTGGACCAGGTTCAGCAAGGCAGTATCGGCAGAAGAAGCTCGGGCTGGTTCCTCGAAGACACTACGAAGCTCAGCGAAGAAGGACTGTACAGTGGCAGTGTAAGGATCATTGCGGTCCCAGAGCGGTGTGGCCCATGACAGGGCCTTCCCAGACAGGAGACTGACCACGAAAGCCACCTTCGACCGTTCAGTTGGAAATTGGTCCGACATCATCTCCAAATGCAGGGAACATGGCGAGAGAAAACCACGGCAAAGTCTAGAGTCCCCATCGAATTTGTCCGGCAAAGATAAGCGGAGGCTGGAAGCGGCCACTCGCTGCGGAGGAGGTGCAGGACCTGGCGGAGGAGATGGTTGCTGTAGCTGTGGTAGAAGCTGTTGTAGCATAAGTCAGTTGAGACAGCTGATGGCCTTGTTGCGCTGTTGCGACTGCTGGGCGACCACCGTGGTAAGGTCAGCGACAACTGGTAGCAGGACCTCAGCGGGATCCATGGCCGGATCTACTGTCAGGATTCGGCAGGCTGGAGGTGGATCCTCTGTGTCAGAGAGGGATTGGCGCGGACCGTGCCGGCGGACCGGTTCTAAGTTGCTACTGGTATTCACCAGAGCCCGCCGCAAAGCTGGATGGTCTTGCAGCTACGGTAGCAACCAGGTCGTATCCACCGGCAATGGCTCAACCTCTCTGACTGCTGAAATACGCGCGGTACAAGGGATTAGGCAAGACCAAGGTCGGACGTAGCAGAAGGTCAGGGCAGGCAGCAAGGATCGTAGTCAGGGGCAACGGCAAGAGGTCTGGAACACTGGCTTGGGATACACAAGGAACGCTTTCACTGGCACAATGGCAACAAGATCCGGCAAGGAAGGGAAGGGGAAGTGAGGTTATATAGGGAAGTGCACAGGTGAAGACAGTAATTAGAACCAGGCGCCAATCAGCGACGCACCGGCCCTTTAAATCGCAGAGAGCCGGCGCGCGCGCGTCCTAGGGAGCGGGGCCGCGCGCGCCGGGACAGAACAGACGGGGAGCGAGTCTGGTAAACGGTCCGGGATGTGAACCGCGAGCGGGCGCGTCCCGCATCGCGGATTGCATCCCGGCTAGGGGCATTACAGCAGCGCTCACGGTCAGCTGGTCTGACCGGGGCGCTGCGAACAAGCAGACGCTGCGAGCTCTCCGGGGAGGAGCGGGGACCCGGAGCGCTCGGCGTAACAAGTATCCTTTTGGCTTCAAATGTCTTTCTCTCTTGTGTGTTTTTGAAGTTCCCTCTCAGTATCTTGATTGTAAGGTCATGTATGGAGTGCCCTGATTGGGTAAAATGATGTCCAACTGGGGTGAATACTGCACCCCAGCATGTGTCATTCAGGAGTCACCCCCTCACACATAGAATTCATCCCCAGTATGATATTTATTCCCCTGCAGTCTGTCTCCTTCACACACAGAAATCATCCCTGTGCAGTGCAGTCTGTCCTCCTTCACACATAGCAGTCATTATGGAGGTGAGGAGCTGTGTACGGACATCCACTCTTCCCTCCCCCCCCCCCCGCTCTGTGTTTTCCCCGTGCAAACTTGCAACCTCCCCGTGGTAGATTAGGTCCTGTGGAGACAGAGCAGGGGGAGGGGAGGGAGCTGTGTGTGGGGGAGGGGAGGAGCTGTGTACTGAGTTGTGTACGTCCTCGCTCTCCCCCTGCTTCTTGTGTAATGTAGAGCGGGGGGTGTGAAGTGAGATTTCCGAACCCAAGGGGCGTGGCTTAAGGGGGTACTCAGTTGAAAACCTTTTTTCTTTTAAACCAACTGGTGGCAGAAAGTTAAACATATTTGTAAATTAGAGCAAGTAGAAAGAGTATAAGTCCGGCACTGGTTTGCAGGTGAAGGCAATATACTGGGTAATGTGGTATCCGCTATATCAGGCATAGGTAGAGACTAGACAGTGTGTGCTATGTCGGGGTGCTGGTTTAGGAAAGCACATATCGCTTGACACAATCGGAACAATGTAGAAAAAGACCGCACTCACCTGATCAACGTGCACAGGTTTCTTTATTCCGTTGAACATAAACGTAGAACACAGAAGGGCTAGTGGTCTGCAGGGACGCCGGGGAACAGGAGGTGTAGTTACAGCTGTTTCACGGGAACACAGCCCGCTTCGTCAGACTACGCCCTCTGATGACGCGTCGCAGGTTATATACACACCCACGGTTACGTCAGCAGAGGAGCGTTGCACACAGGTAAGTGATTTAAAACCTTAGAAAAGTTGAAAAACCTTTAAAATCAACAACCCTCTACAAGAATCTATGACATATATGAACTTCTATTTATAGAAATACACTAAAATCTAGCTTGTCGTTGAGTCCACGATTACCTTGGGCATCCGTGCGCAGGATGAACTCCGCCTCCGTGCGCAGTAGTAGCTTTTTCCTATCAATCCCTTCTTTGGGCATTATTCTCTTTATCCCAAAGAATTTTAATGTAGCCGGGTAATTATTATGAGTAGTTTTAAGATGTTCCAGGACCCGAGGACGAACTGAATAGAGATGTTCTCTAAATCTGATGTTTAGCGATCTTGAGGTGCTGCCTATATAGTAGCGGCCACAGTCGCAAAACATACAGTAAATGATAAGATTCATTTTACAATTGATAAATTCCCTCACTTTAATTTGTATGCCTCCAATAGTGAAGATTTTACCTACTTTGAGTTTAGGGCACCATTTGCAGTTCCCGCAGCGGAAATTTCCGCATATTGTGGGGCTGCTTAGCCAGCTCATGTTTTCCTTACTGGAGTATTTGCTACTGGTTAAGATGTCACCTAAATGTGTTACTCTCTTGTAGGAGATGAGGGGTTTATTGTCAAATTGTTCAGATAGAATAGGGTCACTCTGGATTAAGTACCAATGTTTATGAATACTTTGCTTTATCTTCTCAGCCATCGGGCTGTGTGTGAATGTAAAGCAACATCTTCTATTATTGTTTTTTAATTTGTGCTGTTTTTGTTTTAGAGTTTTTTGAACCACTATTTTGTAGAAGGAAATTTCTGTTGTGTCTGTTGGCCCTATAGTAAGCTGTCTGTAGGATCAGAGGTGGATAACCTCTTTCTAGCAGTCGTGCGGTGAGTTCTTTAGCTTGCTTTTCAAAGCTACTCTGGGTATCATTTATTCTTCGCAAGCAAAGAAATTGCCCATAGGGGATAGCGGTTTTGACGTGGCTCGGGTGGTAACTCCTATAGTGTAGGAGGGAATTACCCGCCGTCGGTTTCCGGTAGCCCTCTGTGCGCAATTTGTTCTCACTTATTCTTACCAGGACGTTTAGGAACCCTATTTCTTCTTTGCTAGACTTGCTAGTAAAGCTGAGACACATATTGTTGTTAGTGTTAAGCCATGTGATAAAATTTGTGAACTCTGTTCCAGTACCCGTCCAGGTTATTAGGACGTCGTCCACAAATCTCACATAACTGGCGATCAATTTTCTGAAAGGGTTAATTTCTGAGAAGATCCATCTTTTTTTCCAAAAAAGCTACATAAATATTTGCCAGGGTACATGCCACCGGTGTGCCCATGGCAACACCGCTTTTTTGTATGTACCATGTGTTATTAAATCGGGTGAGTGCGGTCTTTTTCTACATTGTTCCGATTGTGTCAAGCGATATGTGCTTTCCTAAACCAGCACCCCGACATAGCACACACCGTCTAGTCTCTACCTATGCCTGATATAGGGGATACCACATTACCCAGTATATTGCCTTCACCTGCATAGCAGTGCCGGACTTATACTCTTTCTACTTGCTCTAGTGTATCTTGGAATTGCTTTCCACTTAAAGTCCAGAGCACGCCGCACCAAACAAGGCGATCCTTCTCAAGGAACTGTATACTACATACTGCATCAGTATCCTGATCCGAGATGGAAATGGATACCGCATCAGGCTCCCCAGAGACAAGTATGAACACAGACTAAGCAATTAAGGCAGGTCGGCAGGACGCGGGAGCATTTTTCACCCTCTGCAACGACTTGGACTCATTACAGTTCACAAGTACTAAAAACTTGGAACATAAAATCAGTCAACTAGCTGAAAAAGAAATGAAACTCTTTTGGACTATCAATTCTCTAAAGTCTTATAAAGATTGCAAAAGGGTCCCCAGAGGTCTTGGAAATTATTAGGAACCCTCCCAATACCTTGATGATGCCGAATTTATACATAAATGGGAGCAACTTCACCTGGAATACTCCATGAGCATGTTAATCACCATCCTAGAAAGGAATGAAAAGGAATATGTCTATGTGTCTGAAGCCCTTGGTAAAGCCAAGGCAGAGTTGAAGACCCGTCTATCAGAACCGCAAAGGCAAGCTTTTCTAAAGTGACTAAACACCAAACTCTTAAATCTCCAAAGCACCCTTAAAGAAGAAAAAAGAGATAAATATTTGAGAGATAAACAAAAAGTGGGAAAATATTTGTAAAGAGATCGAACATCCTGAAAGGAAAAAAACCACGTACTTACACCAACAAAGGCAACAACAATAAAAAATACTGCAAGAAAAAGGAACGCACAACTTCTGATTTCATGACCACAGACTCAGATTCTAGTGACCCAGAAATAGTAACCCCAGGCAACCCAGCCAGTACAATTACAAAGGGGCACCCTTTAGAGCAAAGACAAGAAGAGGAGGAATAAAGAATAGGAAAAGGGGGAGCCGAAAAAAGAAAAAAAGTAACTTGGAGACAATAAAGGACCCTCAAGAGGTCACTACCACCGGACTCTCTACTTACACGGACACTACTTCCCTCGAAACCCTCTCCAACTACACCCCCTGGAGTAGCCAAACCACCCCTAATCTTGCTACTATAGTAAACCTCACGGACTTGACCCTGAATGATGATGTTACATCCTTATTACAAAAAGGCCTAAATTATTGTCCAACTAATGATTTTGATTTAGTGTCTTTTGAGGTAGATTTATTTAAAAGTATGCGTAAACTAAATCTCAAAAGAGTGTTTGCTAGTAAAGCTAATAACACTTCTAAGAAAGAGGGAGATACTCCGATACAAATAAGCCCCTTGGGGTTTTGCCCTCTTATTAACCCTAGCACCTCTGAAAATGAATGTTTGTTGGCCTTGACTGAATTGTTGGAGGTCAATGATGGTACTATAGGAGAAACCCCCATAGGCGAAGCTATGACTAGCAATTCGTTGGAACATGGCTTTTTCTCTGGTGGGATAAAATCAACCTACAACCCCCCCATAGCACCAGGCAATAACCTAGATATTTTTCAACAAAAAGTCATGGAGGACATAAAAGCACTCATGTACCCACAAGACAGCCCTCACCTTACCTTAAAAGAAAAGGAAGCATTAAAATGGCTCAAAATACAAAAGGGTATCATTATAAAAAGATCTGACAAAGGGGGGAATATTGTGTTGATGAGAGAAAGCTACTATTTATCCAAAGCCAATCGCCAATTGTCTAACAGAAACAACTATGAGGTTCTAGAAATTAACCCTATACCTAAGCTCTCCTCACGCCTGCAGTTCTTCTTACGAAGGGCTGTAGAGATGGGGACAGTCTCAAATTCCATTGCTATAAAATTGTTCCCGACTACACCAACATATCCAGGGTGGTATTTTCTGCCGAAGATACACAAAACATTGGAGACCCCACCCGGGAGACATATTGTCTCCGGGGTGGGGTCTCTAATGGAACCCCTTTCAAAATACATTGATTGGGTCTTACACCCCATTTTGAAAGATATTCCACATATGGTCAAGGACACCAACCATTTTCTCGAAACTGTGAAGGACATACAATGGCAGCCCAACTATTTGCTGGGAGCCATCGATATCGAAAGTTTGTACACAAACATCGACCAGAATATAGCAATCCAGTGCGTGAGGGAATTGTTGTTGTCCTCGGACAAATGTGATTCTTACATCACATTTATTTGTGAAGCTTTACATCTCATTCTCACCAACAATGTGTTTCAATTTAATAACACATGATACACACAAAAAAGCGGTGTTGCCATGGGCACACCGGTGGCATGTACCCTGGCAAATATTTATGTAGCTTTTTTGGAAAAAAAGATGGATCTTCTCAGAAATTAACCCTTTCAGAAAATTGATCGCCAGTTATGTGAGATTTGTGGACGACGTCATAATAACCTGGACTGGTACTGGAACAGAGTTCACAAATTTTATCACTTGGCTTAACACTAACAACAATATGTGTCTCAGCTTTACTAGCAAGTCTAGCAAAGAAGAAATAGAGTTCCTAGACGTCCTGGTAAGGATAAGTGAGAACAAATTGGGCACAGAAGGCTACCGACGGCGGGTAATTCCCTCCTACACTATAGGAGTTACCACCCGAGCCACGTCAAAACCGCTATCCCCTATGGGCAATTTCTTCACTTGCGAAGAATAAATGATACCCAGAGTAGCTTTGAAAAGCAAGCTAAAGAACTCACCACACGACTGCTAGAAAGAGGTTATCCACCTCTTATCCTACAGACAGCTTACAATAGGGCCAACAGACAAAACAGAAATTTCCTTCTACAAAATAGTGGTTCAAAAAACTCTAAAAAAAAACAGCACAAATTAAAAAACAATAGAAGATTTTGCTTTACATTCACACACAGCCCGATGGCTGAGAAGATAAAGCAAAGTATTCATAAACATTGGTACTTAATCCAGAGTGACCCTATTCTATCTGAACAATTTGACAATAAACCCCTCATCTCCTACAAAAGAGTTACAAATTTAGGTGACATCTTAACCAGTAGCAAATACTCCAGTAAGGAGAACATGAGCTGGCTAAGCGGCCCCACAATATGCGGAAATTTCCGCTGCGGGAACTGCAAATGGTGCCCTAAACTCAAAGTAGGTAAAATCTTCACTATTTGAGGCATACACATTAAAGTGAGGGAATTTATCAATTGTAAAATGAATCATATCATTTACTGTATGTTTTGCGACTGTGGCCGCTACTATATAGGCAGCACCACAAGATCGCTAAATATCAGATTTAGAGAACATCTCTATTCAGTTTGTTCAGGAAAGGGGTGCCCTCGGGTCCTGGAACATCTTAAAACTACTCATAATAATGACCCAGCTGCATTAAAATTCTTTGGGATAAAGAGAATAATGCCCAAAGAAGGGATTGATAGGAAAAAGCTACTACTGCGCACGGAGGCGGAGTTCATCCTGCGCACGGATACCCAAGGTAATCTTGGACTCAACGACAAGCTAGATTTTAGTGTAGTTCTATAAATAGAAGTTCATATATGTCATAGATTCTTGTAGAGGGTTGTTGATTTTAAAGGTTTTACTACTTTTCTAAGGTTTTAAATCACCTACCTGTGTGCAACGCTCCTCTGCTGACGTAACCGTGGGTGTGTATATAACCTGTGACGCGTCATCAGAGGGCGTAGTCTGACGAAGCGGGCTGTGTTCCCGTGAAACAGCTGTAACTATACCTCCTGTTCCCCGGCGTCCCTGCCGACCACTAGCCCTTCTGTGTTCTACGTTTATGTTCAACGGAATAAAGAAACCGGTGCACGTTGATCGGGTGAGTGCGGTCTTTTTCTACATTGTTCCGATATTTGTAAATTACTTCTATTAAAAAATCTTAATCCTTCCAGTACTTATTAGCTGCTGAATGCTACAGAAGAAATTCATTTCTTTTTGGAACACTGATGACATCGCGAGCACAGTGCTCTCTGCTGACATCTCTGTCCATTTTAGCAACCATGCATAGCAGATATATGCTAAGGGCAGCATGGTGGCTCAGTGGTTAGCACTGCAGCCTTGCAGTGCTGGGGACTTGGGTTCAAATCCCACTAAGGACAACAATAAATAAAGCGTTATTATTATTATTATAATGACGACGTCAGCAGAGAGAAGTGTGCTCGTGATGTCATCAGAGAGCATTCCAAAAAGAAAAAAATTTCCTCTGTAGTATTCAGCAGCTAATAAATACAGGAAGGATTAAGATTTTTTTAATAGAAGTAATTTACAAATATGTTTCACTTTCCACCACCAGTTGATTTAAAAGAGTACCTCTTTAATTCCCCCTGCTGTGTCTTCTTGTAGAGCGGGGGGGGGGGGGGGTGAAGTGAGATTTCCGAACCTAAGGGGCATGGCTTAATTATCTCCTGCAGACGTGCGATCTCGGCCTCTGCCCTCGCTCCTCCCCGCTACAGCTTCGGAAAACTTTGGAGAGCGAAGGGGAGGAGCGGAAGAGCTAAGGGGAGGAGTGGTTCATTTTTTGCATGGGTTCGGAAATCTCGCCTCACACCAGACTGATGCAAGTATATGGAAGTTCCATATACTTGCATGGGACTTGAAACAAAAACCCATCTTTTATTGTGTAGGTAAGAGTTAATTTAACTATCATATATTTTTATTTACAGTATATATATATATATATATATATATATATATATATGGAAAGAAAAAACACAGAGATGGCGCCTTGATGGTGCCTTTACCTTTGCTAAAAAGAGCGTTAGATAGGCAGAGGTATTAGGAAATGAAATGCCTGCTCACCTTGTTAAGTTGTGCTAGCGAGCAGGCACAACTCTGGACAGCTCTTGGGGGGAGTGCGGCGGGAATCCCGATGCCGCTGGAGGTCTCCTCTGCTACTGGATCTTCTGAGCTGGCCGTGGATGTTCTGCAGGAGCAGGTTACTGCTGGTACCGTTAGCTGGAAAAGCGGTGCTGCAGGTAGCGGTGCTGCGGGATGAGGTGCTATGGTCCTCCGATGTTAATTGCAGGATGCGGGCAGAGGTATCCAGTTGCGGGTCAGATGTCGGGAGATCCCTGCGCCCCTCAGCCCTTAGGATTTGCCGAGCTTGGATGGTGGTAGGGGTCACACGTCTCTCTGCACGTGTAGTGTGCAGGGGTCGGTGGAGGAACGCTTTAATTGACCAGGAGCAGCTGGATGTCGGAACCGCTGGAGGGCGGTAAAATACAATGGAAGGAGTGCGGGGTCTCTCTGGCAGGAGGCTTCCCCAAAAATGCCGACAGTGCTGGAGCGCTTCGCTGGTACTGGTGAAATAGAACTGCAGACTGCAGTATTAAAATCCAATAGGTATTTATTAGCTACGATAAAGGTAACAGAAAACAAAAAACCAGGGGGGGGGGGGGGGGGAAGCATTCTTGTAAGTCCCCAGCTTTAACTTTACCAGAGCTCGTTAGCTGAGCTGTGATTGGTTGCTGTGGAAAAATCACTCCACTTTTTCTTTCACACAGTTTGATAAATAAGGGCCATTGAGTTATATATACTGAATATATCGTGATCAGTTAGCCCCTAAGACCTCTTTTCTCTAAACTAAATAACCCCATGCTTGATAACCTGTCTTGGTACTGTAATCCTCCCATGCCATTATCTTTGTCGCCCTCCTCTGCACCGACTCCTGTTCAGCCATGTCCTTTTTATATTCAGGTGTTCAGAATTGGACACAATACTCCATATGTGGCAAAACTATGTCCTTGTCACGTGCCTCTATGTCTCTCTTGACACATCCCATGACATTGTTAGCCTTGACAGCCACTGCCTGGCACTGATCACTAAAGTAGAGTTTACTGTCCACCAGTATCCCCAAGTCTTTTTCAGTAGAAGTTTTACTTAATATCTTATTATTTAGCACATAATTGTACATTTTGGTTTCTGGTTTCAGTTTAATTACGAGCCGGCTCGTCCTGAGACGGCAAGCGGTGTATGACGCGGGCTCCTGACTCGAGCCTGCATCATACTGGCCGGCCCCCAGCTGATTCCTGTTGCTGGGGGCCGCCGTTAATAGCCGACATGCGGCCAGCTATGAACACTTTAGATCACCACTGTCAAAGTTGACAGCGGCGTCTAAAGGGACATTTAAACCATCCCTGGTTTAAATGTCCGAACTACAACTATAAAAATTTAATGTTTATTAAACCGCACGGTCAAGGGCGTCCATGTAAAAAAAATTCCAAAGTCCAAAATTGCGTATTTTTGGTCACTTTGTATACCCTAAAAAATGTATAAAAAGCGATCAAGTCCCATAAAAATAAAAATGGTACCAATAAAAACTTCAGATCACGGTGCAAAAAATGAGCTCTAATACATCCCTGTATATGGAAAATAAAAAAGTTATAGGGGTCAGAAGATGCCACTTTTACACATACTAATTTTGATGCATGTAGTTATAATTTTTTTAAAGTAGTAAAATAAAATAAAACCTATATAAATTAGGTATTATTGTAACCGTAAGGGCTTACAGAATAAAGATATGGTGTCATTTTACCAAAAAGTGCACTGCATAGAATCGGAAGGCCCCAAAATTTTGCCCCACAAATATTTTTTTCTGGTTTCGCTGTAAATTTTTGTGGTGAAATGATTGATGTCATTATAAAGTACAATTGGTGGCGCAAAAAAAGTCTTCATATGGTCAAAATTTGAAGCGTTATGATTTTTGGAAGGTGATTAGGAAAATTGAAAGTTCGAAAATGGAAAAAGCCTGCGTCCTTAAGGGGTTAAACTTAATTTGCCATGTCTATGCCCAAGCCTCCAGTTTCCCCAGATCCCTTTGTAATACTATGTTATCATCTTCTGTTTTAAACACCCTGCCCATTTTTTGCAAATATAGAAATTCTACTCTGTAATCCTTCTACAAGAAGTGGACCCAGTACTAACCCCAATATTACCCCACTAGTAACTGCCACCCAACCAGAGTAAGTTACATTTATACTTACCATCTGCTTCCTGTCACTGAGTCAGTTGCTAATCCATTAATTTATATCCTCCCCTAGTCCCAGCATCCTCATGTTATGTACTAACCTTTTGTGTGGCACAGTATCAAAAGTCCAGATATATAGCATCCACAGTTCCACCCCGGTCCAATCTATAACTGACCTCCTCATAGGAGCTGATCAGATCAGTATGATAGTACTGATCCCGCATAAATCCATGTTGGTGCTGTGTCAGAAGGTTATTTTTATTAACATATTCCAGAATAGCATCTCTCAGAAAAACCTTAAAAATCTTACCCACAACAGACGTTAAACGTACAGGCCTATAGTTCCCAGGATTCATTTTTACCCCTTTTTGAATATTGGCACCACATTTGCTAAGCGACAGTCCTGTGGAATAATCCTTGCCATTATAGAATCTTTAAATACACTGCTTAAAAAAATTAAGGGAACACTTAAACAACACAATGTAACCCCAAGTCAATCACACTTCTGTGAAATCACACTGTCCACTCAGGAAGCAACACTGATTAACAATCAATTTCACATGCTGTTGTGCAAATGGAACAGACAACAGGTGGAAATTTTAGGCAATTAGCAAGACACCAACAATAAAGGAGTGGTTCTGCAGGTGGTGACCACAGACCACTTCTCAGTTCTTATGCTTCCTGGCTGATGTTTTAGTCACTTTTGAATGCTGGCGATGCTTTCACTCTTGTGTTAGCATGAGACGGAGTCTACAACCCACACAAGTGGCTCAGGTAGTGCAGCTCATCCAGGATGGCACATCAATGCAAGCTATGGTAAGAATGTTTGCTGTGTCTGTCAGCGTAGTGTCCAGAGCATGGAGGCGCTACCAGGAGACAGGCCAGTACATGAGGAGACGTGGAGGAGGCCGTAGGAGGACAACAACCCAGCAGCAGGACCGCTACCTTCGCCTATGTGCAAGGAGGAGCACTGCCAGAGCCCTGCAAAATGACCTCCAGCAGGCCACAAATGGGCATGTGTCCACTCAAACGGTCAGAAACAGACTCTTTGAGCTTGGTATGAGGGCCCGATGTCCACAGGTGGGGGTTGTGCTTGAAGCCCAACACCGTGCAGGACGTTTGGCATTTGCCAGAGAACACCAAGATTGGCAAATTCACCACTGGCGCCCTGTGCTCTTCACAGATGAAAGCAGGTTCACACTGTATACATGTGACACATGTGACAGAGTCTGGACACGCCGTGGAGAATGTTCTGCTGCCTGCAACATCCTCCATCATGACCCATTTGGCAGTGGGTCAATAATGGTGTGGGTGGCATTTCTTTGGGGGGACGCACAGCCCTCCATGTGCTTGCCAGAGGTAGCCTGACTGTCATTAGGTACCGAGATGAAATTCTCAGAACCCTTGTGACGCCATATGCTGGTGCGATTGGCCCTGGGTTCCTCCTAATGCAAGACAATGTTAGACCTCATGTGGCTGGAGTGTGTCAGTAGTTCCTGCAGGATGAAGGCATTGATGCTATGAACTGGCCTGCCCATTCCTCAGACATGAATTCAATTGAGCACATCTGGGACATGATGTCTCACTCCATCTACCAAACGCCTCGTTGCGTCACAGACTGTCCAGGAGTTGGCGGATGCTTTAATCCAGGATTGGGAGGACATCCCTCAGAAGACCATCTGCCACCTCATCAGGAGCATGCCCAGGCATTGTAGGGAGGTCATACATGCACGTGGAGGCCACACACACTACTGCGCCTCATTTTGACTTGTTTTAAGGTCTAGCACAGTACTTAATTATTGCAAAAGCCTGGGATAGATACCATCTGGGCTCGGTGATTTGTGTGTTTTTATGTTACTAAGGAGGCACCACACTTTTTCTTAGTTTAAAAAGGTAAGATTTGCAGTAGAATTTACTTACTTCCCTCCCCTGTTATCTGCCATTGGATTTTACTTTGTAAATACACGTCCTTCTCCAAAAATTAGCATATTGTGCTAAAGTTCATTATTTTTCATAATGTAATGATAAAAATTTAACTTTCATATATTTTATATTCATTGCACACCAACTGAAATATTTCAGGTCTTTTATTGTTTTAATACTGATGATTTTGGCATACAGCTCATGAAAACCCAAAATTCCTATCTCAAAAAATTCAAGACAAAAAGAGGAAAAAAGGACATGCACCCCTAGTGTAATACTACCAGACCTTAAGGTAAGGGAAGGGGTTAATATTCCACTTACCGAGTGGTGTTGTGCTATGGGCACAACACCTAGATGAGCTTGAGTTTGAATGTGGTGTGCTGAATGCAGCCTGGATCCTCCGGTATCAGCGTGGCTGGCCGGCATGCAGTGATATAAGGAACAAGAAAGGTAAGATGATCCTCAATAGGCGCAGTTAGCAGCAGTGAAGAAGATTTCAATAATCATTCATTATTCATGTAGAAGTTTTATTGAGCACACAATGGCAACGCGTTTCTTGCCCGGATCGGGCACTTCCTCAGGCAAATGTGCATATAAAAACATTAAAATGGCAGCAACTTAGACATGGATGCGCAACTGTTCAAAGGTCAAATCAATTAAGCTATTCAGAAACGCTAGTAACTAGACTAGCCGTAGTAAAAAAACATCCGTACCGACTTGGTGGTTTAACCCCTTAACGACGCAGGACGTATATTTACGTCCTGCGCCGACTCCCGCGATATGAAGCGGGATCGCGCCGCAATCCCGCATCATATCGTGTGGGTCCCGGCGCTAATCAACGGCCAGGACCCGCGGCTAATACCACACATCGCCGATCGCGGCGATGTGCGGTATTAACCCTTTAGAAGCGGCGGTCAAAGCTGACCGCCGCTTCTAAAGTGAAACTGAAAGTATCCCGGCTGCTCAGTCGGGCTGTTCGGGACCGCCGCGGTGAAATCGCGGCGTCCCGAACAGCTGATCGGACACCGGGAGGGCTCTTACCTGCCTCCTCGGTGTCCGATCGACGAATGACTGCTCCGTGCCTGAGATCCAGGCAGGAGCAGTCAAGCGCCGATAATGCTGATCACAGGCGTGTTAATACACGCCTGTGATCAGGATGAGAGATCAGTGTGTGCAGTGTTATAGGTCCCTATGGGACCTATAACACTGCAAAAAAAAAGTAAAAAAAAACGTGTTAATAAAGGTCATTTAACCCCTTCCCTAATAAAAGTTTGAATCACCCCCCTTTTCCCATAAAAAAAATAAAACAGTGTAAAAATAAATAAAAATAAACATATGTGGTATCGCCGCGTGCGTAAATGTCCGAACTATAAAAATATATCATTAATTAAGCCGTACGGTCAATGGCGTACGCGCAAAAAAATTCCAAAGTCCAAAAAAGCGTATTTTGGTAACTTTTTATAACATTAAAAAATGAATAAAAAGTGATCAAAAAGTCAGATCAAAACAAAAATCATACCATTAAAAACTTCAGATCACCGCGCAAAAAATGAGTCCTCATACCGCCCCGTACGTGGAAAAATAAAAAAGTTATAGGGGTCAGAAGATGACATTTTTAAACGTATAAATTTTCCTGCATGTAGTTATGATTTTTTCCAGAAGTGCGACAAAATCAAACCTATATAAGTAGGGTATCATTTTAACCGTATGGACCTACAGAATAATGATAAGGTGTAATTTTTACCGAAATATGCACTGCGTAGAAACGGAAGCCCCCAAAAGTACCAAAATGGCGTTTTTATTTTATTTTGTCGCACAATGATTTTTTTTTTCCGTTTCGCTGTGCATTTTTGGGTAAAATGACTAATGTCACTGCAAAGTAGAATTGGCGACGCAAAAAATAAGCCATAATATGGATTTTTAGGTGGAAAATTGAAAGGGTTATGATTTTTAAAAGGTAAGGAGGAAAAAACGAAAGTGCAAAAACGGAAAAACCCTGAGTCCTTAAGGGGTTAAACAAATTACATAAAATTAACAAACTTTATGCTAGAAGAATTTGTATTTAAAAGAAAAGAACATGCGCAGTAGTTAAAATTAATGAATTTGCAGCTTGTAGTGCTGCGCTGCAGTACCCTGGTTAGGGAGTATCAAATGTGGTCAGGTATTGGCCGAGATCTGCTGGAAACTTACAGAGCTCACTAAGTAAGTAATCAGCAGAAGCCTTGTATTAAGCAGCAATGGGTGGATCGCTATTTTATTACATGGTGGGTTTCACCCACCACCGCTGGCTAAATCAGCTCTGCTGTCAGCAGGAGCGCTAATGCATATCGTGGCGGAGTTGAAAAGGGGCGGATGTTCTACTTTCACTTTGACAGATAGCGCTTGGCAAATATCTCAAAAAATTAGCATATCATGAAAAGGTTCTCTAAACGAGCTATTAACCTAATCATCTGAATCAACGAATTAACTCTAAACACCTGCAAAAGATTCCTGAGGCTTTTAAAAACTCCCAGCCTGGTTCATTACTCAAAACCGCAATCATGGGTAAGACTGCCGACCTGACTGCTGTCCAGAAGGCCATCATTGACACCCTCAAGCAAGAGGGTAAGACGCAGAAAGAAATTTCTGAACAAATAGGCTGTTCCCAGAGTGCTGTATTAAGGCACCTCAGTGGGAAGTCTGTGGGAAGGAAAAAAATGTGGCAGAAAACGCTCCACAACAAGAAGAGGTGACCGGACCCTGAGGAAAATTGTGGAGAAGGACCGATTCCAGACCTTGGGGGACCTGCGGAAGCAGTGGACTGAGTCTGGAGTTGAAACATTCAGAGCCACCGTGCACAGGCGTGTGCAGGAAATGGGCTACAGGTGCCGCATTCCCCAGGAGAAGCCACTTTTGAACCAGAAACAGCAGCAGAAGCACTGGACTGTTGCTCAGTTGTCCAAATTACTTTTTTCGGATGAAAGCAAATTTTGCATGTCATTCGGAAATCAAGGTGCCAGAGTCTGAAGGAAGGCTGGGGAGAAGGAAATGCCAAAATGCCTGAAGTCCAGTGTCAAGTACCCACAGTCAGTGATGGTCTGGGTTGCCATGTCAGCTGCTGGTGTTGGTCCACTGTGTTTTATCAAGGGCAGGGTCAATGCAGCTAGCTATCAGGAGATTTTGGAGCACTTCATGCTTCCATCTGCTGAAAAGCTTTATGGAGATGAAGATTTCCTTTTTCAGCACAACCTGGCACCTGCTCACAGTGTCAAAACCAATGACAAATGGTTTACTGACCATGGTATTACTGTGCTCAATTGGCCTGCCAACTCTCCTGACCTGAACCCCATAGAGAATCTGTGGGATATTGTGAAGAGAAAGTTTAGAGACACAAGACCCAACACTCTGGATGAGCTTAAGGCTGCTATCGAAGCATCCTGGGCCTCCATAACACCTCAGCAGTGCCACAGGCTGATTGCCTCCATGCCAGGCCAAATTGAAGCAGTCATTTCTGCAAAAGGATTCCCGACCGAGTATTGAGTGCAAAACTGAACATAATTATTTGAAGGTTGACTTTTTTTTGTACTAAAAACACTTTTATTGGTCGGATGAAATATGCTAATTTTTTTTTAGATAGGAATTTGGGGTTTTCATTAGCTGTATGCCAAAATTATCAGTATTAAAACAATAAAAGACCTGAAATATTTCAGTTGGTGTGCAATGAATATAAAATATATGAAAGTTTATTTTTTATCATTACATTATGGAAAATAATGAACTTTAGCACAATATGCTAATTTTTTGAGAAGGACCTGTACAGAAGAGAAGAATTTAATAGATTGGCCTTTTCCTCAAAATGTACAGTTTTAAATTTCTTATTATTTATGTAGGTGAAGAAAAAATTGGGTTATTTTTACTTTCTATGGCAATTATGGCAATTTTTCTCTCTGCTGCAATTTTTGATAGTTTTTTAAAGATTGTAATTAGAGATGAGCGAACTTACAGTAAATTCGATTCGTCACGAACTTCTCGGCTCCGCAGTTGATGACTTTTCCTGCATAAATTAGTTCAGCTTTCCGGTGCTCCGGTGGGCTGGAAAAGGTGGATACAGTCCTAGGAGACTCTTTCCTAAGACTGTATCCACCTTTTCCAGCCCACCGGAGCACCGGAAAGCTGAATTAATTTATGCAGGAAAAGTCAGCAACCGCGGAGAAGTTCGTGACGAATCGAATTTACTGTAAGTTCGCTCATCTCTAATTGTAATTCTTTCTTTATACTTCTTTAATGTTTCCCCACTAACTTCTTGTTTTAGTTGTCTAAATGCTTTCCTCTTATTGTTTATCACTTCTGTAACTGTTTTGGTTAGCCAAATTGGTTTTCTCCTGTTCCGAGCCCTTTTATTTCCGTAGGGTATATGTCGTTCACAATGAGGGGCATTTATTAAACCTCTGCTACGTATGTTAGTTTTTCCTCAGTTTTTTTTTACCTGTTTTTCGCATACATGCGACAAATTTATTATCTTGTCGCACGGGTTTTGTAAATTTGTCGCACGTAAGAGATTTCAGGATTGTCGCACAGTATAGCGATTTTTTTAGTCAGAAAATTTCTACGCATTGGAAAAGGTCATTTCTTGCTCTCTGCAGGATATTTATTATCTGGTGTTTGAGTATATCGGGTAAAATTGTGTCAACTGTCTCTTTGACCTTTTCCCTTTTTAGTTTTGAAGCTTTTTAAAGAATCAGGAGTTGGGGGAAAACGGCAAGGAAAAAAAAAACATCTTTCTCAGCCTACTCCTGCAGAGGAGATTCTCAACAATATGTCAGCAGCTATTGCTACCTCACACCACTCTCAAACCTTACTTGTTCCTCCCTCTCAAGAGGATTCAAACTGTGGGGATACAGTTGTTCCTCACAAGCGACGTTTGGTTTCTGTGAAAAAAAAAATTACACCGACCCTGAAATTGAGATGCTTGTGGACGAGGTATTTTCTATTAAAGATTAGTTTGTAAACTTTTCATAGTTTTAATTAAATGTTAATTTGACATGATTCTTGTTACCACAGTGGACCTCATTTGACACCCTGATATCATGGTACTGAAAGAGGTAATACCGGACCATTTTTCCCCCAATATGTTTGCTAAATCCGATTTGGTCCTGCTTTGCCCCCTCCAAGCAAGCCAATGTCAGCCAAAGGCTCTCTAGACATGCTGGCAGTTCGATTTTTGCAACGGCTGAAGCCACCTGGGTTGGCAGACACTGGCCAAGTGGCTCACCCAGTGTTTCCCAACCTGGAAGCCTCCAGCTGTTGCAAAACTACAACTGCCAGCATGTCCATGCAGCCTTTGGCACCTGGGTTGGTCAACATTGCCCTACGGCTAAATCCATTGTTTTCCAACCAGGGCAACAACAGCTGTTGCAAAACTAAATCTCCCAGCATGCATGGTCTTTTAGTGCATGCTGGGAGATATAGTATTGCTACAGCTAGATGCACCCGGTTTTGGAAACACAGAGTTAAGAATCAAACAGTGTTTCCCAAGTAGTGTGCCTCCAGCTGTTGCACAAATCTAGCTCCCAGCATGCTCTGTCTGCTACGGCATACTGGAAGTTGTAGTTTTGGAAAGTTGCAAGGGCCAGAGGTTGCCGAAGTACAACTCCCACCATGCTTGGGCAGCCATGATTTGCTGCAATACACCTATTGAATTAATCTTTGCTTCACATAAATCTCTGACGGGGGGGGGGGGGGGGGTTAACCACCATGGCCGATGGCCTTTGATGGCTCCGGTTATAAATCCGCAGTCTAGACCTTCCGCTCCCCACCCTGATCGCGGCAGTGAAAGCAAAGTCCCGATGACGGTGGTGAACTTTCTTGTTCATTAAAGAACCCAAAATCAAGAAATTCTCTCTAGTCTTTATTCGCCAGCATGGGATTTTTTTCAAGATTTTGCACACCACATTTAAAATTTGTCCAATTTAGTATTAAAAATTACCCAAAAGATTACACAGCTAGACTAGTTGGAAAAGTATCAAACTATACCAAAATATTGCTATCCGTTTGTTTGCTAACAGACTTCTCTGAAAATGAGTAAAATGTACAGGTTTGTAATCCTAGCTTGACCTGGAGTAAATTTAGCAGGGTTTTCAAGCCATTGCGACTTTTATGCGAAAGTCGCGGTTAATAAATGTTTGACTATGTCAAGTCAGATTTTCAAAACAGCGTAAATTACCTGGGAAAACAAAAACTGCTCTTCTCGCTTTCTTGGTAAAATGTCGCACGAAAAAACACGGTGTCGCAATTGCAACTTTCTTGCGACAAATTTACACAAAAAAAAAACGGTTTGATAAAAAGTCCATCAATATCTATTTAATGTGTTCTATTATTACTGAGGACACTGTCTCAATCTATGTCACTGAAGTCCTCTCTTAGTTGTTGAAAATTGGCCTTCCTGAAGTTTGTTTTTGTAGCCCCACTAGTAGACATCCTCTTATAGGATAAACAAAAAACATATTATTTTGTGGTCACTATTACCAAGATCACCCCTCTGCCTCTATCTCAGATACTTTGTCTGGCCTATTGGTTAGTATAAGGTCCAGAAGCGCCCCACCTCTTGTTTGGTCCTGCACTAGTTGGGAAAGGTAAATATCCTTTATTATTGCCAAAAATCTGTGTCCCTTGCTGGACCCACAGGTTTTGGCTTCCCAGTCGATGTCAGGATAGTTAAAGTTCTCCATAATAATGACTTCTCCCTTCTTTGCTGCCTTATCTATTTGTCCTATAAGTGGGTTTTCGCTGTTTCTGTTATTCTTAGTGTTTTATAACAAAAGTTTAAATGTATGAAAAGTTTAGGCCATACATCTGCCCAACTATATTCGATCAAATCTCACAGCAATACAGGAATACAAGAAAAAAGAAGTTGTCCCTATATAGGACTGAGGTGCCTTTTTAAAATATAACTTTTACTTATTTCTATAAAAAAAAAGTAGGTATCTCAATTCTCAATACAAAAGAACAGGTGTCTAAAGAGTGCAATATAAAAACTCCTAATTCGTGGATGGCGCTCATACACATAGGTATTAACATGGTCAAGATGATTCTAACAGTAATTGTCAAAATGCCACCATGTCGTGACTGATGCTCCTATGCAATGAATATATTAATTACATAGAAGCTAGAGTCCCTTGTCCCAACTCGTTTCCATGGGGGAATTTGATAAATAGTCCTATTCCCCACACTTCATCAGGGTACTTTAAATCCGTATTCACTATTAGCAGCAAGCAAATATTAGATTGATAAATGAGCAATCTCTGTATATAGACACAGATACAATGAGCTCAATAATGTTCCAACTTATAACCACCGTGATGATACCAGGGTCTCAAGAATACATATCCACCGTATATCTCCCATAGATCCTGGCCACTACCTGTGAATATAAGAACACAAATAGAAATCTCCCTTAGCCACCGATTGTAACTTACCCACAGCGATGCATGTCAAGGGCTAGGGATATGTACTCGCGGTCTGCTGGATTCTAAACTAGTATAGGAGACCACCGGGTGCTGTAATGGCAATATGCCCACATTTAGTATGTATACAAATGCCGATAGATTAAACACATATACTAACCACACATATACTAACCACACATATATTTACTATCTAAATATACTTACAATTGGCTGTTAGAGGTGCAGGAAACGCTGCTGTGGCAGCGGATACCGGAACGGTATCCGGAACAAGCGCGTGTAATGAACACGCTGGCGTCTCTCTGAAAGCGACGCGCACCCTATTTACGTCACCGGAGGACCGTCCCCATGACGCCGTTACTGGGGGCGCGGCCTCCACGTCAGTCCCGAGAGCTCCGCTCTCTGGGCTGGTATGTATTCAGACATCGGATGCGATAGCTATCAGGGGTAAAAAGACTACTATCACTGAGAGTATAACCATCTCCAAAGGTCGAAATGTCACAGGTAGGTTGCTAATATATATCTATTATGTAAAGCAGCCCACTTTGACAATATAGAATTAATTAATATTAGAAAGATAATACTATCTTTTAATAAAAAGATGTTTCTCTAAGAATATTTTCCACATCCATATGTGGTGTTATAGGGTAACGTTCGGGCAGGGGAGCAAGGTAGAGAGGTATATGAAAAGCCTAAAAGCACTGGGAGGTATAGTAATAGTGGATCATCAGATGGACCATATACATGGCGACACAACAGCAATAGCACATATATCCATTCATTGGTGTTAACAATATATCCAGAATAGGTAATTAAGACAGAGAAAGTGCAATATTCCTGTATAATTTATCAATTTATCGATCTACAGTAACCCCCCGACCTACGATGGCCCCGACATATGATGAAATCGACATACGATGGCCTCTCAGAGGCCATCGCATGTCGATGTCAGCATCGACATACCATGCTTTTATATGTCGGGGCCATCACATTAACTGCTATCCGACAGTGCAAAATGCTTAAGCTGCTGTCGGATAGCAGTTTAAGCATCCCGGACAGGTTCGCTCACCTATCCCCGCTGCTCCAGGTCCACTTCGGGATCCTCCGGCGTCTTCCGCATCTTCTCCAGGGTCCGGACCTCGCTTTCTGGCGTCGTTATTACGTCACTACGCACGCCGTGCCGGCGCAGCAGCGTAATAACGTCCCCAGAAAGCGAGGCCCGGACCCTGCAGAAGATGCGGAAGAAGCCGGAGGATCCCGAAGAAGATGCCAGAGCAGCAGGACAGCATCGGGAGCCCCTGGGACAGCATCGGGAGCGGTGAGGATGCGGTCCGGAGCGGCTGGGAAAGGTGAGTATAACTTCCTATACTTTACATTGCACGGATCCCTCAACATACGATGGATTCGACAAACGATGGGTCGTTTGGAACAAATTACCATCGTATGTTGAGGGACCACTGTATATTATAAAAGGAGATTACTCCAGACTTCTGGCTTATTGCAAGTATAACGGGGGGGCTGGAACACCCTAAGGGGTGGGGAGGGGGGGTATATAAGCGGGGCCTAGGGAGACCTAGTTGGACCCTGTAATAAACTATCGTGTAATACCTATACCTAAGCGGCATGGATGCCCTAAAAAGGGCGGTACCGGTTTAACAGGAACCTCCTATTAAACCCTAGTTGTCCCTGGCTATGGAGGTGGCTTCTAGATAAAGACCCACTAGGATCTCCCCTATCTACCTCATAATGCCACCTCGGGAATATGTGGACAGTAAGCCAACCCTTGTCACTCAGATAAAACAAGTAAAGGACAACTGTTCATTGAGGCCTCCTGGGGCCATGGTCTGCAATCTATAGATCCATCTGCACTCTCGTTGCAGTATGGATCTATCCCAATCTCCACCCCTCTGTGATGGTTTGACTAGATCTATGCCAATAAATTTGATCACTGATGTGTCACCATTATATGTCGAGTTGATATGAACTGCTACCGGGGTATTCCTGAACTCCCGTATTGTTTTTCCAACATACCTCTTTCCGCAACCGCAGATAGTCAAATATATAACCCCTTTCGAGCTACAATTTACAAAGAGTTTAATGGAAATATGTGTACCTGACAAGGTATCTTCAAAGGTTTTAGTTTTAAGTACATAGGCACAGGCTCGGCAATGGCCACATTGGTAGCATCCTACAGTTCTTCCCGCACTCAGCCATGTTTGTGCAATATATGTCGATAAGTGACTGTGGACTAATTTGCCACCCACGCTTTGACCTTTACGGTAGGTAATTTATGGTTTCGGACCTACCACCTCTCTAAGGTCGGGGTCCATCTTTAATACGTCCCAGTGCCGTTCTATAATGTTTCTCACCTCCTGGGACATATTATCGAAGGTCCCTATTATACGTGTAAACCTATTCTCCTCTTTTGTAGGTTTTGGTACTAGGAGGGATGTCCTATCCTGGGATAAGGCATGTTTGTAGGCCTTCCTGAGAATATGGTCCGGGTAGCCACGTTGGTGAAAACGATTTCTCAAATCTCTCGCCTGGTGTTGGAATTCCTCCCTAGTTGAACAGTTCCTCCTGAGACGGAGATACTGCCCCTGCGGTATGCCCGAATGTTACCCAATACAGCACATATGGATGTGGAAAATATTCTTAGAGAAACATCTTTTTATTAATGGATAGTATTAACTTTCTAATATTAATTAGTTCTATATTGTCAAAGTGGGCTGCTTTACATAATGGATATATATTAGCAACCTACCCGTGACATTTTGACCTTTGGAGATGGTTATAGTCTGCATGTTTCACTAATTACGTGTATCACTTTGCAGAATTTTTACATAAACCTCTAGTTCATATCCCATTGTTTAGCCTAAGTCAGTGATAGTAGTCTATTTACATTTCTTTTACCCCTGATAGCTACCCGATGTCTGAATACATACCGGCCCAGAGAGCGGAGCTCTCGGGACTGACGTGGAGGCCGCGCCCCCCAGTAACGGCATCATGGGGACGGCCCTCCGGTGACGTAAATAGGGTGCACGTCGCTTTCAGAGAGACGCCGACGTGTTCATTACACACGCGCTTGTTCCGGACACCGTTCCTGTATCCGCTGCCACAGCAGCATTTCCTGCACGTCTAACAGCCAATTGTAAGTATATTTAGATAGTAAATATATGTGTGGTTAGTATATGTGTGGTTAGTATATGTGTTTAATCTGTCTGCGTTTGTATACATACTAAATGTGGGCATATTGCCATTACAGCACCCGGTGGTCTCCTATACTAGTTTAGAATCCAGCAGACCATGAGTACATGTCCCTAGCCTTTGACATGCATAGCTGTGGGTAAGTTACAATTGGTTGCTAAGGGATATTTCTATTTGTGTTCTTATATTCACAGGTAGTGCCCAGGATCTATGGGGGATATACGGTGGATATGTGGATACACTAACTATTCTTGAGACCCTGGTATCATCACGGTGGTTATAAGTTGGAACATTATTGAGCTCATTGTATCTGTGTCTATATACAGAGATTGCTCATTTATCAATCTAATATTTGCTTGCTGCTAATAGTGAATACGGATTTAAAGTCCCCTGATGAAGTGTGGGGAATAGGACTATTTATCAAATTCCCCCATGGAAACGCGTTGGGACAAGGGACTCTAGCTTCTATGTAATTAATATATTCTTTGCATAGGAGCATCAGTCACAACATGGTGGCATTTTGACAATTACTGTTATAATCATCTTGACCGTGTTAATACTTATGTGTATGAGCGCCATCCATGAATTAGGAGTTTTTATATTGCACTCTTTAGGCACCTGTTCTTTTGTATTGAGAATTGAGATACCTACTTTTTTTAAATAGAAATAAGTAAAAGTTATATTTTAAAAAGGCACCTCAGTCCTATATAGGGACAACTTCTTTTTTCTTGTATTATAACAAACCCCTATCAGTAATTTCTTGTTCTTACCCCCTCCCCTTATTTTTACCCACAGAGTCTCCCCTTAATCATTTTCCTCACCAATGTCCTCACGCAAAATGGGCCCAAGGCAAGATTTTACATATAAGCAAACCCCTCTTCTTTTCTTACTTGTACAGTCATTCCTGAACAAAATGTATACCTGTACATTAACCGCTCAGTCATAGCTCGCATCCAGCCATGTCTCACTTATCCCCACTATGTCATAGTCAGGGCCGAACTGGGCATTGGGCATAGCGGGCAAATGCCCAGGGCCGGGCCGTCAGACTGCCGTAAAATAGGCCAAAATTAGGCCCACTAGCGGCCCGCACAGGCCGCCCGCACACCCGCAGAAGCCGCCCGCCCACCCGCACAGGCCGGTCACCAGGCAGCCAGCGCACACAGGCCGCCCGCATGCCTGCACGCACAGGCCGCCCGGCGGCCGCCAAAGCATTACTATTAAAGTGGGCCGGCCCTGCGTTGTCCCAGGCCGGCCCATTGGCTTACCTTAGGCCTCTTGGTGACATCGCTAGCACTGTGACACATACCCTGCTGACCTGCGTCCCACACGTGACCAGGCCAGCGTATGAGACTCCTCCTCCCTCTGGCCCGCGCCCAAACTGCTGTGTGCCGACACACCAAAAGAGGTCCTTCCGCCGGAGCAAATTACAGAAGGCCTGGAGACAGTCTTCCCCCAAAGGTACCACTAGTCCACCAGGCATGAACTGACTTGCCATTCAGGAGCCCAGAAAAGCTGGGTGACAATTTTGTCACCTAGCTTTTCCATGCTCCATAATAGTATGTCTGCTTATAGTAGATGAGCTATGATAAGCAGATATGGCATTCAGGAGCATGAAAAAGCTAGGTGAGAATTTGTCACCCAGCCTTTCTGGGCTCCTGAAAGCCATATCTGTCTATCATAGCCCAGCTGTTGTACAGATTTACCTATAGCATATAGCAAATCTGTCTATAATAGCTGAGCAATGATAAGCAGATATGCTATTCAGGAGCCCAGATAAGGTAGGTGACAATTCCTCACATAGCTTTTCCATGCTCCTGAATTGCATGTCTGCTTATAAAAGCTCAGCTATTATAGACAGATTTGACCAAAAGTTATAGGTAAATCTATCTGTAAAAGTTGAGCTATTATAAGCAGACATGCCATTCAGGAGCATGGGAAAGCTAGATGAGGAATTGTCACTTAGCCTTTCTTGGCTCCTGAATGGCATATCTGTCTATAATAGCTCAGATATGCCAAAAAATCATTGTGCGACAACATTGAAGAAAAAACACTATTTTGACACTTTTGGGGGCTTCCATTTTATGTACATTTTTTGGTAAAAATGACACCTTATCTTTATTCGGTCGGTCCATACGATTAAAATGATACCCTGCTTGTATACTTTAGATTTTGTTGTACTTCTGAAAAAAATCATAACTAGATGCAATAAAATTTAAATGTTTAAAATTGTCATTTTCTTACCCCTATAACTTTTTTTTTTTTTTATGGGGATGGGGCGGTATGAGGGCTCATTTTTTGTGCTGTGATCTGAAGTTTTTATCAGTACCACTTTTGTTTTGATCGGACTTTTTGATCACTTTTTATAAATTTTTTTATGGTTTGAAAAGTGACCAAAAATACGCTATTTTGGACTTTGGAATTTTTTTTGCACCTACGCCATTGACCTTGCGGTTATTTTAATGATATAGTTTTATAGTTCGGACATTTACGCATGTGGCGATACCACATATGTTTATATTTATTTTTATTTACATGTTTAGTTTTTCTTATGGGAAAAGGGGGGTGTTTTGAACATTTGCTAATGTAAGGGTTAATACATATTAATTTACTTTTTTTTATACAGAGGGCTATAGCACTGCATACACAGATCCTATACACAGATCACTGCCATGTGGGGAGAAATTGTAGAAAAAAGCCAGTACAGTGGAGGCGCTGCTCAAGTGGTGAAATTACAGGAAAACTCAGGCGGTGCAGGATAACGATTTTTATTGAAAGTATTGGGACAACGCGTTACGGCATCTGCTGATGCCTTCCTCAGGTCCACTTAACAATTCCCAAACTCCATTGGTGTCCAATGTGAGAGAGCTGAAAGATTATCCTGTCCGGCGTCTGCACCGCTGCTGATACCAGCAGCGGTGCAGACGCCGGACAGGATCATCTTTCAGCTCTCTTACATTGGACACCAATGGAGAGCCGCAGGGCGTACAGGAGATCGCTGGCGTCCCAACAGTCAGACCCCCCGCGATCAAACACTTATCCCCTATCCTGTGGATAGGGGATAAGTTACATTTCGCTGCAGATGTCCTTTAAAGTAACCCCCTGTTTTTAAGGTAAACCCCTATTTTTATTATACCAGTGTTTCTCAACCAGGGTGCCTCTAACTGTTGCAAAACCACAACTCCCAGCATGCCCGGAAAGCCAATAACTGCTGTGAGTTGTAGTTTTGCAACAACTGGAGGCACATTGGCAGGGAAACACTGCATTTTACTATCATTAACCCTTTAAGGACCCAGCCAATTTTCACGGTAGGACCCGGCCATTTTTTGAACATCTGACCACTGTCACTTTAAACATTAATAACACTGGAATGTCTTTGGTTTACCCCATTGATTTTGAGTTCTATGTTATCATTTTTCTATGACAGCTGCGCCTGTCCCACTGTTTAATTTCTGCCGTTATCTATAAGACAGCTGCGCCTGTCTCGATGCTTGTTTTATCTCGATACTTATTATGTGTCACTTGAACGAAAATTTCTTAATAATAAAAAAGTATTGAACGTAATAACACTGGAATGCTTTTACTTATCATTCTGATTCCGAGATTGTTTTTTCGTGACATATTCTACTTTAACATAGTGGTAACATTTTGTGGTAACTTGCATCATTTCTTGCTGAAAAATCCGAAAATTTGATGAAAAATTTGAAAATTTTGCATTTTTTTAACTTTGAAGCTCTCTGCTTGTAAGGAAAATGGATATTCCAAATTTAAAAAAAATTTTGATTCCCATTTCCAATATGTTTACTTTATGTTTGCATCATAAAATTGACAAGTTTTTACTTTTGGAAGACACCAGAGGGCTTCAAAGTTCAGCAGCAATTTTCCAATTTTTCACAAAATTTTCAAACTCACAATTTTTCAGGGACCAGTTCAGGTTTGAAGTGGATTTGAAGGGTCTTCATCTTAGAAATACCCCACAAATGACCCCATTATAAAAACTGCACCCCCTAAAGTATTCATAATGACATTCAGTCAGCATTTTAACCCTTTAGGTATTTCACAGGAATAGCAGCAAAGTGAAGGAGAAAATTCACAATCTTCATTTTTTACACTCGCATGTTCTTGTAGACCCAATTTTTGAATTTTTACAAGGGGTAAAAGGAGAAAATGTATACTTATGTTTGTAGCCCAATTTCTTTCGAGTGAGCACATACCTCATATGTCTATGTAAATTGTTCGGCGGGTGCAGTAGAGGGCTCAGAAGCGAAGGAGCGACAAGGGGATTTTGGAGAGTAAGTTTTCCTGAAATGGTTTTTGGGGGGCATGTTGCCTTTAGGAAGCCCCCATGGTGCCAGAACAGCAAAAAAAACAAAACACATACCATACCATTTTGGAAACTAGACCCCTTGAGGAACGTAACAAGGAATAAAGTGAGCCTTAATACCCCACAGGTGTTTCACGACTTGCATATGTAAAAAAAAAAAAAAAATTTCACTAAAATGTGTGTTTCCCCCCAAATTTCACATTTTTGCAAGGGTTAATAGCAGAAAATACCCCCCAAAATTTGTAACCCCATCTCTTCTGAGTATGGAGGTACCCCATAAGTTGACCTGAAGTGCACTACGGGCGAACTACAATGCTCAGAAGAGAAGGAGTCATATTTGGCTTTTTGAGAGCAAATTTTGCTCGGGGGGCATGTCGCATTTAGGAAGCCCCTATGGTGCCAGAACAGCAAAAAAAAAAACACATGGCATACCATTTTGGAAACTAGTCCCCTTGAGGAACGTAACAAGGAATAAAGTGAGCCTTAATACCCCACAGGGGTTTCACGACTTTTGCATATGTAAAAAAAAAAAAAATTCACTAAAACGTGTTCTTCCCCCCCAAACTTCACATTTTTGCAAGGGTTAATAGCAGAAAAGACCCCCCCCCCCCCAAATTTGTAACCCTCATCTCTTCTGAGTATGGAAATACCCCATGTGTGGACGTCAAGGGCTCTGCTTGCGCACTACAATGCTCAGAAGAGAAGGAGCGCCATTGAGCTTTTGGGAAAAAAATTGTTTGGGATGGAAGTCAGGGGCCATGTGCGTTTACAAAGCCCCCCCGTGGTGCCAGAACAGTGGACCCCCCCCCACATGTGACCCTATTTTGGAAACTACACCCCTCAAAGAATTTAATAAGGGGTGCAGTGAGTATTTACACCCCACTGGCGTTTTTTTCATTTTCACGGACCACTGTTCCAAAAATCTGTCAGGCACCTGTGGGGCGTAAATGCTCACTGTACCCCTTATTACATTACGTGAGGGGTGTAGTTTCCAAAATGGGGTCACATGTGGGTATTTATATTTTTGTGTTAATGTCAGAACCGCTGTAAAATCAGCCACCCCTGTGCAAATCACCAATTTAGGCCTCAAATGTACATAGTGTGCTCTCACTCCTGAGCCTTGTTGTGCGCCCACAGAGCATTTTACGACCACATATGGGGAATTTCTGTACTCAGGAGAAATTGCGTTACAAATTTTGGGGGTCTTTTTTTCCTTTTAACGCTTGTGAAAATAAAAAGTATAGGGCAACACCAGCATGTTAGTGTAAATTTTTTTTTTTTTTTACACTAACAAGCTGGTGTAGCCCCAACTTTTCCTTTTCATAAGGGGTAAAAGGAGAAAAAGCCCCCCAAAATTTGTAGTGCAATTTCTCCCAAGTTCGTAGATAACCCCATATGTGGCTCTAAACTGTTTCCTTGAAATACGACAGGGCTCTGAAGTGAGAGAGCGCCATGCGCATTTGAGGATTAAATTTGGGATCGCATAGGGGTGGACATAAGGGTATTCTACGCCAGTGATTCCCAAACAGGGTGCCTCCAGCTGTTGCTAAATTCCCAGCATGCCTGGACAGTCAGTGGCTGTCCGGAAATGCTGGGAGTTGTTGTTTTGCAACAGCTGGAGGCTCCATTTTGGAAACACTGCCGTACAATACGTTTTTAATTTTTATTGGGGGGGGTGGGGTAAAGTGTAAGGGGGTGTATATGTTGTGTTTTACTCTTTATTATGTGTTAGTGTAGTGTTTTTAGGGTACATTCGCACTGATGTGTTACGGTGAGTTTCCCGCTAGGAGTTTGAGCTGCGGCGAAAAATTTGCCGCAGCCCAAACTTGAAGCAGGAAACTTACTGTAAGCCTGCTCGTGTGAATGTACCTTGTACGTTCATATACTCCCAGCATGTACTGACAGACCGTGCATGCTGGGAGTTGTACTTTTGCAACAGCTGGAGGCACACTGGTTGGAAAACCTTCAGTTAGGTTCTGTTACCTAACTCAGTAACAGTGATCGGAGAACTCCACCTCAACAACAGACACTGCTGAAGAGACGGCCTCCTCCTTTAAATAAAACCTATCTATCCCAGACCTACAACTACCCCTATGATAGGTGAATCCCGCGTGGCCTGGGGTGTGCCGGATGTGGACATCCACCAGGCGAGCCTCACTCGCTATGCTATTAACCTCTTCAGGACCCATGACGTATGCATACGTCATCACACCCTGGGTCTTAAGGACCCATGACATATGCATACGTCATGTCTTTTCCTGGTCTCCGCCGCTCACCCGGCGGAGATCGGAAGCGGATCCCTGCTGAAATCCTTCAGCAGGGATCCAGGGCAAACGCCGAGGGTGGCCATGTAGGCCCCCCATGTCGGCGATTGCCGCAAATCGCAAGGGAAATCGCCCTTGTGATCTGCGGCGATACCGGGCTGATCGGGTCTCAGACAGCCAGGACCATGCTGAAGACTAGGAGCGAGGTGGCAAGCCTGCCACCTCCTCCAATACCCTGCGATCTGTCGGTTAGTTAACCGACCAATCGCAGGAGGGGGGGGGCGGTTACTTCCTCCCGTCCTGCCCGGCCCCTGGAAGTCCGGAGAGGATGGGAGGAAGACCGGAGGACGCGGCGGGGGACGGGGAAGTGCTGGGGCCCGGCCCCGGTACTTACCTCGTCCCTGAAGACCCGGATCCCGGCGAGGAAGATGGCGGCGGCGGCGACAGGTGAGTAGATCTTCAGCCGCGGTCGGGCCCTTTACAGCAATGCACGTCGCCGTAAAGCGACATGCATTGCTGTATTGGGACCCTATATACTACAACTCCCAGCATGCCCAGACAGCCCTTGGCATCTGGGCATGCTGGGAGTTGCAGTTTTGCAACATCTGGAGGTCCACAGTTTGGAGACCACTGTGCCCTTCCAGATGTTGCAAAACTACACATTCTCAGCATGCCCTTACTGTCCAGGCATGCTGGGAGTTGTAGTTCTGTAACATCTGGCCCTTCAGATGTTGCAGAACTACAACTCCCAGCATGCCTGGACAGTTTTGACATACTGGGAGTTGTAGTTTTGCAACATCTGGAAGGGCACAGATTGGGAACCACTGTATTAGTGGTCTGCAAACTGTAGTCCTCCAGATGTTGCAAACTACAACTCCAAGCATGCTGAGAGTTGTAGTTCGGCAACATCTGGCTCTAAAGATGTTGCCGAACTACTTCTCCCAGCATGCCTGAGAATGTTTGGGAGTTGTGGTTTTGCAACAACAGGAGGCACACTGGTTGGGAAACATTGTTTCCTAACTCAGTGTTTCCCAACCCGTATGCCTCCAGCTGTTGTGAAAACTATAACTACCAGCATGCACTGATAGACTGTGCATGCTGGGAGTTGTAGTTTGGCAACAGCTGGAGGTCCCCCCCTTGTGAATGTACAGGGTACATTCACATGGGCAGGGGCTTACAGTGAGTATCCGGCTGCAAGTTTGCGATGAAGCTATTTTTGCGCGGCAGCTCAAACTCGTAGCGGGAAAATCGCTGTAACCCCCCCTGCCCGTGCGACTGTACCCTAAAAACACTACACTAACACAAAATAAAATAATAAGTAAAAAACACTACATATACACATACCCCTACACAGCCCCCCTCCCCTCCCCAATAAAAATGAAAAACGTCTGGTACGCCACTGTTTTCAAAATGGAGCCTCCAGCTGTTGCAAAACAACAACTCCCAGTATTGCCGGACAGCCGTTGACTGTCCAAGCATGCTGGGAGTTTTGCAACAGCTGGAGGCAGCCTGTTTGGGAATCACTGGCGTAGAATACCCCTATATCCACCCCTATGCAAATCCCTAATTCAGGCCTCAAATGCGCATGGCGCTCTCACTTCGGAGCCCTGTCGTATTTCAAGGCAACAGTTTAGAGTCACATATGGGGTATCGCCGTACTCGGGAGAAATTGCCTTACAAATTTTGGGGGGCTTTTTCTCCTTTCACCCCTTATGAAAAGGTGAAGTTGGGGTCTACACCAGCATGTTAGTGTAAAAAAATAAATTTTTTACACTAACATGCTGGTGTTGCCCTATACTTTTCATTCTGACAAGAGGTAAAACTGAAAAAAGCCCCCCAAAATTTGTAATGCAACTTCTCCCGACTACGGAGATACCCCATATGTGGGCGCAATGTGCTCTGGGGGCGCACAACAAGGCCCAGAAGGGAGAGTGCACCATGTACATTTGAGGTGATTTGCACAGGGGTGGCTGATTGTTACAGCGGTTTTGACAAACGCAAAAAAAAAAAAAAAACACGTGACCCCATTTTGGAAACTACACCCCTCACGGAATGTAATGAGGGGTGCAGTGAGAATTTACACCCCACTGTTGTCTGACAGATCTTTGGAACAGTGGGCTGCGCAAATTAAAAATTTTGTACAGCCCACTGTTCCAAAGATCTGACAGACACCAGTGGGGGGTAAATGCTCACTGTACCCCTTGTTACGTTCCTCAAGGGGTCTAGTTTCCAAAATAGTATGCCATGTGGGGGTTATTTTGCTGTTCTGGCACCATTGGGGCTTCCTAAATGCGACAAGCCCCCCGAGCAAAATTTGCTCTCAAAAAGCCAAATATGACTCCTTCTCTTCTGAGCATTGTAGTTCGCCCGTAGTGCGCTTCAGGTCAACTTATGGGGTACCTCCATACTCGGAAGAGATGGGGTTACAAATTTTGGGGGATATTTTCTGCTATTAACCCTTGCAAAAATGTGAAATTTGGGGGGAAACACACATTTTAGTGAAATTTTTTAACATTTTTTTTACATATGCAAAAGTCGTGAAACACCTGTGGGGTATTAAGGCTCACTTTATTCCTTGTTACGTTCCTCAAGGGGTATAGTTTCCAAAATAGTATGCCATGTGTTTTTTTTTTCCTGTTCTGGCACCATAGGGGCTTCCTAAATGCAACATGCCCCCAAAAACCATTTCAGAAAAACGTACGCTCCAAAATCCCCTTGTCGCTCCTTCCCTTCTGAGCCCTCTACTGCGCCCGCCGAACACTTTACATAGACATATGAGGTATGTGCTTACTCGAGAGAAATTGGGCTACAAATAGAAGTATACATTTTCTCCTTTTACCCCTTGTAAAAAATCAAAAATTGGGTCTACAAGAACATGCGAGTGTAAAAAATGAAGATTGTGAATTTTCTCCTTCACTTTGCTGCTATTCCTGTGAAACACCTAAAGGGTTAAAATGCTGACTTAATGTCATTTTGAATACTTTGGGGGTGCAGTTTTTATAATGGGGTCATTTGTGGGGTATTTCTAAGATGAAGACCCTTCAAATCCACTTCAAACCTGAACTGGTCCCTGAAAAATTGTGATTTTGGAAATTTTGTGAAAAATTGGAAAATTGCTGCTGAACTTTGAAGCCCTCTGGTGTCTTCCAAAAGTAAAAACTCGTCAATTTTATGATGCAAATATAAAGTAGACATATTGTATATGCGAATAAAATAAAATAATATTTGTAATATCCATTTTCATTACAAGCAGAGAGCTTCAAAGTTAGAAAAATGCTAAATTTTCAAATTTTTCATCAAATTTGGGGATTTTTCACCAAGAAAGGATGCAAGTTACCAAAAATTTTTTACCACTAAGTTAAAGTAGAATATGTCACGAAAAAACAATCTCGGAATCAGAATGATAACTAAAAGCATTCCAGAGTTATTAATGTTTAAAGTGACAGTGGTCAGATGTGCAAAAAATGGCCGGGACCTAAGGTGTAAAATGGCTGGGTCCTTAAGGGGTTAAGGGCGACGCTATCATAAGTCAACTTGTCTCTGGAACCCATCCTGTCTTGGGGCCTCGTGACAGCATTGAAGTCCCCTCCAAAGACAACCTGCCGACTTGTAAAAAGATAGGGCTTGATCCTCATAAAGAGACACTTCCGGTCCCACTTAAACTGTGGGCCGTAGATGTTAATAAGGTGAAGTTCTTGTCCCTTCATGAGGACATCTAAGATCAGGCACCTCCCCATTTCTAACTCGATAACCCGTCGGCATTCTACCGCTGCGGTAAAAAGGACCGCCACTCCGCTATACGGCTCGGCCCCAAGAAACCAGTAGGAGGGCCCATTCCTCCACTCTCCTTTAGCCTTGTAGATAGATGACATATCTGTAAGCCTGGTCTCCTGCAAAAATAAAATATCAGCATTAATATGGGCAAAAAAAATCATAAGCCGCAAATCGAGCCGTATCTGACTTAATGCTGGCGAAATTAATGGATGCCAGCGTCAACGAAGAGGGTGCCGCCATCAAGGGTGATTGAGTTAAACAGCTTTGTTTTTCCCACTCCCCTTCTCACCCTCCACATCAGAACAACTCTTCACCCTCTTTAGAGAAACAGAAGTGTCCATCTCACCAAACGTCGTTTTAATTTCCTCGTCTCCGGACTCTAGGCCAGTCCCTTCCCCCGAGGACATAACCTCCTCAGGAGAAGAGGACTCGGCGCCCCCTGGAAGCCCCTCCGCCACCTCCCCCTCATCCTCCCCTACCGAAGAAGAGGAGGAGATGTCCCTGAGGGGTCGAAATCGATTGAAAAGGCCAACCAGAGGGGAGTCAGTTTTGCCTTCCTTTGGCACCTGGACCAGGGTGGGAGAAGATCTTAAATCTCCCTTTTTTTCTTCTTGTACCCCGCTTTCGTGTCTCCTTCTGCCATCCCCCATCATCCTCCTCCACGCTATCTGAGGAGATGGCACCTTCCTCATTCTGAATCCTCCTGACCTCCTCATTCAACTCGCCATCCCTCAGGGTCTCAGCAGCAAGGTTGGCCTCTGGGACAGAATGAGAGGTCGTCCCGGTAACCCGGGCTTTCCCCATCACCCTATCCCTTTGACGTTTATCAAGACGTCTTAGTGTGGCTGGTGTCTTTCTCTTGCTGTTCCTCACTGACCCCTCAGTTCCTCCACCCCTGATAGTCCCCTACCCAGCAGATTCCGGCTCGTGATCTTCACCCGCTGGGGACAAGACTGCATTAGCGAAAGAACGAGGTCAACGACTGAATGGGTGACCTAAGTCACCACACAGGTGACACCTAATCTCTGCACAAGATGCGGCAAGTTGGCCTACACCCCCACACAAGGCACATTTCCTCACCGTACAGTTTGCACTGAAGTGTATGGGGTCACCACATCTGTGACAGAGCTTCGGCTGACCCCAGTAGAAAATCTGGATACGATCCCTACCGAGAAAGGCAGAGGATGGAATATGGGTAACTGTATTTCCTGAACGCTTAAGTATTACCAAAATCGTCTAGGCTCCTGACCAGATGCCAAACTCGTCCCTGTTCTTCTGCGGGAACCCCATTACCTTGCCATACCGTCCTAACCAGGTGATGATGTCAACACAAGAGAGTGATTCGTTACGTGTCAAAACGGTCACTCTCTTGAAGTCTCGCCAGCCGGGCTCATTCTTTACCAATTCATATTTCGACCAGAAAAGCTCAAGCCCCTCTGGCCGAACAAAACTGATTTCGAATTCAGGAGTACCGTAGGGATGTATCAAGGCGAAGATATCGACTGCCTTGAAGCCCATCTTTAGCAAGAGCTCAACCACTTTGGTCCTTGAAGGACACATATCTTCGCCCTGCCACCGAAGACGAACCACATTCCTAAGGTTACTACCTGCCCTGGCTGTTGGGAGGGACCACACAGTATCGCCCCCTCTTTCCTCTCGGAAGGCAGAGAGACTGTGTCTCTCTATCCAGAAGGACAAATCAACTGCTCTACCCTCTACACTAATCGACCTTTCCCCCTTTTTCAGAGCTTCCAGGAGACGTCGCTGCAATAAACCGTCCCTAGAGTCAGGAGACGAGGAAAGTATTCTACTTCCCCCAGCAGTGACATTGGCATAACTCCTATGGTCTGTCACCACTGGGGGGGCAATCGGACCAGACCCTACACCTACACCACTGCCAATGACAACATCCCCACCACCCCCAATGACAACATTAGCACTTCCCCCAACAACATTGTTTCCAATATCATCATCTGTAGTCCCATCACCACCACCCCCAATTACAGCAACAGCAAAATCACCTTCTCCAATAAGAATAACCTCCATCCTCTCCCCAGTCATACACCCCGCACCCCCATTTACCTTCTCATTCACTCTAGCTGGACCAGAAATAGCAAATCCGGGAAACGAGGATGATGATGATAATGATGATGACTTTTTTTCCCGTTTTGCCTCGGCATCACGGGGCACTGGGGCTGGGACAACCTCCGCTGGCCCTTTAAGGGGCCGGCAGCATGCTTACCTGGTCTAGAGGAGGCCCCAGCCCTGTTCTTATTAGTGCCCTCCGCCTCATCAGCATCATCTCCAGTCTTTTCATGGCACCACTGATCAATGGGATCAGCGGCACCAATGCAAAACAAAAGTTTACTTTTAGGAGCGTCTGTTATGCCCTTTGTTACCTCCGGCACTGAGTTACCCCCCTCTCCCACAGGGGAGCGAACTACAGCACCAGAGTCTGCCTCTCTGCCCACAGCTGGGCCGCCCTCACTGTACGGCCTTTCGGCCGATGCCTTCTCTGCTCCATCCTTGCTACTGCAAACAGGCATGGAGCTCTGCGCCCTTTTAGTATCTGTACTCTCGCCGCACCTTTGCACCGGGTCCACCACAGAACACTGGCTGGGCTGGGTAACGGGGCTTGCACAATGAGCTGACCCTGCGGCCGACTCAGGGTTTACAGGGAGGGGGGTGTAGATGTAACTCACTACTTCTTGCTGCTTTGGCTTGGTCTTCTTTTTCTTCCTATCCCCAGGCGCCTCATCTGGGAGCTCATCTCCAAACACCAGATTCTGAGGACACACTGGGGATTCCAGCATTCAGATCTGGGCAATTAGCGCCCCTCCCTGGTAGCTGCTGTCACTGTCCTCCCCTTAGTCGGCAGGTGATAATGCTGGCTGCTGTGCAGGGGGCCCACTGTACGGGACCTGCTGCTGTTGCCGCAGGCCACCAGGTGGATCTGACTGTGGTTCTTCCTCCATCTCCTCCACATCATCCACCTGGCTCTCAGGTTGCAGCCCCATCAACCTTTTTTTTTATCTTCTTCTGTCACCCTGAAGCTCTCCTCATTTTCCAATTTTTCTTTAAATGGCCCACTCTTCTCCAGTAATTCTGCTCTCCTCTCCTCCAAAACTTGCATGTCAGCCATAAGTCTTTTTTATCTCTGACTGAATCTCTGTTTTTTTCCGTTTAAGAGTAACCTTGGCTCTGGCATGGGCACACCGCAGTTCCTCTCGGAGCCTCCTGATGGCCTTACAGGCGTCTTCATACTCACGGAGGTGACTTTTTACCCGGGAGGTATAGGTGGAAATAGACTCCCGGGTCCTCAGCACTCCCCAGCCTTCCTCACTGAGGTCGGCTTCACCTCCGTGAGTACTCTGCCTTCTTCTGGATGAATCCAGCTTTCCACTGGCTGCACCCAGCTTTCCCATGGAGGATCCCACCTTGGAGCTTCTCGCCTCTGTTGGGGGAGTTGGAGCAGCATTGATGCGACTCCTAGTAGAACGCCTCACCCCCAAATCCTCCGATGTTCTGGCCGCTTGCTGGCTTCTACTGCTCCCCTGCGGCCTAGTCCGAGGAGCAGAAGCCTGGGCATTGCCTCCCTCACTCATGCCTGGAAACCCACTCCCTCCCTGAGGAGGAAGCAGGCCCCAGGTGGAACAGATGGAAATGCCTGGAGCTCAGGAGACACAGCAGACACACAGCACAGCTGAAGCACGACCACACCCACAACTAATTGGCCAGCTCTCCAGAGCTGTACTCACTATTCTGCTGGTGAGGTCACTGTGTACATACATTACTTATCCTGTACTGATCCTGAGGTATATCCTGTATTAGGCTGGGTTCACACCTCGTTTTGTTAACTACGGTTCCCGTATACGGCTGGGAGGAGGGGGGGCGGGGCTTAATCACGTCACCCGCACTCAACCGTATTCGGGAACCGTATTTAATGCATGTCTATGAGCCGACCGGAGTGAACTGCAGTGGTCGACCGCGTTTTTGCCTATGGTCGGGAAACCGCATACGGCCAAAAACGAAGCCGACCGGAGGCTGCGGTGCACTTCGGTTGGCTCATAGACATGCATTAAATACGGTTCCCGAATACCGCTGAGTACGGGCGCCGCGATTAAGCCCGCACCGCCCCCCCCCCTCCTCCCAGCCGTATACGGGACCCGAAGTTAACAAAACGTGGTGTGAACCCAGCCTTATACTCCAGAGCTGTACTCACTATTCTGCTGGTGAGGTCACTGTGTACATACATTACATTACTTATCCTGTACTGATCCTGAGTTATATCCTGTATTATACTCCAGAGCTGCACTCACTATTCTGCTGGTGAGATCACTGTGTACAGACATTACATTACTTATCCTGGACTGATCCTGAGTTATATCCTGTATTATACTCCAGAGCTGTACTCACTATTCTGCTGGTGAGGTCACTGTGTACATACATTACATTACTTATCCTGTACTGATCCTGTATTATATCCTGTATTATACTCCAGAGCTGCACTCACTATTCTGCTGGTGAGATCACTGTGTACATACATTACATTACTTATCCTGTACTGATCCTGAATTATATTCTGTGTTATACTACAGAGCTGTACTCACTATTCTGTTGGTGAGGTCCCTGTGTACATATGCTACACTGTGGGTCCGCTGTGCTGTTACAATGTGCCTGCTAACCACTGCCTGCCAGAGCTGCCACTGACGTTACAGGGAAGGTGAGAGAGCTGCAGCGAGCACAGATTTGGAGGTACCACTATTAGAAGCGTATCACTATTAGAAGCGTATTCCTCATTGTATACTCCTATTATTGCTAATATTGGTCTCAGTATACAGGATTTGTTCAGTAACAATATGATGGCAATATGTATGGTCATAATCATCCATGTATGCTCTTATTGCTAATATTGGTCTCAGTATACAGGATTTGATCAGTAACAGTATGATGGTAATATATCATATGTATGGTCATATTGCTCCTTGTATACTGGTATTATTGGTAATATTGGTCCCAGTATACAGGATTTGGTCAGTAACAGTATTATAGTAATATGTATGGTGTTAATATTCCTCCTTGTATACTGATATTATTATTAATATTGGTCTCAGTATACAGGATTTGGTCAGAAACAGTATGATGGTAATATATATGGTGATAATATTCCTCCTTGTATACTGGTAATATTGGTCTCAGTATACATTATTTCATTGCAGAAAGATTGAGTCTGTATTTTTTACATTAATGTGCTCTATATAAGTTTATGGGGGGAAAAAATGTATTTTTTGACATCCGTCACTTTTTTACAAAGTTATAGAAAAGATGCCCTTTTTTTACATACTATGTGCTCAGACACTACTTTTCAGAGACATTAAGCACATTAATGTTAAAAATACAGCTTTGTGCATTTTTGTGAATGCATTATTCACACTGAAATACACCTACACTGCTTTACTCTAGCCTAATGTTTATATAGTATACATTTTCTGTTACGTACCCAGTTGTGATTAACATTTGGCCCCTACCGTTCCTGGCTCCGCCTCCACATAGCCACTCAAATAATCAAAATGGGCTGCTTAATCTAAAATGCCAGGGACTATTTTTGGTCCCAGTCCGGCCCTGGTCATAGTCTTCCTCCAACATTAATAGTTCCAGTTCCTCCATCTTATTATTGAGGCTTCTTGCAATAGTATAAATGCACTTCATGTTTTTTTTCCTATTTTCTTTCCTCTGATCTCTTATGACTGTTCTAACCCCTCCCACCACCCCACTCCAGTGTTATTACATATCCCCAGATCTCTAGCTACACTATCTTTACCTTCTATATTGTAGTTTCCCTTCCCCCAAGTCCCTAGTTTAAACACTCCTCCACCCTTCTGGCCATCTTTTCCCCAAGCACAGCTGCACCCTCCCCATTGAGGTGCAGTCCCTATGGTAGAGCCAGTATCCGACAGCAAAGTCGGCTCAGTTCTCCATGAACCCAAACCCCTCTTTCCTACACCATCTTCTGAGCCACTAATTTATCTCCCTGATCTCCTGCTGCCTCTCTGGTGTGGTACAGTTAATATTTCAGGAAATACCACCTTGGAAGTCCATGCCTTGAGCTTGTTGCCGAACTCCCTGAACTATTTTTTCAATTACACTCCACCTACCTCTTACTTTGCCATTGGTGCCATTATCCGACCAGAGAGGGCACCCTACTGGACTTAATATTAACCAACCGACCTGACAGAGTAACTAATGTGCAGGTAGAAGGACACCTAGGAAAAAGTGATCATAATATGATACATTATAACTTGTTCCTCTGCAAAGGAACCTCTCGGGGGACACACGATTGTGTCCTCTCCACAATGCTGGAATATTTCTGACCATTCGCCTGTTCATTCGGTGTTCTCACTGTCCCATCTGCTTACCAGTGATTGGACATGGCACCTCAATGAGTCGCTGTTGACGGACGCCTTGGAGGTGTCTAAGCTTTCCGCTCTTTTGACATCCTTCTTTACTGTTAACCTGACACCTGATGTACCAAAGGCAGTTGTCTGGGAAACGCACAAAGCGTATATAAAAGGTACACTGATAGCCCTTGGCTCTAAAGTTAAACGTGACAGAAATAAGGAATTTCTGGACTTTTGTCTGCAATAGTGGCTCTTGAGGGGCAAGCTACTACGCCCCTGGGTGTTGATCGTGAAAATGAGTTGTCCTCATTGAGGGAATGCCTTAAGGATATTTTAAACAAAAAGCATGCTGATACCGTGGTACGGTTCAAGCTGAAGCTTTTCATGTATGGAGATAAGGGGGGACACCTCATATCGGCCATGGTCAGAAAGAAAAAGGAGAAAGCATTTATACATACAGTAGTGGATGGGGAGGGTGCTAGACCAACATCTACCAGTAAAATAAGCCTTTTGCTCGTACTATCAATCTCTTTACAACCTGACCACAAATGACGAGGATCACGACACGGCATCAAGCGTTTAAAACTTTTTTGGACTCTATAGACTTACCAAATGTTTTCACTGGGGAAGGTCAGGGTTAGCTTCCCCTCCCCTACGGAGCAGGTCCTTTGAGTACTTAACTCTTTCCCGGTAGGGAAAAGTCCAGGCCCAGGCCTCATCCTTTCTTATTATAAAAAATTCCAGCTAGTTTTCCTCCCACACCTTACTAAATGGTGCAATGCACTCTTGTCTAGCTCTCAGCTACCCTCACAAGCCCTTAAGGCCCATATTACGATCCTCCCTAATAAAAGGAAAGACTTGTCCCTTTGTCCCAGCTACAGGCCGATCTCACTTCTTAATTTAGATGTGAAGGTGTGGGCGAAATTTATTTCTATTCGCATGAGAGCCCTACTCCCCAGACTAATCCATCCAGACCAGATGGTATTTATGAGGGGAGAGAGGGTAGACAGAATGCCCTCTGGGTACATGAAGACCACCAATTCCCCATTGCTCCTTCTTGGTACTGTCCCCGAAACAGCACTCAACAGAGTGGCATGGGACTATATGGCCCTGGTCCTACATAAGTTTGGCTTTCCTGAGCCTTGCATATCGGCTATCATGTCTCTGTTTAGTGCGCCTAGTGGCCATATTTTAGTCAATGTTACTCTCTCCTCATTGTTCTGCATACGGAACGGTACGAGGCAGGGGTGCCCACTCTCTCCCTCCCTGTACATTTTGGTCATGGAGTCTTTGTTGCAATTGTTGAGACAGGATGAGGACATTAAGAGGCTCACAGTGGGGGACTATATGCATCTTACAGCTGCTTTTGCTGACAACCTTTTAATATTAGTTACTAACACATGTGAAGTGCTCCCAAGAATTCCATCTATTTTAGATTGCTACGGCTCCTTATCAAACTAATTACACAAAATCAGAAATCCTTAATATATCTATCTTGCCTGCTCACATAGCAGAATTAAAACCACATTCCCTGTACAAGTGGCCGGCCAATAGCATTACCTATTTAGGCATCTCCTTGCCTTCCTCTTTGCACCAGTTGTTTACATTGAATTATATCCTGCTTCTTAACAAAATGAAGGCACACCTTTCTGGATACAAATTACCTTTCCTTTCATGGTTAGGCAGAAAGAATCTGCTTCAAAGATACATGGTGCCCTCGATCCTTTACCTTCTCCGAATGGTCCCTATAGCCTTGTCCTCCAAATACAGTGATCCATCAACTTACAATGGCCTCAACATACAATAGTTTCAACATACAATAGTCTTTTCTGGACCATTGTAACTTGAAACCAAACTCAACATACAATGCTACGAACAGTCCAGATCTGTGAAACGTGTTAATGTTAATGGACATTTTACTGGTAAAACACCTGTATTACTGAAGCGTATGCACTGAATTTCTGTCTGGTCGCACTTTCCTACAGTACAGGGAGTTATTACATGTTCTGTACTATTTATCTGTGCCACAGTTAGCTGCTCCTTTGGACATCAGGTGGGGGCAGCTCCATTTTACTATTTTAGGACATTGCGTGTACTGTACAGGACCCTGAAGAAGCTCCTGTCCTCTACATAGACAGTAATTTACAGCTCCCAGCTGATCTTTCTAACTTTTATAGGGAAGGACATGCTTTATCTATATTAGTTATCTACTTTTTTTTCTTTAATCCTCACTTTTTCCTACTTTTGGATGACATTTTGGGGCTTCAGAACCAATTACCAGGTTTCCATAGAGTTGTGGTCTCAACATGGTTTCAACATACAATGGTCGTCCTGGAACCAATTAATGTTGTAACTTGAGGGACCACTGTACCTTCTTCAGTGGAGAGAATTATTCACCTCCTTTTTATGGTCTTCCCATAGACTGCGTCTACCACACTGCTTACTAGTAAGACGGAAGCTACATGGTGGTATAGGTATGCCTGACATCTCGCAACTCTACAGAGCTACACATATTCACAGGAGTGAACCAATGGCGCCCTCCCCTCCATATGAACCTGAGGTGCCAACCTTGAGATGTCTCAATTGAGCTCAAACGTGGCTACAAGTACACATGCTCTTTGGCTTCTGATAGGAGACATTCTTGCCAGATCACTAACCCTATATTGAAAGGTACCCTACTGGTCAAAAAGTGTTACAATGAGGGAGCGAACGGTGACATCAAGAGCTCTAAGATAATCTCCCTGTTACTACCGAGCTCTCTTATCCCGCATATTCTGTCGTGTAAACCTTACCCTGCAGAATAAATCTGGCTAAAACTGGATCACATTTGTAACAAAACTCTTTGTCCAAACAGAGAACCCCCTTCCCCTGATATGCTGCTAGAACTGGTACCCAGTCTATTCCTCAACTTCCTCCACACACACATTTTACAAACTACATGCAAGTCATTGCTAAATGTGTATGTCATTGGTAAAGATCCCACCTGGATCGATAGACTGTTACTGACTTCCTCACAGACGACCATTCGGTTATTCACAGTCAGGTTTTGTCTCCTGGATGACCTGGGGAGTTTGCATATTTACAATCCTGGGAGAAGGAATTGAATCTGACTTTTTCTGAGGGTGAACGTGCCATAATTCTGAAGCAGGATCATGGCTTTTTGCGATGCATTAAGCTGCAAGAAAATCATTTATAAATTGGTCTCCAGATGGTATAGGATGCCTGAACTCCTACATCACTGGGGCCTAGTGCCAAATAGTGACTGCAAACAGGTGGGCTCTTTGTCTCATATATGGTGGTACTGCTCTATGATCACTAATTATTGGTCAGAGATAGGTAAACACATTTCCAGTATTTTTAACAATACCTTGCCTCTTACTCCACAATTGGTCCTTTTTGGATTGGCACAGAAGGATATCCCGCTTAATGGCAAATCCTTGCGGGCTCACCTATTGGCGGCGGCAATTTCCTTGATACCCCTGCATTGGCGTAAACCCAAACCCCCATCCATACAGGAATGGATTCATAAAGTCACCCTGATTTGCAGACTGGAAGAGCTCTCTAGCTGGAGTGACCGCTCTTATGACAGTTGCTTCAAAACATGGTACCCGTGGCTGTCCTATAAAGAACAGACCTTGACTTCAACCCCTCTCTAACTTAGGCCAATATCTACCCCTCCCACCCTCTCCTCCCTTCTCCTTCCCCAGTCTCCTCTTCCTCCTATCTATCTGTCTGTCTGTCTATCTACCTATCTATTTATCTATTTCCCTATCTATCTTTCTTCCATCCTCGTTTCCCGTCACCCTATCTGTTTCTTTTCTCTCCTGTAACTCACTTCTCCGCCTTCCTCTCCTTCTTTTCCTTTCTTCGTTCTTTTCTGTTGGTACCATGATACCTGGCTGTTAGCTATCTTTAATTAACCTATAAGTTTTAGACTAGTTTACAGTCTTTGGTAACCGACCTCTTCGTTTATGTTCCTTGTTGGCACAACTTTTATGCCTGATGTTCTGAGGCTACTATTTCTGGCTCTTGCCTGGACCACTCCTTTACTCACATATGGGTTGGAATGTTTGTGTCCGCATAGCTTTCCTCCTTATTGCTATGTCATTTATAAAAGGTGTGCCTTCATTATGTTTATTGTATTGTGGTAGCTTGGGGGGTGTAGGGTGAACAGGGGTGATGCTGAGTAGTGTTGCAGGGTCTAGCATTATAGGGGTATTCCAGGCAAAAACATTTTATCCCCTATCCAAAGGATAGGTGATAAGATGTCTGATCGTGGGGGGCCCACTGCTGAGACCCCCACGATCTCCCTGCAGCACCCTCATTCTATGTGGGTGCTGAATCTCCAGTTTCTGAACCCCTGCCCCCTTCCATAGATGTCACGTCCCCTCCCATAGACATGAATGGAGGGGGCGTGACGTCACGTCCCCAGTCCCGGAAACCAGGAGGTTTCCGAAACTGGAGATTCAGCATGAAGATCGCGGGGGTCTCAGCAGCGGGCCCCCCGCAATCAGATATCTTATCACCTATCCTTTGGATAGGGGATAAAATGTTTTTGCCTGGAATACCCCTTTAACCCTTGAATGTCGTGACACCAGGGTGTGGGTTCCTCTGTATGTGTATATGTATATATATATATATATATCCTACCGCCACCCGTCCCAGGAACGATAGGGAGTAATAAACGATTGTCCACAGCCAGAATTGTAATAAACTTGAAATAACTTTACTGCAGATTTTATGCAGGATGCAATTAACTAATGTCTTTACAAGAGGACTGGGATTTAGGCTCCTCACAGGTTGGCTAGGACTTTGTAGGAAAAAAGCTTTGATTTCCTTTCTATACGCTGTTCTACTGGATTTAGGGGTATGTTTAGGTCCAGCAGTCACATAGGATTAGCAGGATGGAGTTGGATTAAACTCACGGTTTAGGAAGGTGTGGAATTGGTAGGCTTCAGGCCTAGATTGTCTTACAGAATTGTACGGAGCTGTTACTTCTTTTTCAGCGCAGGAACAAGAGAGCGATTATTGGCTAACAGCGCCCTTATATCTCAAGGGGCAGGATCAAAGCTTATTGGTTCCCCAAACCTGTCAGTCCGAGTACAAATGATTCTGGTTACATCAAATGACCTAATCACATTTCCCAAAAGGTCCTTAACCTTAGCATAACAGAATTATTAAATATCACATGACCTAAGGTCCTGTACATTACTTATACCATTAGAAAATATATTAATTATATACATTTTACCCACCAAGAGAGCCCTATCAGCACAGAGGAACTCGGACTATGGGGACCTACGACTAAGGTACTGGACCAAGTCCAGTACCGGGACACCACAGTATATTTTCTACACTTAAGCTTTTTGTATTTAAAACTTAAATAAAAAATTGATCAAAAAAAAGAGGGATAGTAAAATAATAGAAAAGTAAAACAGATGCCTACACGGCCCTAGATTTCTCAACATCCGCCTGTGATGATCTCATGGTTTTTACGTAGTCATCCCACAGTTGCCATAGCTTCTGAAAAATAATTCGTCTGTTTTCTACAATAGCAGAGAGATATTCTATCTGCCTTACTTATCTCATTCTATCTAGCAGTGTTTGGATAGGTGAAGTCTGTGTTTCCATTATTGAGCTATAAGACATTTTAACGCAGTCAGGATGTACAAAAACAGTCTTACTTGACCACTGGTTAGGTCAGCTGGGGGGAAGATTTAGAAGACAAATCACCGCATCGATAATCCTCCTAACCAAGGATTGGACTTCCAACCAAAAGTGATGAAGAGCAAGAGCAATGCAGTATCAGAGGAGGCTGCTGTTGGGTATTCTTGAATATTTTGGTACAAGGAATATGAACCTCAAGGGAAATTTAATTTGTCTCTAAGAATATGGAATGGTAAAAGGGCATGCCTAATCGGATCAACCAGGTCTGCTCTTTGAAACAACTTAGCTTTGATCCATGGGGAGATCACTTCAGTATTAGTACTATAAGGAATAAGGGGATTGAACAGAAGAGGTGTAAGCAGGGCTCGAGTCCTGCAGGAACGCCCAGGAACGGCATTCCTTTGCTTTTTCCAGAGGAGGAACGCCGTCCCTATTACACTAGTCCTGCAGGACCAACCTCTAAATTATTCTTACCCTCCCCTCAGTCTCCTCTCCGGCCTGGACTGCTAGATGCTGGAGATGTAGGACCTGTGATGATGTCACCATCACATGTTGGGGGCGGAGCTTAGCTGTGGAGGAGAGGTAAGATTGTGGTTGGCTGTGGAGGAGGCGGGGCTAAGCTGGAGGATACCTGTCACATGTCACCCCAGTAAGGTAATTACATGAAAGGAGATTTGTTACAGTGTGTCACCACAGTAGTAGGGTAATTACATGAGGAGGTTTGTTACAGTGTGTCACCACAGTAGTAAGGAGATTACATGAGGAGGAGGTTTGTTACAGTGTGTCACCCCAGTAAGGTAACTACATGGAAGGAGATTTGTTACAGTGTGTCACCACAGTAGTAAGGAGATTACATGAGGAGGAGGTTCGTTACAGTGTGTCACCCCAGTAGTAATGAGATTACATGAGGAGTAGGTTTGTTAGTGTGTCACCCTTATACTTCGTAGGCAGCTGTATGCCTGTGGCCTGTAAGAATCCTGGAACCGTGCAGGATGTCAAGTTTTAGCTTGGACATTTCCGTTTGTTTTTGATTTCGCAAATTGGGGGGGTTTATTAGAAATCTTGGGTGAGTTCCCACACTTTTTTTTTCAGGACTTGACCCCTGGGTGTAAGGAGTGTCTTAGAGGATTTTCAAAGGAAAGTTTGAGGTAGACCCATCGAATAAACTTTTTGGCAATCTCATGGGACCTAGTAAATTTATTGGGCTTTTTGTGAGGCGTCAGGGACCAGATGAGTGAACTAGGGTGAACCGGAGCAAACCACATTTTCAAAATCTCAGTCTATTTGTTAATAGCCAAGAACGTAGTCCACGATGGGATCCTACATAGGTGTATTTGTTAAGGATGGCTGCTGGTTAGGCCTTAGTGCTTGACTGCTGCTGTATACTGCCGAGTGTCGACACAAGAAATATACACCAGACAAAAAGTTGGTATAAAACACTTTCTCAGCAAGAATCTCAGGAACTGTTCCCAAGAGTTCTCAGAGAGTTCTGTTTATTACACGGCAGTACATTAGTTTTTACATTTGACAAAAAGGGGAGGTTAGTTATCACGTCAAAATCATTACGTTATATTTTGATTGGTTATTTGAGTTTTCTGTCTGTGTATATATTAGCATATTTAAGCATCCATTTCTTTCTTGGCCAAAGTTCACTTATGCCGTCCCCTCACTCTTCTACCAAAATTCTAGATTTCTCTGTCATTATTATTGCAATGAAAACCACTAATGTGATGTAATGTAACCATTTGGAGAAACCATTTTTTCCAGTATCCTAACCATGAGAAATATTGATCCCAGGGGTCATTTTTCCTGAATTTTCTTCAATTCTACAGGCAAATCCTCTAGTTTCTTTATGGCCTTTGTAACCTTACCATTTGTACCGGTGTTACCTGGTATGTAAGTGCAACAAGTCTCACCCATCATTTTACATACCCCTCACGATCACACCCTATCGGTCCAGCCAAGACGCTAGAGAGAGTGTGATGGTGCAAGGGTTAAAGCCGCCAGACGTCTGGGTATCCACTACTAGTCCCAGCAAGTCACCAAATTAACCCTTAGATAAACTTGTTTCCACCAGAGCTGCCTTCAGAAAGGTGAGCTCATATATTTAGAGATCAAAGACCAGAGCTGATTAATTAAACATTTAATCTGATAAAAGGTATCACAGTGCTGACTATATAAAAATACAGAAACAAATGACATACAGTTACAAAAATATATAAAAGAGTTTAGCAAGTTCAGAAAGCAAAAAGGAAGTTCTTACAGCGTAATATTATAGCAGTCCATGAGAGTGGGTCTCCAGCTGTTCTTAGGATGGTCTTGTCAGCTTGGGGCACAGATCTTAACCACTGACTCTAGCATTGTTACATATTATATATCTCCTTTTTGGAGGGACTCCATTCCCCCCCTCCCCTCTTGTCCCACCAGGGGGGGGGGGGGGGGGGGGGGGCATCTCTTATCTCATATATGGGACCAGAGACCCCTTACATCTTGCTACTTCAAAGAAACTCCTGACTTCAAAAAGAGGAAAACAGCAGACAGGCCCCAATTGACTGCAATACACAAAAACAAAGGATACACCATCTGAATGACCCCTCATCCCCCAGGCCTCAGTTTATACATAGAAGCAATTATAAAACACATGTATGTCCCATAATCAGGCCTTGGGCCTGACACCTCCCCCTTAAGATGGAGACAGAGAGATCTGGCCCTCCAGGCTTATGGATCTGTCTCCCTTAACCATCTATTTCTCTTCTTGATGTATTCCCAGGCAAAGATGGCACTGAAGGGGCCTAGTACCTGATTAAGCTGCCTTTCTCTCTCCTGGGCCCCTAGCATGCCTTTGGAAAGGGACTCCCAGTACAAGATATCATTTTCCCAATATACCCGATGCCCATCTGTGTCAACAACTGTATGTTCAGCACGTTGTCTCAGCCCTTCAAGGGAAGGGTCACTGCGCAGAGCTCCCCGGAAATGCTCATTTCCCCTCTCCTCCTTAGGCTCACAGGATTGGGACATAAAGCTCACTGCTGATCCCTCATCCTTCTTAGGCTCACAGGATTGGGACATAAAGCTCACTGCTGATCCCTCATCCTTCTTAGGCTCACAGGATTGGGACATAAAGCTCACTGCTGATCCCTCATCCTTCTTAGGCTCACAAGATTGGGACATAAAGGTCACTGCTGATCCCTCATCCTTAAAAGTCACCAGGGGCACACCAACCCCTCCCCCTAGCCCATCTCCACTAGGTTTTGGCATTGGCAATGCATTGTCACCACATTTTACAATACACCCCATTCCACTTTTGGAAAACATTAATGGTTCAGTCACAGGTAAACAATTATCAATCCCCTGCACCCCCTCCCAGTTACCACATTTCGCAGTGTCTCCCAAAGTCTTGCACAGTACCTCAGAATGAACAGGGCTCTCTCCTAGCCCATCCGGTGTGCAGGTAGGGTCCTCTGGAGCATAATGACAGAGCATCCAACCCAAATCATTCCCCAGCAGAACATTAGCAGGGATGTCCTCAGAGACCCCCACCTCCCACAAACCTTTGCCTGTACCCCAATCCAGGTACACACGGGCCATGGGCACAGCAGGCTGCACACCTCCAATTCCTTTTAAAGCCATGGTTCTTCCAGGAATGATGTCCTCTGTATCCACCACTTCAGGCCACACTAAGGTAAAGGAGGCCCCAGAATCTCGCAAACCCACTGTCACCCGTTCGCCCACAGTTACACTCTGCAGGTTATCCGCTCTTTTCTCCACCGCTCCGGACAACAGAAGAACGGCTGTGTGTCCTCCAGCTACTGGTGGAGAATCATTTTTGTTGGGGCAAGTGGCACTCAGGTGCCCAACATTGTTGCATCTGTAACATCGGCGGGTGTCCCCCTGACCCAATGTGGCTTCTGTTGCTTTTGGACTTGCTACGGCTTGTGCAGATCCACGCTTTGCTGTCGGTGCCCGGTTGTTGGCAAAGTCATCTCCAAGTTCTGCTGCTTCCGTTTCTGTCTTGGGCTTGCGGTCCAATATCCACTCTCTGGCTTCAAAGCTCCGTGTTTGGAGAAACTGATCCAGGACCATCAAGTCCTTCAGGGCCTCATAGGTAGTGACTTGTAGGCCCCCAGTCCATAGCCTGAATGCAGTCCTTAGCTGACCTGCATGCTGAGTGCAGCTTTCTGTGGCACTTTGTTGCAAAGTCCGGAACTTTTTCCGATAAGCCTCTGGAGTCAGATTAAAACTTTTTAGCAGCGCAGATTTTATTGCCTCATTGTCCTGGTCACTTTCAGAGGGAAGCGAAGCAAACACATCCAGAGCTTTCCCTCGCAACCGTGGGGTTCCATATCGTCCCCACTGTTCCTTAGGTAGATGGAACTGCCGGCAAACCTTTTCAAATCCCCTCAGGAACACATCCAGATCACCATCTTTCTCCAACATGGGGAAATGTTCCATGCGGGGTTTGTGGTCTCCTTTATCCTGCACATCACTTCGTGCGGATGAAGCATCCCCTCTCAGCCTCAGAACCTCCAGTTCATGGCTCCGCTGGGCCTCTCTTTCTGCGGCTTGTGCCTGGGCCTCTCTTTCTGCGGCTCGTATCTGTGCCTCTCTCTCTGCGGCCCGTGCCTCTCTCTCTGCAGTTTGGTACTGGAGAAGCAGTTGGAGTTTCATATTAGCATCCACATTCCCAAGGTGTTGTAAGGCAGTCCGCATATAAGAGTCCAAGGCCTCATGTGGAGTACTGTCCTGATGGGGAGTAATGTTGCTGTGTTCCCCAGGAGATATCAGTCCTTGGATGGCAGTTCCAGCTGTAGGACTTTCTCATGTCACTCAGCTCTTCTGCACGGGCATCATACTCCACAAGATCAGCAATAAGTTGTTCCTTGTTCTTTCCTGCAGTAGGGAATGTCCTTTTCTTGGCACATTAGCTCCAGTGCAGGCTTGGACTGCTTGCGATATGCCTCCATATTTCCGAGATGAGACAGAGGAGGTAAAACAGGAGATGGGGAGGACAGAACTGTCTTGCACTCTTTTTGTATGTCTTTTAAACCAACACTGAGCTCTGTCTTTGGAATTTACACACAAGAATATGTATGCAATTTCTTTTTAGTGCTAAGATTTCCCTACAGGTAAAATCAAGCAAGCACTAAAAATCTCTAAATATGTCCTGACGCTGCCACCAGTTGTCACGATCACACCATATCGATCCAGCCAAGACGCTAGAGAGAGTGTGATGGTGCAAGGGTTAAAGCCGCCAGACCTCTGGGTATCCACTACTAGTCCCAGCAAGTCACCAAATTAACCCTTAGATAAACGTGTTTCCACCAGAGCTGCCTTCAGAAAGGTGAGCTCATATATTTAGAGATCAAAGACCAGAGCTGATTAATTAAACATTTAATCTGATAAAAGGTATCACAGTGCTGACTATATAAAAATACAGAAACAAATGACATACAGTTACAAAAATATATAAAAGAGTTTAGCAAGTTCAGAAAGCAAAAATGAAGTTCTTACAGCGTAATATTATAGCAGTCCATGAGAGTGGGTCTTCAGCTGTTCTTAGGATGGTCTTGTCAGCTTGTGGCACAGATCTTAACCACTGACTCTAGCATTGTTACATATTATATATCTCCTTTTTGGACAGACTCCATTCCCCCCTCCCCTCTGGTCCCACCAGGGGGAGGGGGGGGCATCTCCTATCTCATATATGGGACTAGAGACCCCTTACATCCTGCTACTTCAAAGAAACTCCTGACTTCAAAATGAGAAAAACAGCAGACAGGCCCCAATTGACTGCAATACACAAAAACAAAGGATACACCGTCTGAATGACCCCTCACCTCCCAGGTCTTAGTTTATACATAGATGCAATTATAAAACACATGTATGTTTCCATAATCAGGCCTTGGGCCTGACAACTCCTTTCTCTGTCAAAATCTAGGGCCATTCTATTCTGGAAGGTCATGGTAGAGTTGGGTTCTAACTGTTCTGGTAATCCTTTAAGGGCATACCTTGTATAATTTACAAACCTTGGTTGATTGTAATATATGTAGTTTATCCATTCAACATTTTTGCTGGCAGTGATCATAGGAAAAATTGATTCAAACCCTGCTTTTACCTGGTCTCTTGCTTAAATACACATTTGGATCTAAGCTGCCTCCAGGGGCCTCCCTCTTCCTCCTACTTTGAGTATCAACTGATTCCGCTAATTTGGTCTCATACTCCTGATCTGGGATTATGTGCCGAGGCATTAAAACTTTGGCTAGTGCGCAATCACCTAGATTGCTTGGATTTTCATGTCACCACAGATCCAATAGATGTCACCTAAGGAGTAAACCTGATTTTGTATCTGTGGTCCACTTAGTTTGCTGTATCAGAACAATACCCTTTGGGAAAATTTCCCATAAATTTACCTTTGCCTTTTCTGCTAACATAGGTGTATTTCCTTTGTAATGATAATCCCCTCACCTGGCCTTGTGCTCTCAGTTATTAAAGGGCTCTCTTTCTTCCATTGTTCACATTTTGTATAGTCAGTGGTCATGTTGGTAAAAAGACTAATAAAACACTCCTGACTTTCTTCTGGAATTTTTAAAGTAACTGTACCAAGGTGAGTTCTAGCTGCAGCACATACATACAGTGGGGATCAAAAGTTTGGGCACCCCAGGTAAAAATTTGTAGTAATGTGCATAAAGAAGCCAAGGAATAATGGAAAAATCTTCAAAGGGCATCAAATTACAGATTAGACATTCTTATAATATGTCAACAAAGTTAGATTTTATTTCCATCAATTACACTTTCAAAATAACAGAAAACTAAAAAAAATGGCATCTGCAAAAGTTTGGGCACCCTGCAGAGTTAATATCTTGTACTGCCCCCTTTGGCAAGTATCACAGCTTGTAAATGCTTTTTGTAGCCAGCCAAGAGTCTTTCAATTCTTGTTTGAGGTATCTTTGCCCATTCTTCCTTACAAAAGTCTTCCAGTTCTTTGAGATTTCTGGGCTGTCTGTCACGCATTGCTCTTTTAAAGTCTAGCCATACATTTTCAATTATGTTGAAGTCAGGAGATTGTGAAGGCCATGGCAAAACCTTCAGTTTACGCCTCTTGATGTAATCCCCCGTGGATTTTGATGTGTGTTTAGGATCATTATCCATTTGTAGAAGCCATCCTCTCTTTAACTTCAGCTTTTTCACAGATGGCATCAAGTTAGCATCCAAAATTTGCTGAAATTTTATTGAATCCATTTTCCTTCTACTTGTGAGATGTTACCTGTGCCAATGGCTGCAATACAACCCTAAAGCATGATTGATCCACCCCCATGCTTAACAGTTGGACAGAGGTTCTTTTCATTAAATTCTGTTCCGCTTCTTCTCCAAACGTACCTTTGCTCATTCTGGCCAAAAAGTTCCATTTTAACCTCATTGGTCCACTGAACTTGGTTCCAAAATGCATCAGGCTTGTCTATATGTTCATTTGCAAAGTTCAAACGCTGATTTTTGTGGTGAGGACGTAGAAGAGGTTTTCTTCTGATGACTCTTCCATAAAGACCATATTTGTACAAGTATGTCTTTATAGTGGAATAGCGTAACACAACTCCAGTGTCTGCCAGATCTTTCTGAAGGGATCGTGCAGTCAAATGTGGGTTTTGAATTGTTTTTCTCACAATCCTGCAAGCTGTCCTGTCTGATATTTTTCTTGGTCTTCCAGATCTTGCGTTTACATCCACTGTTCCTGATGACTGCCATTTCCTAATTACATTCCGAACAGAGGATATTGACCTCTTAAAACGTTTTGCTATCTTCTTATAACCTTCTCCAGCTTTGTGAGCGTCAACTATTTTCAGTTTCAGATTTCTAGAAAACTGCTTAGAAGAACCCATGGTGCTGATTGTTGGGGCAAGGTCAGATGAGTCTGGGCATTTAAAACCTTTGAGATTTACATCATCTGGTCTTCCCAGATGATGATTGAGAACAATCCATGCACTGGCAGGTCTCAACTTTGCAAAGGGGGCAGTGCATGCTATAAATTCTGCAGGGTGCCCAAACTTTTGCAGATGCCATTTTTTTGTTTTCTGTTATTTTGAAAGTGTAAATGATGGAAATAAAATATAACTTTTGTTGACATATTATAAGATTGTCTAATCTGTAATTTGTTGCCTTTTGGAGAATTCTCCATCTTTCCTTGACTTCTTTTATGCACATTAATACAAATTTTTACCTGGGGTGCCCAAAATTTTGATCCCCACTGTAACAGTCTGATTTACCATGCTTTTTTGCAGTATATTTTATCAATTCTAGCCATAGGTTAGTGTCTGAGGACCCGGATTCAACTATCATGGTATACTCAATTGTGATGTCTGCTGTAGTCACCATTTGATCTTTAACCTCTTAAGGACCAATGACGTTGTGGAACGTCATGGCACCCTGGGCTTTAAGGACCAATGACGTTCCACAACGTCATGGTGTTTTCCGGTCTCTGCCGCTCGCCGGGCAGAGATCGGAACCGGGTGTCTGCTGAAATCCTTCAGCAGGCATCCAGGGCAAACGCCGAGGGGGGCCATGCAGGGAAATCGCCCTTGCGATCTGCGGCGATACCGGGCTGATCGGGTCTCTGGGACCCGACCGCCCGGTAATTTCGCATGATCCCGGCTGTCACAGACAGCCAGGACCATGCTGAAGACTAGGAGCGAGGTGGCAAGCCTGCCACCTCCTCCGATCCCCTGCGATCCGTCGGTTAACTAACCGACCAATCGCAAGGGGGGGGGGGGGCGGTTACTTCCTCCCGTCCTGCTCGGCCCCTTGAAGTCCGGAGAGGACGGGAGGAAGACCGGAGGACACGGCGGGGGACGGGGGAGTGCTGGGGACCGGCCCCAGTACTTACCTCATCCCTGAAGACCCGGATCCCGGCGAGGAAGATGGCGGCGGCGACAGGTGAGTGGATCTTCAGCCACGGTCGGGCCCTTTACAGCAATGCACGTCGCCGTAAAGCGACATGCATTGCTGTAATGGGACCCTGTATACTACAACTCCCAGCATGCCCAGACAGCCCTTGGCGTCTGGGCATGCTGGGAGTTGTAGTTTTGCAACATCTGGAGGTCCACAGTTTGGAGACCACTGTGCCCTTCCAGATGTTGCAAAACTACACATCCTCAGCATGCCCTTCCTGTCCAGGCATGCTGGGAGTTGTAGTTCTGTAACATCTGGCCCTTCAGATGTTGCAGAACTACAACTCGCAGCATGCCTGGACAGCTTTGGCATACTGGGAGTTGTAGTTTTGCAACATCTGGAAGGGCACAGATTGGGAACCACTGTATTAGTGGTCTGCAAACTGTAGTCCTCCAGATGTTGCAAAACTACAACTCCAAGCATGCTGGGAGTTGTAGTTCGGCAACATCTGGCTCTAAAGATGTTGCCGAACTACTACTCCCAGCATGCCAGAGAATGCTTGGGAGTTGTGGCTTTGCAACATCTGGAGGCACACTGGTTGGGAAACATTGTCTGTTTCCTAACTCAGTGTTTCCCAACCCGTGTGCCTCCAGCTGTTGCAAAACTAGAACTACCAGCATGCACTGATGGACTGTGCATGCTGGGAGTTGTAGTTTTGCAACAGCTGGAGCCCCCCTCCCCCGCCCCCCCTGTGAATGTACAGGGTACATTCACATGGGCAGGGGGCTTACAGTGAGTATCAAGCTGCAAGTTTGCGATGCAGCAAATTTTGCGCGGCAGCTAAAACTCGCTGTAATCCCCCGCCCTTGTGACTGTACCCTAAAAACACTACACTACACTACACTACCACAAAATAAAATAAAAAGTAAAAAAACACTACATATACACATACCCCTACACAGCCCCCCTCCCCTCCCCAATAAAAATGAAAGCGTCTGGTACGCCACTGTTTCCAAAATGGAGCCTCCAGCTGTTGCAAAACAACAACTCCCAGTATTGCCGGACAGCCGTTGACTGTCCAGGCATGCTGGGAGTTTTGCAACAGCTGGAGGCACCCTGTTTGGGAATCACTGGCGTAGAATACCCCTGTGTCCACCCCTATGCAAATCCATAATTCAGGCCTCAAATGCGCATGGTGCTCTCACTTTGGAGCCTTGTCATATTTCAAGGCAACAGTTTAGGGTCACATATGGGGTATCACCGTACTCTGGAGAAATTGCCTAACAAATTTTGGGGGGCTTTTTCTCCTTTCACCCCTTATGAAAAGGTGAAGTTGGGGTCTACACCAGCATGTTAGTGTAAAAGAACATTTTTTTTTACACTAACAGCATGTTAGTGTAAAAAAAAATGTTCTTTTACACCAACATGCTGGTGTAGACCCCAACTTCACCTTTTCATAAGGGGTGAAAGGAGAAAAAGCCCCCCAAAATTTGTTAGGCAATTTCTCCAGAGGTAAAAGGGAAAAACGCCCACCAAAATTTGTAATGCAATTTCTCCCAACTACGGAGATACCACATATGTGGGCGCAAAGTGCTCTGGGGACGCACAACAAGGCCCAGAAGGGAGAGTGCGCCATGTACATTTGAGGTGATTTGCACAGGGCTGGCTGATTGCTACAGCGGTTTTGACAAACGCAAAAAAAACAAAACCCCACATGTGACCCCATTTCGGAAACTACACCCCTCACGGAATGTAATGAGGGGTGCAGTGAGAATTTACACCCCACAGGTGTCTGACAGATCTTTGGAACAGTGGGCTGTGCAAATTAAAAATTTTGTACAGCCCACTGTTCCAAAGATCTGACAGACACCAGTGGGGGGTAAATGCTCACTGTACCCCTTGTTACGTTCCTCAAGGGGTCTAGTTTCCAAAATGGTATGCCATGTGGGGGTTATTTTGCTGTCCTGGCACCATAGGGGCTTCCTATTTATTTATGCGACATGCCCCCGAGCAAAATTTGCTCTCAAAAAGGCAAATATGACTCCTTCTCTTCTGACCATTGTAGTTCGCCCGTAGTGCACTTCAGGTCAACTTATGGGGTACCTCCATACTCAGAAGAGATGGGGTTACAAATTCTGGGGGGTATTTTCTGCTATTAACCCTTGCATAAATGTGAAATTTGGGGGGAAACACACATTTTAGTTAAATTTTTTAAACATTTTTTTACATATGCAAAAGTCGTGAAACACCTGTGGGGTATTAAGGCTCACTTTATTCCTTGTTACGTTCCTCAAGGGGTCTAGTTTCCAAAATGGTATGCCATGTGGTTATTTTTTCCTGTTCTGGCACCATAGGGGCTTCCTAAATGCAACATGCCCCCCAAAAACCATTTCAGAAAAACGTACTCTCCAAAATCCCCTCGTCGCTCCTTCGCTTCTGAGCCCTCTACTGCGCCCGCCGAACAATTTACATAGACATATGAGGTATGTGCTTACTCGAGAGAAATTGGGCTACAAATATAAGTATACATTTTCTCCTTTTACCCCTTGTAAAAATTCAAAAATTGGGTCTACAAGAACATGCAAGTGTAAAAAATGAAGATTGTGAATTTTCTCCTTCACTTTGCTGCTATTCCTGTGAAACACCTAAAGGGTTAAAACACTGACTGAATGTCATTTTGAATACTTTGGGGGGTGCAGTTTTTATAATGGGGTAATTTATGGGGTATTTCTAAGATGAAGACCCTTCAAATCCACTTCAAACCTGAACTGGTCCCTGAAAAATTGTGATTTTGGAAATTTTGTGAAAAATTGGAAAATTGCTGCTGAACTTTGAAGCCCTCTGGTGTCTTCCAAAAGTAAAAACTCATAAATTTTATGATGCAAACATAAAGTGGACATATTGTATATGTGAATAAAAAAATTATAATTTGGAATATCCATTTTTCTTACAAGCAGAGAGCTTCAAAGTTAGAAAAATGCTAAATTTTCAATTTTTTCATCAAATTTTGGAATTTTTCACTAAGAAACGATGCAAGTATCGACAAAATTTTACCAATAACATAAAGTAGAATATGTCACGAAAAAACTATCTCGGAATCAGAATGATAGGTAAAAGCGTCTTAGAGTTATTAATGCTTAAAGTGACAGTGGACAGATGTTCAAAAAACGCTCTGGTCCTAAGGTGTAAAATGGCCTGGTCCTTAATGGGTTAAAAACCTGGGCATGTTGCAGTATGGCATTTATTAATGGTCTTAACTGATCTTTGGACTCATTTGAAATGGCCATGTCCATTAGGCTGAATTCTCCCCAATTTCCCCTTGAGTGTCCCTCCATGTACAACCCTAGAATATATTTCCCCTGATCTTGTGGGCTGGGGTTTTCTATCTTGATGGTTAGGGCATATTATAACCAGTTTTCCCATTTTCGTTACAGGAGCCTGATTTAGTAAGTGTCGCTATCTGGAGTAGAGACTTGCCGATATTGTCTTTTCTCCTATTGTCACTCATATTTCTCTCTATAGTCCCAGTGAGTCCCTGTGTTCCATCCACTGCTCGCCAATAGTCACATTTGTTCCCTCCAGTAGTCATCAGTCAAACATATGTATATTGAATTGTAGGAACCCTATTGCAGTGCGAGGCGTGTATCCATGTTGATTTTCCTTCGAAGTTGTCAGTAGAATCTGGTAAGGGCCTTCGAATCTAGGTCCCAACGGCTCCCTCACGTGTCTTTTCACGAGGACAAACTCTTCGGGCTGCAGATTGTGACTTCCTGGTTCAGTGTCTGGATCTGGAATGGAAGAGTAAACTGCAGCATGTGTTACTCTCAGCTCATTACACAGTGTGATAACAAACTTTACCATACTATCATTTCCTGCACTTAGGGTGCATTCACACTACGTTTTGTACATACGGGTGCCAGATCCAGCGAGGGGAGGGGCAAACCGGGCACTCCCGTACCCTGGCCGGATCAGCCCGTGACTCCATTTAGTTTAATGACCCGACCGGAGTCAAACAGTGACTCCGGTCGGCTCAGTTTTGACTTGTATGCGGTTTCCTGACTGGACCTAAAACTATAGTTTACTACGGTTTTAGGTCTGGTCCAAAACTGCATACGGGTCAAAACTGAGCCGACCAGAGTCGCCGTTTGATTCCGGTCGGGTCGTTAAAGTAAATGGAGTCACAGGCTGATCCAGCCAGGGTACGGGAGTGCCCGGTTTGCCCCTCCCCCCTCCGGATCCGGCACCCGTATGTACAAAACGTGGTGTGAATGCACCCTAAGCTGCTGAGGGTAGTATCATCCTAGCTTAGGGACCCCCCCCCCCCCCCCCCCAAAAAAAAAAAAAAATGTGTCTCATATGGGGTATGACCTTTTGGCTGTTGGGAGGGTGGGGGTTCTAACAGAGTACAAAGCTATGGGCAGAACTTCTGGCCATGGAAGGGACAGTTCTCTACTGGCTTTTAGGATTTTGTTCTTTAGGGTGCCATTCAGTCTTTTAACTTTCCCACTGTTCTGGGGATGATATGTGGTATGGAGTCCAAGGTCTGCTCCCACCATCATCCAAAGTTCTCTTGTAATATCTGCAATGAAAGCCGGTCCTTGGTCGCTTTCAATTACTTCAGGGACTCCAAATCTGCATACCAGCTCTATTAGTAGTTTCTTTACAGTAGTCTTTGCCGTAATATTAGTGACCTGGTAGGCTTCTGGCCATAGAACATGTCCACCGCTACTAGTACATGCTCAAACTTTCCACTTTTGGGTAATTGCATGTGGTCAATCTGGATCCTCTGAAATGGGTAGCAAGGTTTGGCCAAGTGTTTCTTAGGAGTAACTTCTTTTCTTCCGGGGTTACAGGTGTTGCAAATGTCACATCCCTTGAGATATTGTTCAACTGGTGTTGTTATTCCTGCAAGATATATTTTATTGATATAAGTGATCATTTGTTTTTTTTTCCTCTGTGGGTGACTGCATGAGCCCATTGAATAACCCCCAGGTAAAGGGCTTGGGGAAGACAGATCTTGTTTGCTTTTCACCATAGGCCGTTTTTCTCCCACATACTCTTTTCCTTTGTCCAAGGCTTGAGTCTGAAACTGTTTGTGTCTTGAGTCCAGGGTTTTTATTTTCCTCTTCTGATTCTTCTGAATCTTTCTTCCGTTTTCCTGTCACCACGTATACCCCTGCTTCCTCTCGAGTAAGGGGCAGTATTGCAGCTTCCTTAGCTGATTGGTCTGCTAAGAAATTGCCTTTGGCTTCCTCAGAGTCCAATCTTCCATGCGCTTTGACTTTGATGATCGCCACTTGTTTAGGCAATTTTAAGGCTTCAATCAGGGTCCTGACAGCTTTAAAGTTCTTTATAGGGGTTCCATTTGCAGTCATGTACCCCCTCAACCCCCATTTCAATCCGAAGTCCAGCGCCACTCCATGCCCATAGGTTGAGTCCGTGTAGATGTTGGCGGTTTGTCCTTCTGAAATGTGGCAGGCTTCAGCTAAGGCAATAAGTTCCGCCTCTTGTGCTGAAACACTGGGAGGGAGTGGTCTTGCCCGCAGAACTTCAAACGGGCTAACTACTGAGTATCCTGTGTGGAAGTTGCCACTTTCATCAGCATATCTGGATCCGTCTGTGTAGAGAGTAAAGGTTGCATTGTCCATTGGTGTTTCTAGGACCGTTGGTAGATGTGATGTCTCCATTTCCATAACGCACAAAAGAAGAAAGAAATCACTGTATAAAGTGCACACCCAAAGAAAGTCTTAAATAAGCAAGAAATCTTTATTGTGTTCACATACAGATATAGAATTAAATGAGACAATAGACATTTAAAAAGCTCACAAATGAGCAAACCACAACATGTTGAGGGGCCATGAACCCCCAACCCCAAAACCTGTCTTGCAAAAGATAATAAAGAGAAAGCTGCTACTCCAGGTTACACATTATTAACAAATGGATGATAATATACCCAAGTGCATAGAGAAAAAATATATAAATGAGCAAAAAAAGATATATATGTATATAAATAATAATGGCAAACCACAGACGGAGGAGCAGCTAGGTGCAGGACAGGACAGACAGGACCACACGCGTTCTGTCACTTCATAGTGACTTCCTCAGGGGTGTTGTGAAGATTCTATCCCAAGTCTCTCTTTATATAGTTTACATATTTAGTCATAATACCACAGGTGGAGTGTGGAGTTATTCGTCCCAAATGGTGGCAGGCGCCGCCATGTCCCGGTGTGTATTTCCGCCCTCCTCACAGCTTGTGGGCACTTCCGCCCACTATGCACACACTTACGTGAGCTGCGCCTGCTCCGACCATTCGGCATTCTGGATATCCCAACTTGCGAGATTACAGGGCAAGTGCGCACTGCGCATGCGCAAGCGGCGCTGATAATATGCGCATGCGCTAGTTTCATTATGTCCGACATAGTACATATCAGAGAATGCGAGACTCCAGACAGTTGCGCACTGCACATGCGCTGATAATACTGAGGCATAAAGTATCGATGCACGAGACTCAATACAGAGTCACGTGAGTAATCATGTGATCGCATGAATCGATCATAATATACACGCGCCCAAAAGAATAATGGTACGTCTTACCAGAAGCTGTTTAGTTATAGACAATTGTGGCAACCTGGAAATATAAATTAATATAATAAAAGGCATAACTAAAGTAATTTTGCAAGAATAACTAAAGCTGCCTATGATAGCAGCTGCGCATGCATAGATGGATAAGGAATTAATTAAACATAATTATATCCTAAATACACCCGTAAAAATGAATAAGAGGCGCACAAAATGTGTGTTACCTCAGTGAAGGGAAATTGTGTTGTTATAAAAAATTTAAGGAAAACAAATTGCATATGTGTCCTTAATTAAATAATAATTTGTGAAAAATGAATTTATCATATATGTGTAGGTTTGTGTGTATGCATCTATTCATACACACTGTGTCTATAACAAAGTGTGAGTAGGTCATTGTGATATAATGCAAATAATATAATATAAATAATAATAGTGTATTTATCACAGTGTAACAATTTATTATGTATTCATATACAAAAATATATGTAAAAAATATATACATATATATGGTATAAATAACATAAATATAAAAATATATAAATTTAATTGTAATATATATATATATATATATATATATATAAAAATTAAAAAATATTATTATAAAGAAAAAATATATCGTGCTCACAAATGCCAATGTGAAAAATAATGTGCCTACACTATGTATCCATGTAGTGATGGATAAATTCCTATCACTGGGTCAAAAGGACAATATGCATATTCATAACGAGAAAGAATAGGGGACTGAACCTTATGTATGTATAAATATATATAATATGTGTAAAACATGTATCAGCATCATATGGCCCCCACAATAACATTTTCTACCAGAGCAATATTTTGTGCTTTGAATAATAGATAATCCCCCCTATGTTCTATATAGGTTAGACTGTGGGGATAAATGCCATATAACCCCCCCCCCCATATCCATCTATATGTGGCCACACCCAAAGGGTAATAACCATCTGGGAGGAAAATCAACACTCCACCTGTATATCCCATACAATACCATAGTTATACAAACTTAAAATGACACTAAGTACAAATAGACATTTCATTATCAATACTCATTTCCAAGATTTCAAAGGAAAAGTTATTTCTCACAAAAATATATATGTCAGATAATTATCTAGAGGAGGCTGATACAAAATTTGTTTATATATATATATATATATATATATATATATATATATATATATATATATATATAGGCAATAAGCATATAATATCCAGGAGGCTCTAAGTGGAGTCACTCAAAATGTCAAATAAATTAGTAGAAGAAGCTGATAGGGGTGTCCTGTTATAGATATATATCTCTCCAGGCCAAGTACGAACCACAGTGAGATGGAGAGTACGCCAAAAAGAATTTCAAGGTATCCATAAATAATTCATCTCTGACTTGTCTAAAAAAGAGATTCCATTGGTCAAGAGTCAAAAGTTGATTCCTGAGGCAGTGATGACGTCAAACTATACAGTCTGTAGACTCGAGATTCTTCAAAATATTGTAGGAAAATGATTCATCATCCTTTAACATGGCATATTGTATCATCCACTAAGAGGACACCACACAATCTGTTAAAGCAAATCGAAAAACACTGAGTAACTAATGAGAAGTGCAACCAAACCGTGAGGAATCAATCGGCAGTCCAGCCAGATTAATGAGATGCGCAAAATTACATGTTGTGTGTGCTAATGATAGATTATCAAGAGATGGAGTGAAGAAAATAGTAACAATGAGCAAGACTGGACTGAATTGAAATGATTACAATAAATGTGTATATATGCATGGATGAACATAAATATTAACATTATGTATGTGTACTAGTTAGGTGACACAATTATACACCCCACTAATTGGTGATATGTGTCCCCACTCCAGTGCAGTAATCTATATTTGGTGCTATGAGACTAATGTGACGTGTGTATATTGGTATGGGTGTGTATGTGTAAACCATATGTGTATAAGAATCTATATGTAATGTGCTAAAATATACTTGGTGACACCATGGGAATATGGTGTAAATGGTGTGATGGAAACTGTGATTGTGTGCAAACGTGCCCCACTCTGTGACCTCCCCCTTCCCTACATTACACACCCCATATCAACTATAAACCATTCCTTCCAATTGAGTCCAGTCACCAGATGTTGGCAAAGTAATTCTACATGCTGATTACAATAATATCTAGTAAAAAAAAAAAGCACAAACACTACATACATAGAAAGATGCATACAAAAAAATGAGTAAACATTTTTCTGTCCTGTTCAATATAAGGGCAACCTCAAAAGAGGGATAGATAGTCTACTGGTATCTGAGGTAGTGGATGTTAATCTACCATTGTAGTAATGTTAAAGTCGACACCTTGATGACAAGTCACTATTCACTCACCTAGGAAGCCCATAAATAGTAGATCCTCATTGAGTCCCACTGGTGATACTACTCCCAATTCAAAGAGCCACCTTGATTCGGTTTGTAATAATTTTCTTGTGACTGGACCACCTCTCAGATTGTTGCTAATCTTCTCAAGGCCAATTACCCGTAGTTTGCCTGCACATCCACCATGATGGTCTAAAAAATGACTTGCAACTGTAGTTAGAGTTTTGTTTCTCTCCATGTCTCTTCTTGCCAAGGCTATGGTTGAAATGTGTTTCTGGATTCTCTTCCTAAGTTGTTGTCCTGTTTGTCCTGTTTCCATTTCCATAACCTCTAAACAATTGTGCTTAGGGTCACCAAGGTGTTCATCATTTTGTTCGGTTTGCTTTCTTCCTCATTCACCTCAAAAAGACCTTAAGAGGTGGAACAGGCAAGAGTCCAATTTCATCTGGGCCTTTGGACCAGACACGGTCAGGAATTTGCTGAAGATAGACATCGGGTATAGTCTTTGTTGGGATGTTCATGACCATCAGTGGAGAAGCTTGCCGAACACAAAGTTCCTCAGGTGTGAGTGGTTGGGATAATTCAAGGTGCATGCCATCATCCTCATATTTTATTGTGGCTTTGAGTTTCAGGAGTAAATCAGCACCTAACAGATTGAGTGGACAAATATCTGATATAAGCAGTCGGGAAAGGATGTCCTGCTGTGCTCCAATAGGTATAGGGTGGGTGAGGTTTGTAGCAACAGGTTTTCCCCTTATCTCCTCTGATCGCCACACAAGAAAGGCGATCAGAGGAGATAAGGGAAGAACATGGTAGGTCTTTGGAGCGTATTACAGATCTGACTGCACCTGTGTCCACTAGAAAAGGAAGAGTTTTGCCACTTACTGTAAGATTTACAAAAGAGGTTTGTCCTGATTTAGTAAAGTCAATATAAGTAGGTACTTGAGAGATCAGTGTGGGCACAGGCTTGCTATTGTCCTATAGAGGACCATAAGGTAGTCGCTGGAAGTCTGAATAGTAGGACGAGTGAGGATTATTCTCAGATTCAGATTCTTGATCATTTGTAGATGATTAGCTGGATTCTGTGGAGTCATTCTGTTGTCGGTGTCCATTGTTGATTCATCCTGGAGTGATGTGGGTGACCAGGGAGAGGTCCAGATTGTTGTTGGTCTGTATTATAACGGTTTTGTGACATCATTGGCCTTGCAGTGGCTGAATCCATGCAATAGTTGGAAGGAGGAAGTCTGGTTCTGCAGCTTCGCTCAAAATGTCCGGGTTTACCACAACTGTAGCAGGTGATGTTTCTGACGGGTGGTCTTCGAGGGGCATAATTCGGAAAACGGTAATGAGCAGGAATGGAGTAAGTCTGAGGGACATAGTTCTGAACCAGGTATTGCGCTGCAGCATTAAACATAGTTGGTGCATCTTGACAGACTGCCACATTCGATCCTTTCTTAGTAGGTGCAGCTTCAGTTTGTTTTTCAATAGCTTTGACAATGAGTAAGAGCTGTTTTGGTTCACGTTCTACAAATTCAGGCCTAGTGTCTCTAAGCCTTTTCTTGGTAGCATCATGGAGGCCAGTAACAAAGGTGCTAATGAAGAGTGTCTCATGGAATTTGATTCCCATGTCATAACCTTGATCCTGAAACACATTAAGTAGTCTGGAGAAAAACTTTTCAGCTGATTCTGTAGGTTCCTAAGAGGCATCAGAGACATTGGTGGAGCTTGAAGCTAGTCTGTGTCTGGCCCAGGCTTGTAATTGTCGGCAGAATTCGATTCCAGAAGAGTATGTCTCTTCATCCACAATAGCAGAGCTATCAAGACTGGCGGAATTGATAGGCCAGAAGGCGTCTCCAGTTCTGATAGAGACTAGATTATATAAATCCTTCCATACTGATGAGTTGGTTTGTTGAATTTGCTTGATTCGTCTGTAGAAGGGCATTGGCTGTTTTTCTGGGTCAGGGAGTACGGTTAGAAGGTTATTTACTTGCACAGGGATAAAGGGAACATATTTATAAAGAGTCTCTGAAAGAGGTTTTTCAGACCCTTTATTTCCACCACTATGGGTAAGTGGTATTGGCATAGTTTGTGGTGGACTGGGTTCACCAAAACCATGCAGGAGATCTTTGGAATCATTAGGCTGTATGGGCAATAGTTTAGATGGTGTACCACTCACATTTCATAAGACAAGAACACCGGTGGATGTGGATCCGCTGGAGCTGTGTGGCAGATGGCTCGGAACGTACCAGGGAGCATAGTCTAAGGTGCCGCTGGTTTTCACCAGGCGGCACCCAGGTCGTTACCCCTGGCATGGCTCGACCACACAGGCGGCTGAGGAGATGTGAGGCACAGAAGGGATAAGGCAGCTCGTAGTCTGGATAGCAGAAGGTCAGGACAGGCGGCACAGTAGCGTAGTCAAGATGTAGCAGGGGTTCAATAGGCAGGTGGCAGAGGAGCAAGGTCAAGTCACAAAGCAAGGGATCAGATACACGGCTAGGCAATACTGAGGAATGCTTTCTCTAAGGCTCAAGGCAACAAAGATCCGACAGGGGAGTGAGGAGGGCGGAAGAATTTACAAATGAGCCGCAGGTGAATAACACTAATGGGCGTACTGGCCCTTTAACTTTAACCCTAGGGGACGGGGACACGCACGCCGGAGCAGAGAGGCGGAGTCAGGAGAAGCACCCGCAGAGTGACAGACTGGGGCTTGCATGCGGGCACGTCCCGTGATGCGAGTCCCAGCCCCGTCAGCAGCAGAAGGTAAGGAAACCATGCACTCACAGCCAGCGCTTGCGTGCGGAGCGCATAACGTAACAGTCCCCCCCCCCCCCCTTTGTCTCCCCCTCCTTTTACAAGAGAGGAAACTCCTGAGAAGGTCACGGTGCAGGATATTCTCCTCGGGCTCCGTAACCCTCCCAGTCAACCCAAATAAATTGTTTACCTCTCACTGTTCTTGTCGCAAGAATCTGTTTAACTTTGTAGATGTCAGAAGAGCCGGAGACAGGTGCGGGGACAAGATTCTACTGAGAAAACCGGTTTATGACAAGAGGCTTGAGGAGAGAGACATGGAAGAAATTGGGAATACTGAACGTAGCAGGTAGACTGAGTTTGTAGGAGACAGGATAGAGTTTTTTGTAGAATCTGGAGACCGAGCTTGTAACAAGGGATCTTGAAGCGGATGTACTTGGATGAAAGCCACACCATGTCACCAAGAGAGAAGGATGGAGGAGGTATTCTACTTTTATCCGCTTGCGCCTTCATGCGTGAGGAAGCCTGGTATAGCAACTGTCGGGTCTGTTTCCAGATGGGGGAGAAGTCACGGATCAGCTCATCAACAGCAGGCACACCGGAGGAGACTGGGAGAGCAAGAGGAGAACGGAGATGGAGTCCGTAGTCAACAAAAAAGGGGGATGACCTTGTGGACTTGGAATCCTTATGACTACATGAGAATTCAGCCCAGGGAAGAAGGTCGACCCAATCATCTTGGCGAGCTGAAACAAAATGACAAAGATAAGTCTCAAGGATTTGATTAACACTCTCCACCTGACCGTTGGACTGAGGGTGGTAGGCCGAGGAGAAGTCCAGATTGATGTCCAGACGGTTACAAAGGGCTCGCCAGAATTTAGAGACAAACTGCACACCTCAAACTGAAACGATATACTGAGGAAGACCATGTAAACGAAAGACATGTAACAAGAAGTACTTCGCCAGCTGTGGGGCAGAAGTAAGACCTGGTAGAGGAATGAAATGAGCTATCTTGGAAAACCGATCTACAATAACCCAGATGACAGTGTTATTATGAGATGGTGGCAAATCAGTGATGAAATCCATTGCGATATGGGACCAGGTAGTCTTTGGAATGGGTAAAGTCTGTAAGAGTCCTGCAGGTCTCTGTTAAAGGGGTACTCCTCCCCTGGCATCTTATCCCCTAACCAAAGGATAGGGGATAAGATGTTAGGTCGCCGTGGTCCCGCTGCTGGGGACCCTGGGGATCAGCGTGACGTCATGGCTCCGCCCCTCATGACATCACGGCCCGTTCCCTTAATGCCAGTCTATGGCATGGGGCTTGACGGGGGCGGACAGTGATGTCACGAGGGGCGGAGCCGTGATGTAACGAGGCTCTGGCCCCTGTATTGCCCGTCATTAAGTGCAGAGCGATCTCGCTCTGCGCAGTAATGATAGCGGGGTGCTGCAGCAACGATCCCCGGGGTCCCTAGCAGCGGGACCCCGGCGATCTGACATCTTATCCCCTATTCTTTGGATAGGGGATAAGATGTCTAGGGGCGGAGTACCCCTTTAAGGAGTTTTGTCACAGGCACATGTTTCACAGGACCGAACAAAATCAGAAATATCACGTTCAAGATGGGGCCACCAGTAGTGGAGTAGTAGAGTCTTGCGTATTCCAGGATGTCCTGCTGTCAAGGAAGAATGACCCCATTTCAGGACCTTGCATCTCAATCTGGTGGGCACAAAGGAATTTCCCGGAGGAACTTGCTGAATCTCGGCAGGATCGGCAGGAATCAAACAGTCAGGAGGAATAATATGCCTAGGCGTGGAGTCCAAACCAATGACCTCAGAGGACCTGGAGAGAGCACAAGCCCTGATGTTCTTGTCTGCTGGACGGAAATTAATGAAGAAGTTGAACCTAAAAAAGAACAGTGACACCTTGCCTGGCAGGGGTTGAAACGCCGAGCAGACTGAAGGTATAGAAGATTCTTATCGGTATGGCCGATATTATCGGCCGATAATCATGAGTTTGGGCTTTATCGGTATCGGCAATTACCCCCGGAGACCCCCGGAGAAGAAGGACAGCCCAGACCGGTTCACCCTCCACCCGGAATGCCGCCGGACACTACAGGAAGGAAGGATGGCCCGGACCACCCTGACAGGTAGGGGGAGAGAAGCGGGTGGTGGCGGCGGCCTATGGCACCGCAAAAGCCACTGCAGTGCATTGATTTAAAGCGCCCGCTTTAAATCAATGATCTGCAGCGGTGTCGCGGGGGGATAAATAGCTGATAACTTATACCGGAATATCGGTATAAGTTATCGGCTATCGGCCCTAACCTCCACCGATTATCGGTATCGGCTCTAAAAAAACGATATCGGGCGATCCCTAGAGTAGATGCTGACTGGATGAGAAAAACCTTCCAATAAATGTCGCCATTCCTCCAAAGCAAGCTTGACAGTGAGGGGTTCACGATCTCCAATGGAGTAATTCCTCTCTGCAGGAGAGAATGTCCTGGAGAAAAACCCACAAGTTACACTCTTGCCCTTGGCGTTTTGCTGAGTGAGAACATCATTAGCTCCAATAGATGAGGCATCAACCTCCAAAGCAAAGGGCCTCTCTGCTGGATCAGGTCTTGTAAGCACGGGAGCAGAGGCAAACACAGACTTTAAACGGGAGAAGGCCTCTTCAGCCTCTTGAGGCCAAGATTTAGGATTAGATGCCTTCTTAGTGAGAGCCACAATAGAAGCAACCAGGGATGAAAAATGTGGGATAAACTGACGATAATAGTTAGCGAATCCCAGAAAGCGTTGCATGTAGAGACAAAAACAGAAAAGGACCCGTGCGCATCTAAGCACAATTATCTTTTTAGATACGAAAAAGATCAGAAAAACTCGGGAGAAGGTTTTACTCACCTTTCCGTGTTGCGCTGAGAGCACAACACCTATTGTCGCTTATTTCACACGCTTTCGGGGAAGATGTGTGGAGGAGTGCTGCCAGCACCTGTCCTGTGCTTCCACCCGTGGAGGATGGTTCGGACAATGAAGAAAGAGGGAAGATAAGATGCAGGGATCTTCCAGAGAAAAATGGTGCTTGCGGAGCGGCGCTCACCTCCTGTCAGTCGGCAGCTTAATAAACCATCAGGATACAGGCTTGTTCACAAAACCATGGAGGATTTTATTTGCAATAGTAAAACAGGAACAAAGCGTTTCAAGGGGTGGAGACCCCCTCTTCGTCAGGTTCTGATTAGTAATGGGGCCTGACGTGCCTTTTATGCACGTCAGAAAGCTCGGGAAAATTAAACAACTTCATAATGAGATACATACTACAAAAATGACAGATACAAATCATAATCTGTGCGATACTGTAAGTGAAAATTTTCTCTCTAGTGTGTCTTAACATTAACAATATTGTAAAATAACCTGGTCCTATTTCTACATTCATGTGTCTGCTGGTTTATATAGGTTGACTTAACAGTGAACTCATGGTCCTGTGCTGCAGACAAGCGCTCACGCTTGCTACGCTGAACACTTCCATGCCTGATTGCGATCTGGATGGGAGACCCGCCGGAGTGATTCATCATCCCTCCTTGGTCAACCATCATCCAGAAGGTAGAAGCGCCCACTGAAATATCGGCTCTCCGAAAGTAGAAGTGCTCATTCACTAAATGTAATTCTAAGCGTGCTTTATATAATATAATTTTTGATCTGCCCGTTTTTCTCACCTTCTGCATGATGGTTGACCAAGGAGGGATGATGGATCAGGCATGGAAGTGTTCAGCGCAGCAAGCATGAGCGCTTGTCTGCAGCACAGGACCACGAGATCGCTGTTAAGTCACTCTACATAAACCAACAGACACATGAATGTAGAAATAGGACCAGGTTATTTTACAATATTGTTAATGTTAAGACACACGAGAGAAAATTTTCACTTACAGTATCGCACAGATTATGATTTGTATCTGTCATTTTTGTAGTATGTATCTCATTATGAAGTTGTTTAATTTTCCCGGGCTTTCTGACGTGCCTAAAAGGCAAGTCAGGCCCCATTACCAATCAGAACCTGACGAAGAGGGGGTCTCCGCCCCTCGAAACGCGTTGTTCCTGTTTTACTAATGCAAATAAAATCCTCCATGGTTTTATGAACAAGCCTGTATCCTGATGGTTTATTAACCTGCCGACTGCCAGGAGGTGAGCGCCGCTCTGCAAGCACCATTTTTCTCTGGAAGATCCCTGCATCTTCCCTCTTTCTTCACAGAAAGCATTGAATAGCACATTGGCCCAAAGGATGAGTCCAATCCAATACTACAGACAACTTATCTGGATCCATCTGCAGGCCCTGATGAGAGACACTGTAGCCAAGAATTGGAAGACTAGATTTCTCGAACAGGCATTTCTCCAGTTTGGCGTAGAGATGATTCTTCCATAGTCGCTGAAGAACCAGACGAACATGAGTACGATACTCCTCTAGGTTGGAAGAGAAGATCAGGATGTCATCTAGGTATACGACAACACAGGTGTAGAGAAGATCACGGAAGATATCATTGAAAACCTCTTTATAAACGGGATTCACCTTAGGCTGGAGGACTCAGAGTTCTTGGTGTGGACCCCCATTTATTAGCAATATGAAATACAGGGCTTTCTGGAGGGCACTGGGCTGGATGTGGTTGGGGTTGGTTTGGGTATAAGCCAGTGACCTGGTCATTGGGCACAAAGTAACCCCCATCCTGAGTCATAACTGGAAAAAAAATGAAGTGCTTGAGCACCCTTTTGGGTGTACAGGATGAGGGCCCATTACAGGGAGTAGGTGGGTGAGCCAAGATGGCTGACAGCAGAGGAAGTTTGTGAGGCAGTACTTCCGGGTAGACCAAGATGGTTGAAAGCAGAGGAAGTGGTTGGAGCAGTACTTCCGGGTAGACCAAGATGGCTGACAGCACCGGAAGTGGGTGGAGTAGTACTTCTGGGTAGACGAAGATGGCTGGCAGCACAGGAAGTTGGTGCAGCAACATGGCCACCACTAGAAGGAGGTAGATATATTGGGATATATTGGGGCAGGTCCATTTTGGGGGGTCCATTTTTGGAGTATAGGGAGAGGCTGTGGTAGTACAAGGTGAGGCATTTAAAGGCCGGGCTTGGCCACAGGAAACAATGTTTTTTTGCTGAGGGCAGGTTTTGCTGACCACAATGGGGACCCACCCAACATTTAGGATCACGATCATTATATGGAAGTGATAGGTCTTTATCTTTGTAATACAAATACACAATCACTTTCCCCTTTTTGTCTCTGCATTCTTCTTCTACATATCTTTCTTTAGCTATAGTACATGAAGTACGGTGCCATGCTTGGGCAGATGCCAACAACTCACTATCTTCTAAAATCCCTTTTAAATTGTTTAAGAGCCTCAGACCATAAGTCTGGGTGTAATTTACCTTTTTCATGCAAATTGCAGATAGACATAATTTTTTTCATTTTGTCAAGATACTTCTTTCCCTCACGGCGTTCCTTGGAGTTGATCAGGCCCGTGTTTGGACAGTTCTAGGTTGCCCTGGACGGCTAGGTGTGTCGGCCCACCATACTTGGCTCTTCCCTCGAGTGTGGTCCAGGGAACAGAATCCCACTTCTGACACCAAATGTCAAGGATGGCTGCTGGTTAGACCTTAAAATGTGCGTGACTGATGCTGTATACTGCTGAGTGTCGACACAAGAAATATACACCAGACAAAAAGTTGGTACAGTAACCCCCCCCGACATGCGATGGCCCCGACATATGATCAAATCGACATACGATGCTTTTATATGTGGGGGCCATCGCATTAACTATCGGACAGCGCAAAATGCTTAAGCTGCTGTCGGATAGCAGTTTAAGCATCCCGGACAGGTTCACTTACCTATCCCCACTGCGCCGGGTCCACTTTGCGATCCTCAGGCATCTTCTGTATCTTCTCCAGGGTCCGGGCCTCGCTTTCCGGCGTCGTTATTACGTCGCTACGCACGCCGTGCCGGCGCAACAGAGTAATAACATCACCAAAAAGCAAGGCCCGGACCCTGGAGAAGTTGCGTAAGAAGCCGGAGGATCCCGAAGAAGACGGAGCAGCGGGACAGCATTGGGAGCCCCTGGGACAGCATTGGGAGCGGTGAGAACGCGGTCCGGAGCGGCGGGGACAGGTGAGTATTAAATGCACTTTTTACATTGCGCGAATCCCTCAACATACGATGGATTCGACAAACTATGGGTTGTTTGGAACGAATTACCATCGTATGTTGAGGGACCACTGTATAAAACTCTTTCTCAGCAAGAATCTCAGGAACTGTTCCCAAGAGTTCTTAGAGAGTTCCCAGAGAGAGTTCTGTTTATTACACGGAAGTACATTCGTTTTTACATTTGACAAAAAGGGAAGGTTAGTTATCCCGTCAAAATCATCATGTTATATTTTGATTGGTTTTGTGTCTGTATATATTAGCATATTTAAACATAAATTTCTTTCTTGGCCAAAGTTCACTTATGCGGTCCCCTCACTCTTCTACCGGAAAATTCCAGATTTCTCTGTCCTTCTATACAGTCTAAATCTTCTTCAAATATTTTGTCTTTTGACTTCTCATCTTGGTCCTTTGGGCATCATCCCAAGGTCTTCATCTTAGTTACAAGCAAATAGCAACCTGATATATGGGTTAAGGGTAGGTAATAGATATCTTTTTGCAGCATTTGCAATGGTCATATAAGTATTAATATATTGATCGGTAGTCAGAATCATTTGAATCAATTTCCACATACTGATTGATAGCAGTCATATAGGTCTTGAACAACCATTTCCACATTTTTTTTTTTTTTTTTGCTGAGAGGACTGAAAGAGAGAACCTATGACGCCCTCCCCTCCATATGAACCTGAGGAACATAGCGTGGAGTTTTTTCAGAACTCCTCTCTGTATAGGAATGGGCTGAGTCATAGTGGTAGAAAGATTTCATTTTCTGGGAAATCTGCAGGAGGTTATGTTTATACAGAGATGAGTAGGTTGGGGTAAGGCAGATCCCTAAGTAGGTAGTTCAGGGCCGTGTCCTGCCATTTGTAGAAGTTTTTTTTGTTTCAGAACTAGAAGATCAGGGTCAGGAATATTAATAATTAATGCCTCTGTCTTGCTTGAGTTAATTTTATAGCCTGAAAGTCTATCATAAAGTTCTAAAGCTGCATGTAGGTTGGGTAGTGATATTTGATGGTTACATATAATCAGAAGGACATTATCTGCAAAAGCAGATATCTTGAATACCTGATAGTTGACCACTACTTCCTGTATTTGAGTCATTTCTTATATAGGCCACCAAGGGTTCTATGCTAAGAATAAAAAGGAGTGGGGACAAAGGACAGCCCTGTTGTGTACCATTGGGTATTTTAAATTTAAAGGGGTACTCCACTGTTAGACATCTTATACCCTATCCAAAGGAGCAGCCCAGTACCTAAGCAGCCCGGAGCTAAGTTTCCTCCGAAGCTGATGACAGGCAGTGCAGGGGATGGGGCATCGTGACGTCACAGCCCCGCCCCCTTGTGGCGTTATGGCCGCCCCCCCTCAATGCAAGTCTATGGAAGGGGAGTCACACCCCTCCCATAGACTTGTATTGAGGGGGTGGGGCATGACATCACGAGGGGGAGGACCGTGGTGTCACAATGCCCCGTCCCCTGCACTGCCCGTCATCAGCCTTGGAGAAAACTTAACTCCAGGCTGCTCAGGTACCAGGCTGCTGCAGGGGGGATCGCGGGGGTCCCCAGCAGTGCCCCCCCCCCCACAATCAGACATCTTATCCCCTATGCTTTGGATAGGGGATAAGATGTCTAACAGTGGAGTGCCATTTGGGTGAATTTGGGCTGAGGGGGGAGGATATAGACTGGAGATAGGGAGGAAGAATGGACTTGAGATGCCTTACACCTCATGAGCAGACATCAGGAAGGCCGACTTAGTCTGTCTAAGGCTTTTTCAGCATCTAGGCTAAAGAGTATTCCTGAAGCCTTAGTTTTAATCAAGATAACTATAAGGCCTATATTTCGTCTAGCGCTATGCCCAGCCTGTCTGTGTTGAATGAATCCCATTTGGTCCTTATGTATCAAGCTCTAAAGGACCTCCTCTAGTCTGGTCGCTAGGATTTTCGTAAAAAGTTAAAGGTCGGACTTTATGAACAATATTGGGTGGTAGTTAGAAAATTCTGAGGGATCTTTGCCTGAATTCGGGATTACAGTGATATGGTAATTCAGCATGGTTGAGGGTATTGGAGTATCTAATAGAAATTAATGAAATAAAGTTAATAAGTTTGGGGTTAGCATGTCAAAGTATGGGGTATTGGGATTAGAGATTGTCAAAGAGAGATTGTCAAAGAGAGTGCAGATAATCCGGTCCAGGTGCTTTCCCATTCAGGAGCTTCTTTTAACCCCTTAAGGACCAAGGACGTATGCAAGCATACTAGCTACCTGGTAGTTAAGCACCATTGACATAAGCTTACATCTGTGGGAATTTCTGTCACTGCCTGATCCCCCTGAAGGGATAGGAGTGAGGTGGCAAGGGTGCCACCCCTGCGATCGCTTCTATTGGTCGTCAAGAAGCGACGACCAATAGCAGATCGGGGGCGGGGGTTAACTTTCGGTTTCCCCGTTCTTCCCACCCACAGTAGGCCGGGCAGAACGGGGAAACCGACGAGGATCGGCACTGAAGTCCACTCAGACATCAGCGGCGGCATCCGGCGGTGATCGGCGGCAGAAGAGGACGGCGATGCGGCTCCCTGGATCCTACGGAATGCTGGGAGTTATATTCCTAGCAACATCTGGAGGGCTACAGTTTGAGACCACTGTAAAGTGGTCTCTAAACTGTAGCCCTCCAGATGTTGCAAAAATACAACTCCCAGCATGCCCAGACAGCTGTTTGCTGCTGGAGGCCTGCAGTTTGGAGATTACTGTGCAGTGATCTCTAAACTGTGGCCCTCTAGATCTTGCAAAACTACAACTCAAAGCATGTCCACACAGTAGTTTGCTGTCTGGGCATGCTGGGATTTGTAGTTTTGCAACATCTGGAGGGCCTCAGTTTGGAGGTCACTGATCAGTGGTCTCTAAACTGTAGCCCTCCAGATGTTGCAGAACTGCAAATCCCAGCATGCCCAAACAGCAAACAGCTGTCTCTGCACGCTGGGAGTTGTAGTTGCATACCTCCAGCTGTTGGATAACTACATCTCATGCCCTTCGGCAATCAGTACATGGGAGTTGTAGTTTTACAACAGCTGGAGGCACACTGGTTGGAAAATACTGAGTTAGGTAACAGAACTTAACTGAAGGTTTTCCAACCAGTGTGCCTCCAGCTGTTGCAAAAGTACAACTCCCAGCATGCACGGTCTGTCAGTACATGCTGGGAGTTGTAGTTTTGAAACAGCTGGAGGTTTGCCCCCCCCCCCATGTGAATGTATTGGGTACATTCACACGGGCAGGTTTACAGTGAGTTTTCTGCTTCAAGTATGAGCTGCGTCAAATTTTTCGACGCAGCGCAAACTCATAGCGGGAAACTCGCTGTAAACCTCCGCCTGTGTAAATGTACTCTAAAAAACACTACACTACACCACACTAACACATAATAAAGGGTAAAACACTACATATACACCCCCCTTACACTGTCCCCACCAATAAAAATGAAAAACGTATTGTACGGCAGTGTTTCCAAAACGGAGCCCCCAGCTGTTGCAAAACAACTACTCCCAGCATTTCCGGACAGCCACTGACTGTCCAGGCATGCTAGGAGTTTAGCAACAGATGGAGGCACCCTGTTTTGGAATCACTGGCATAGAATACCCCTATGTCCACCCCTATGCAATCCCTAACTTAGTCCTCAAATGCGCATGGCGCTCTCTCACTTCAGAGCCCTGTCGTATTTCAAGAAAACAATTTAGGGCCACATATGGGGTATTTCCATACTCGAGAGAAATTGCACTACAAATTTTGGGGGGCTTTTTCTCCTTTTACCTCTTATGAAAAGGAAAAGTTGGGGGCTACACCAGCCTGTTAATGTAAAAAATTAAACAAAAATTACACTAATATGCTGGTGTTGCCCCATACTTTTTATTTTCACAAGAGGTAAAAGGAAAAAAAGACCCCCAAAATTTGTATTGCAATTTCTCTTGAGTACGGAAATACCCCATTTGTGGGTGTAAAATGCTCTTTGGGCGCACAACAAGGCCTAGGAGTGAGAAAGCACTATGTACATTTGAGGCCTAAATTTGTGATTTGCACAGGGGTGGCTGATTTTACAGTGGTTCTGACATAAACGCTAAAAAATGAATACCCACATATGACCCCATTTTGGAAACTACACCCCTCACAGAATGTAACAAGGGGTATAGTGAGCCTTAACACCCCACAGGTGTTTGACGAATTTTCATTAAAGTTGGATGGGAAAATAAAAAAGTAAATAGGAAAAGAGCCCCCGAAAATTTGTAACCCCATTTCTTCTGAATGAGAACATACATATGTGGATGTAAAGTGCTCTGCTGGCACACTAAATGCTCAGAAGAGGAGCGGAATTAAAGGCCACGTGTGTTTTCAAAGCCCCCATAGGGCCAGAACAATGGACCCCCCACATGTGACCCTATTTTGGAAACTACACCCCTCATGTAATGTAATAAGGGGTACAGTGAGCATTTACGCCCCCACAGGTGTCTGACAGATTTTTGGAACAGTGGTCCGTGAAAATGAAAATGACATTTTTCATTTGCACAGCCCACTGTTCCAAAGATCTGTCAAATGCCAGTGCGGTGTAAATACTCTATTCACCCCTTATTAAATTCTGTGAGGAGTGTAGTTTCCATAATGGGGTCACATGTGGGGGGTCCACTGTGCTGCCACCACAGAGGGCTTTGTAAACACACATGGCCCCTGACTTCCATTCCAAACAAATTCTCTTTCCAAAAGCTCAATGGTGCTCCTCCTCTATTGAGCATTGTAGTGTGCGCCAGCAGAGCACTTGATGTCCACACATGGGGTATTTTCATACTCAGAAGAAATGGGGTTAAACATTTGGGGGTAATTTTCTCCTATTACCCCTTGTAAAAATGTAAAATTTGGGGGAAAACCAGCATTTTAATGACTTATTTTTTTTCATTTACACATCCAAATTTACCTGTGAGTATTTGCTTTCCAAAACCCAAATGTGACTCCTTCTCTTCTGAGTATTGTAGTTCGCCCGCAGAGCATGTTATTTCCTAACATGGGGTATTTCCATACTCAGAAGAGATGGGGTTACAAATTTGGGGGGCATTTTCTCCCGTTACCCTTTGTAAAAATGGTAAATATGGGGAAAAAAAATGCTCTCTAGTGAATTTTTTTTTTCATTTACATGTCTGATTTTAATGAAAAGTGGTCAAACACCTGTGGGGTGTTAAGGCTCACTGGACCCCTTGTTACGTGCCTTGAGGGGTGTAGTTTCCAAAATGATATGCCATGTGCGGGTTTTCTGCTGTTCGGGCACCATAGGGGCTTCCTAAATGTGACATGCCCCCCAAAAACCATTTCAGAAAAACTCACTCTCCAAAATCCCATTGTCGCTCCTTCCTTTTTGAGCCCTCTACTGCGCCCGCCGAACACTTGACATACACATATGAGATATTTCCTTACTCGATAGAATTTGGGTTACAAATTTTGAGAGGATATTTTTTCCTTTTACCCCTTGTAAAAGTTCAAAAACTTGGTCTACAAGAACATGTGAGTGTAAAAAATGAAGCTTTTGAATCTTCTCCTTCACTTTGCTGCTATTCCTGTGAAACACCTAAGGGGTTAACACACTTACTGAATGTCATTTTGAATACTTTGAGGGGTGCAGTTTTTATAATGGGGTATTTATGGTTTATTTCTAATAAGAAAGCCCTTCAAATCCACTTCAAACCTGAACTGGTCCATGATAAATTCCGATTTTGAAAATTTTGTGAAAAATTGGAAAATTGCTGCTGAACTTTGAAGCCCTCTGATGTCTTCCAAAAGTAAAAGCATGTCAACTTTATGATGCAAACATAAAGTAGACATATTGTATTTGTGAATCTAAATATAATTTATTTTGAATGTCTATTTTTCTTACAAGCAGAGAGCTTCAAAGTTAGAAAAATGCCAAATTTTAAATTTTTCATCAAATTATGGAATTTTTCACCAAGAAATGATGCAAGTGTCGACGAAAATTTACCACTAACATAAAGTAGAATATGTAAAAAAAAAACTATCTCGGAATCAGAATGAAGGGTAAAAGCATCCCATAGTTACTAATGCTTAAAGTGACAGTGGTCAGATGTGCAAAAAACGCTCTGATCCTACAGTAAAAATTGGCCTGGTCCTTAAGGGGTTAATGTTTCCTGCAACTCTTAAATGGAAATTTGGGTATTTAAAATACAGAGATCAGTGGGTGTTACCCTAGGTAATCCTCAAGATTCTAGGCAAGTTTGAATTTATCTCTCTCTCTCTTTGTTATAAGGATAGAGTGGACTTTAAGTTAAAGAGACGATAATTATAGCCATGAAATAATTTGTCTATATGATCTGGGTAGTAAATTAGGTGGCCTTTTTTGTCTTTAAATATATAAGAGAGGAGCTTCTCAGCCTTCCCTATGGCAATGTCAGTTAGCTGATTACGAGTAGAAACAATGTGTCTCAAGGTGTGTGTGGAAGGGACAGGTTGTCATTTTACCCTCAGGGATCTTTAAAAAAAAATTCAAGTCTCTAGTGCAATGCATTGGCCTCTAAAGACCATTTATGGGCTTCCCATATTGTGGAAAAGTATGTGATTGATGCCAAATTTTGGTCAAAAAAATCTCTGATCCTAGGTAATTCCTGTTCTCCTTTTTTTTTTTTAAGCAGTGATTTGTTTAGTCACCAATGGCAAACTCTTTGTGACGTTGAAGCAGTCTTAAGATGCAGCTTGAATGGAGCATGATCCGACCAAGTAATAGGATGTATCAGTCAGACAAAAACACAGGAGATTTCCTAGGAACATGCCTATTCTAGAGTGGTTAGTATGGGGGTGGGAATAAAAGGTATATTCCTTACTATTGTAGTTACAGATCCTCAATCTGTATAGCTTATGGCGTCTAATGAATACATAGGATCATAGGCATATTAGAAAGGTGTACAAAAAAGAAAGTTGCAACAGCACTCTAGGTCAAAAAATGGAGGCTCTTAGTGCACTTTTTGATCAAAATGTGTCCCCCCATCCACCACGCGGAGGTGGCCCCATATCCGATGGGACCGTAACATGATAACTCACCTCTGCTGTGCATATAGCCTCTGACTGTGTGACATGTTGGATCAGTCATTGACTAAACCACCTCCAGTCTGAGAGTGGTGGGGTTCACGGCTAAAGAGGGTGCCACACCCCCCAACTTACAAAGTAAAAACAAAAGGAAAAATAGCAACTTTCTTTTTTGTACATTTTGTATTTGCCACAGCAGCGGGCACCTGTGTATTAGGTTGTTGTGCTGGCTATTTTTCCTTTTGTTTTAACTATTAGAAAGGTGACCTGAAATTATGACATATCTGCTATTAGAGAGTAAGTGCATCCAGGTCACCCAAATTGCAGCTCAAACCGGCCCGGACCGGTGTGGACTTCACCGTAGGCAATTAGGCAGAATAGAAGTTAATGTCCAGTCTGAAATCTTGTGCAATAAAATCTTTAAATGGGCACTGTCACCAACTTAATTTTTTGATATGTTGTAGTTCTTATGTACTGCAACATATCTCTAATATATTGTCATTATTTTTTTTTTTTATTATCATGGTTAAATTTACGTTTAAAAACCGGCCACTAGGGGTCACCCTCCTAGTGGCCGGCTGCAGCCTGGCGTGACGTCATGCCTGAATTCTGACTGATTGCGGCCTGGCAACCAGTCCTTATTAATTTAGGCTGCTCTCGCTCCCTGCCTGTCAATCAGACAGGCGGGAGCAAGCGCATTGGCTCCCCGGCCACTGGCTGGGAGGGCACTCCTCTTGCACATGTCGTCGCCGCCGCTGTCCCTGCACGCCCGCTGCCGGACTCTGCAGTATCTGTAAGTATCATAACGGAGGGAACTGGGTATGCGGGGGGGTGGGGGGGTTTGTGATGGAGGCAACTGGGTATGGCAGGGGGGGGCCGGGGGGCTTTGTGACGGAGGGAACGGGGTATGGGGGGGTTGACGGAGGGAACGGGCAAGTGCCATAGCGCCGCATGGCACTAACTTATAGTTTATCTACACAGGTTGCCTACAGCTGTTTCACTACTACAACTCCCAGCATGCCCTGACAGCCAATAGATGTCAGGGCAAGCTGAGAGTTGTAGTGGTGAAACAGCTGGAGGCACCCTGTGTAGATGAAATAAGGGCGGAAGTGTCGGCCCCAGGAAGCATCAGTGATGTGGTGCCTGCTGGGGAAGTCTGCCTGGTAGTGAGCACACTACCAGGCAGACAAAAAGTTTATTTTTAATATAGTAAAAAGAAAAATTTAAGGCAGGGAGGGGGGATAGGGATAGATGGGCAATAGGCAGGGACAGAAAAAAATAATATAGGATGGTGGGAGATACTCTTTAAGTTTATTCCATAATCATGTGCCAATACTGTGCGGACAGACAAAAGTGATGCGTTTCGGGGGGCGTGGCCTGCTATGCGCGCCGTCTAGTTGTCTTTTCTGTGAGCTCCACGGACTGGAGAGAGAGGCCCACAATACCTGTACGATGGTGCGGAGGATGAAACTAAAAGGTCCCAAGGGCGTGGGAAACTCCCGGGCTCCCCCGGCACAGATCTCAAATTATTTTTCCCCCCTGGCCGGGCTCCAGGACTCCATGGACGCAGTCCCCCCAGGGCCGCCGCCATCTTCCGCTCCCTCACAGCAGCGTGAAGCCCCGCCCACCGTCAGCGGCACCTCGCAGCAGACGCCATCTCGGTCCTCAGGCGCAGGAGACGGGAAGAAGCGGTGGGGACACCAGGCCTCCGGTGAGTGTGCGGACCCGGATAGGATACCCCCCGTCCTGCTGCTGATTGATCTGCCCGTCGGGGATCTGTGCTTACCTGCCCCAGCTGCTCTATCCTCACGGGGCGCCCCTCTTCTGCCGGAACCGCCGGGAGCTGCGGAGGCCGCTCTGCACACGCCACTGCAGCCCCGACCGTATCAGCCCTCAGCTCCCCTCTCCAGTCCTAGGCCGGACATCACCTGGGCTGCTGAGCCCCTGCCCACACCACCTGCGACAACGGGGGTGAGGTGGCCCCTTCAGCTATCTGGGGTCCCCATCCTGACTGGGGACATCACCACGGCAATGGCGGACTGTCCTGAATCGCAGGGGTCCCCCCTTCTCTACTCTGCTGTGGCAGCCCCCTCCTCACCTCCCCCCCTGGGCCCACTTTCCCGGGCACCTGAGGAGGTGCGACCTCCTCCCTCACCGGCCCCCTCCTGGTCCTCCTCAGGGGGTAGCCCTTGGCCCCTACAGGCCCCAGCTGATGACTTTGGGACTGAGACTGTGGTGTCCTGCCCCCCACAACTCTCGCAGAGGCCCCCACAACTGCCCGCCCCTGCACCTGTCCTGGACCCTATCCCACCAAGCTCTGCTGCAGCCCAAATACTGCAATCCCACCCTGAGCTCCAAGCGTTATTATCTTTTTTACCAACCAAGGCTGATATTGTAGCCCTCAGGGAGGACTTGCGTTCTGCCTGGAAACGGGACCTCCAGGAGGTGCAGTCTGAGGTGCAAACCCTCTCCGCAACAGTTGGTACTCTGGAATCCTTTCGATCTGACACCCAGGAATCTATTGCTGAGCTTAGGGCTGCAGTCTCTAAACAAGCGGTTAATCAGAAGCTTTTGCACTCTCATATGGACGATCAGGAAAACCGAAACCGTCGCAACAATATCAGACTACGGGGTCTCCCGGAGGCGACTCGGACTGATGGTCTTCTGCCTACGTTAACAGACATCTTCAATTCTAACGCTCTCGACGCCGCCATCACACCAGATCTGGCTCTACGGAAAGGCCGGGAGGTTTCCGAGAGGGTTGATTGCTGCCTACCTGTGATTTGACGTTCTGATAATGCCTGTGTATAGTGCTATTTCCGCTGTCTCACTGGGTTTTTATTTTTTATTTTTTTATTTATGTTTTTTTATCTTTTCTCTCTATTTTAGGTGCGGATGACGCAGGCCCATGTGGCCGCGCTGTAGCCATTGCCGGGTTGTTTCCCTCCCGTACATGCCCTCCCCTCTGCTGCCTCTCTCTCTTTTCTTTTTTGCTACCCTCTCTCCCCGTGCCGGTCACTGGGGCTCCTCTCCATTTTCTAGCATTTTCCTTCCTGTTGTGATGCTTCTGTCTCCACATTGCCCCCAATAGGTTGAGGCAGGATTGTTCCCTGCCTGTGCTTAGCCTTGTGCTATATATTTAGTCCACTTTTGCAGCCGTTTGTTGAGCTGCTGTTTTTGTCCCAGTTTTTGTACCTGTTCTCCCCCTGAGTGTTCTCTTTGTCGTTGGTTCTTCCTCCCCTCTGCCGTCCTTGTTTTCCCTTTCTCTTCCCCCTCCTTGTTTATCCCTTCTCTCCTACTCCGGTGTTGTGTTTTTCTTGTCCCCCGTCTGTGTGGTCCTCTGGTCCCGTCCCTTATCTCCCCTGACCCTTGTCCCCGCTCTCTGCCGACTCCTCGCTCTCTCCGCTGGGTATAGCTGGTCTGGGCCATGTCGTCCCTTAAAATTGCCTCCCTGAATGTCCAGGGCTTCAACGTCCCTGAGAAGAGAGCGAAGATTCTTTACTCTTTGCACAAGCAGAGGGCTATGGTGGTCTGTCTCCAGGAGACGCATCTCCTCCGGGATCATGCTGCAGTGCTTCGCAACCGCTATTATCCTACGTGCTACCAGAGTAATGACCCTAGTCAGAAGGTTAAGGGTGTAGCCATATTGTTCCATAAGTCTCTATCATTACAGGTATTGGACTCCAAGGTGGGGGAGGGGGGCCGTTATGTTTTTGTTACCTGCTCCATTCAAGGCAGGACTTACACGATTGCCAATGTGTATGCCCCGAATAGTGGCCAGCTGTCCTTCCTGCGTACAGTGTTGGATGACCTGACTGCGTTCTCCCAGGGGGTGTTGATGGTTTGCGGGGATTTTAATGTCTCTCTGTTTCCTTCCTTAGACTGTTCCTCGGGGACCTCTGTCATGTCTCATGCTCAGCTAAATAAGATCCGACGACTTCTCTACTCTATGCAATTGACGGACCCATGGAGACTGGCTCATCCAGACACACGTGACTACACTTTCTATTCTCACGCCCGTAAAGTATACACTAGGCCGGACTATATCTTTGTTAGTCACTGTCTTCTCCCTCAGGTACTGTCCTCCTCCATTGGTTCCATTGTTTTCTCGGACCATGCACCGTTTTTTTGTGACATATCACTGCCGAATGGTCCGAGGAGAGACTTTATGTGGAGACTTAACGAATCGCTCCTCTCTGACTCGCTGTGTCTGGCTGATCTGAGGGCAGCGATTGCTAATTTTACTCTGGATCATGCCAGCGATCCCACGTCCCCTCAGTGCCGTTGGGAAACGCTGAAATGTGTGCTTAGAGGCGTACTTATTAAACATGGTGCCCGTCTTAAGCGGGAGGCATCTCAGAAGTTGCAAGACCTTCTCGCTCAACTAAATTCCTTGGAGTCTCGGCATAAATCCTCTCTCTCGGAGGAGGTCTACCGTGAGTTACTTGCGGTCCGGAGGGAGATACAGGTGCGGATAGATAAACAACATAACAGATACCGTCAGATCTGCTCTAGTGTGTACTATGAATGGGGTAATAAGGCGGGTAGGATGCTAGCTAGGGCATTGCGGGATAAAAGGGCGGCCCTCCATGTCCCCTCCATTAAGTCGTCCTCGGGCTCCCTGGTCCACCTGACCTCCCAGATCTTAGACTGTTTTCATTCCTATTACACTGACCTTTATAATCTGGACTCTCAGACCCCTGACTCGGGTGACCCCCCTCCAGCTCTCTTAGAATACCTGCGGAGGACCAAGCTAGCCAACCCTCCCTCCCCAGTCGCTTCTTGATCTGGAGCGCCCTTTTGGCCTGGAGGAGGTAATGGAGACTGTTAAGTCCATGCCGTCCGGCAAAGCTCCTGGCCCCGATGGCTATACCTCGAAGTTTTACAAACTTCTTATTACAGAGTTGTCTCCGTGCCTCCTTGGGGCCTTTAATGCGGTCTCAGATGCCTCTCCTTTCCCCCAATCTTTCCTACAGGCCTTTATTACGGTCATCCCAAAAGAGGGCAAGGACCCCAACCTTTGTCAGAGTTATAGACCGATCTCCCTCATAAACGTTGATGCTAAACTGTATGCAAAGCTCTTGGCGGAGCGCTTGTCCCCCTTGCTGGGGGCCCTCGTCCACCCGGACCAGGTGGGGTTTGTACCTACCAGAGAAGCTCGAGATAATACCTTGAAGACTTTCTCTTTGATACATCATGCCCAGGTCTCTCGCATTCCTTGTATTTTACTATCCCTGGATGCCGAGAAGGCTTTTGACAGGGTGGCTTGGGGCTTCCTGCGAGGGGTCCTTTCTAATTTGGGTTTGGGCCCTATGATGCTACAACGCATTTTTGCATTATACACAAGTCCTCAGGCTAGGGTACGCATTAACGGGTCCCTGTCTACGCCTATAGCTATACGTAATGGTACTAGGCAGGGCTGCCCCCTGTCCCCTCTTCTCTATGTGTTAGCTATGGAACATTTACTCCAGGCAATCAGACAGAGCACGGAGTTGAGGGGTGTCAAGGTCTGTGGCGAGGAGGTTAAATGTGCAGCTTTCGCGGATGACCTCTTAATATACCTCTCGTCCCCTGAGTCCAGTCTCCCGGCCCTCCTATCGCTCATCTCTGATTATGGTCGGTTTAGTAACTTCAAGTTGAACCTGACGAAAAGTGTAGTCTTGGATGTCTCCCTTGGCCCGATAGGGGTCTCGGCCCTTAAAAGTAGATATCAGTTTAGATGGGCTACTTCCTCTATCACATACCTAGGGGTTCAGGTCCCCAACGATCTCACCCGCACATATGACTTGAACTTTAGCCCCTTACTCTCCTCTTTCTCCTCTGACCTGACTAAATGGGACAGACGTGACTTTTCCTGGATTGGGAGGGTCAACATTATCAAAATGAATCTTTTGCCTTGTCTTCTCTATCTCTTTCAAACTATCCCTGTCCTCCTCCCCCGCACATTCTTCACTGCCCTGGATAGAATGTGGACTAAATATGTGTGGGGTCCGGTGGGCCATCGTATGGCTCGGAGTGCGCTGGTGCGTCCTAAGTCTGAGGGGGGTCTGGCTCTCCCCGACCCCTTTCTCTATTACCTGTCCGGGGTAGCCACGAGAATACTGAATTGGTTCCACCACTCTAAGGGGAAACTTTGGGTGCGCTTGGAGACCCTCTTGACACCTGTCCCGCTCACTTCGCTCCCCTCGTATTGGACATCCTCTCGAATGGCGAGCCTCCCGTTTGTGGCGCGGTCTGTGCTCCGGGTGTGCCATCGCTTTTTTGACAAGATGGGTCTCCTGCGCCCCAACGGCCCCCTCACGCCTCTTCGTGATAACCCCGATTTCACCCCGGGTGCGGTAGCAGGTCCCTTTCTGGGTAAGGTCAGGGGGACGGTCTTTGTTTGCGCCCACGTTTTACACTCGGGCTCCATTAAATCATTGGCGGAGATAGTTCCAGGTGGTTCCCCAGCTCCCATTCACTTATGGCAATATATGCAACTTACCCATTTTTACTCTAATTGGAAGCAGGTACTAGACCTTCATAGATCCCCGCTCCCCTTTGAGTCCCTCTGTTTTAGTACTGACCCCCCTGGTCGTTTGGTCTCTGTTCTCTATGCCCTCTTACGTGATCATACCTGTTCTAAACCTTTGGCTCATCAGGGGGGATGGTCTCGGGAGTTGGGCTGCACTCTTGCCCGGCAGGATTGGACCAAGGCTTATGCCCTTTGTCATGGTGCCTCGATCTCGGTGAAATTACAAGAGACCAACTTTAAAGTGTTGTCTAGATGGTATCGTGTACCTGCATTGTTGCACCGCTTCTATCCCTCCATCTCAGATGTATGCTGGAGATGTGGCGCTTCTCCCGGGACCATGTCTCATGTTTGGCTGGACTGCCCCCTTCTTCTCCCATTTTGGTCGGGGGTTCTGGAGATCATTAAGAGGGTGACGGACATTGCTGTTCCCTGTTCCCCACAGGCTGTATTGCTGTCGATGCTCCCGGGCTCGATCAAATCCATGAAGGCCGGCTTGGTGTGTATTCTTCTCTCCGCGGCACGTAGGGTCATACCTAGAAAGTGGAAATCTGCCCAACCCCCGACAATTTCTGACTGGGTCCGTGAAGTAATCTATATACATGGGATGGAGGAGTGCATGGCGGAGACGGCATCCAAATCTGAGCGGTTTTTGCTGCGCTGGATGCCGTGGTCTGCGTTTTTGGACTCCCCTGCCTGCGGTGCCCTGAACCTGTCCCCCTGAGGTGGGGTCCTGAGGACGCACTTTTTGGGAACTGGTTGGACGCCCCAGGCCCTGGTGGTCCTTCTCCACGGTGGAGTTTCTCTCCCTTTCCCGGGTTCCCCCTCCCTCTTTCCCCCAGTGTGTCCTTCTTTATCCCCCCTTTTCCTTTTTTTCCCCTCTCCGTCTCTCTTTTCTTCGGTTTGTGTTGTTTAGTCTTCCCTTCTCGGTGTTGTTTTTGTTTGATTTAGTTGATATGTTACGGGCTTATAGTGTCTTTCCTTGCCCATATTCCGCCTACTGATCATTTATTGTTCACCCGGCTTGATTATGCTGGTTTACTTGCTCTCATGTTTCTTATTGTCATTTTTGCATTGGCTGCTACACGTCCCTTTCTTGTGTACGGGATGACTGGGAGGCGTAGCTCCCGGGACTCCTCATATGCCTATTTGCTACCTTTATTTGTATCTCCTCATTGTCAATGTATTGCTGCCATCTCATGCAGAATTGCTTACATATGCTTTCCTGTCAGAAAATGTATATCTTGGCGGATGACGTTTCTAATGTTTTTGTATTACTATTGGTCCTTAATAAACTTCTTTTTGAATTTGAAAAAAAAAAAGTGATGTGTTTCAACCTACATAGAGGTCTTACTCATAGTATGAGTAAGGCCTCTATGTACGCTGATACGCGTCACTTTTGTCTGTCCGCACCTGTATTTTCACATGATTATGGAATAAACGTAAAAGATTTTATTGCACGAGATTTCCAGCTGCACATTCACATCTCATCTGCTATTAGAATCTGAGCAGGTGTAAGATACCTGGAAAGGGCATGTGTTTGAAATTAAAATGGCTACCCACCCTGTTTTCTGTCCTGGTTGACTACAAGTAGTAAACCTAGAAATCTAAAAACTTGTTGAGGTAAACTTATACAGCGCAATAGTGATTAACCCCTTAGAGGTAGTGAAGGAACAAATGCCTATGACTCACACCTGTAGCTAATCAGGCCAAAGAAAGAGAGTCTGTTCCCCAACTTGTAGGGGAGGAGGTGAAAGATAAACAATGGAACTAATATAATAGGGAGTTATCCATACTGCTTTCATTCCTCACTGTTCAAAATTAATTCTAAAACATGAAAAAAATATGGGTCTATGGGTTAGTTTAGCAGTCTTAACTGAAAATTATAAACTCTATTAAGCCTTGCAAAAATCTTAACTAAACTACTGAAACATCTTGTGATGATAAGACTCTAGATCAGGGGTAGACAACCTTTAGGTAGTGCTGTGCCCAAAGTTTTTTTTTCGATGACGCTTGGTGTGTCGGCAATATGGGTGGGGCTTGTTGTGGGTGTGGCTTGCTGTGGGTGAGGTTTGTGAGGGTGTGGTGACTTGTTACAGGGTAGGTTTTTTTCAGAATTGTCCCTATTTATTATTCTCGCTGTGCTTTTAAATCAGACCTGTATAATACAGACCACAGAATCAGTCCCCACCATAATACAAACCCTAAAATCAGACCCCACCATAATACAGACCCCAGAATCAGACTCCACCATAATACAGACCGCAGAATCAGACCCCACCATAATACAGACCCCCAAAATCAGACCCCACCATAATACAGACCCCAGAATCAGACTTCACCATAATACAGACCCCAGAATCAGACTTCACCATAATACAGACCCCAGAATCAGACCCCACCATGATACAGACCCCAGAATCAGTAGTTATCCATACTGCTTTCATTCCTCACTGTGTTCAAAATTTATTCTGAAACATGAAAAAATAGGGGTCTATGGGTTAGTTTAGCAGTCTTAACTGAAAACTATAAACTCTATTAAGCATTGCAAAAAACGTAACTAAACTACTGAGACATCTTGTGATAATAAGACTCTAGATCAGGGCTAGACAACCTTTTGGTAGTGCTGTGCCCCAATTTTTTTCAATATCGATTTTTGCAATATGGGTATGGCTTGTTTTGGATGTGACTTGCTGTGGGGGAGGTTTGTGAGGGTGTGACTTGTCACAGGGTATGTTTTTTTCAGAATTGTCCCTATATATATTATATTATGGTGGCGTCTGACTATTGGAGTCAGACTCCACCATAATACAGACTCCAGAATCAGACCCCAGCATAATACAGACCTCAAAATCAGACCCCACCATAATACAGACCCCAAAATCAGACCCCACCATAATACAGACCCCAGAATCAAATTCCACCAAAATACAAACCCTAGAATCAGACCCCACCATAATACAGACCCCAGAATCAGTAGTTATCAATACTGCTTTCATTCCTCAATGTGTTCAAAATGAATTCTGAAACATGAAAAAAACAGGGGTCTATGGGTTAGTATAGCCGTCTTAACTGAAAACTATAAACTCTATTAAGCCTTACAAAAATCTTAACTAAGCTACTGCGACATCTTGTGATAATAAGACTCTAGATCAGGGGTAGACAACCTTTTGGTAGTGCTGTGCCCAAATTTTTTTCTATGTCGTTGGTGTGCCGACAATATGGGAGTGGCTTGTTGTGGGTGTGGCTTGCTGTGGGTTAGGTTTGTGAGGGTGTGGCTTCTCACAGGGTAGGTTTTTTTCAGAATTGTCCCTATATATTGTTCTTGCTGTGCTTTTAAGTCCGACCTGTATAATACAAACCACAGAATCAGACTCCAGCATGATACAGACCCCAGCATCAGACTCCACCATAGTACAGACCCCAGAATCATACTCCACCATAATACAAACCCCAGAATCAGACCCCACCACATAATACAGACCTCAGAATCAGACCCCAGAATCAGACCCCACCATAATACAGACCCCAAAATCAGATCCCACCATAATACAGACCCCAGAATCAGACCCCACCATAATACAGATCCCAGAATCAGACCCCACCATAATACAGACTCCAGAATCAGACACCACTATAATACAGACTGAGGATCAGACTCCACCATAATACAGAGCCCAGAATCAGAATCCATCATAATGCAGACCCCAGAATCCCCACCCACCATAATACAGACCCCAAAATCACTGCCCACCATAATACAGACCCCAGGATCAGACTCCTCTATAATACAGACCCCAGAATCAGACTCCACCATAATACAGACCCTAGAATCAGCCCCCACCATAATACAGACCCGAGAATCAGACTCCACCCTAATACAGACCCCCCCATTATACAGACCCCAGGATCAGACCTCGTGTCATCGTGTTGCGCAATAATATACATACAGGTACATTAACTGACTCACAATTCACGTCTTTTATGGTTGGTGTCGTCCACTTTCCTTCTGTTTTCCTTCTGGCTCAGACCACCAACATCTTCCAGCCAAAAACCATCCCTGTAGCATTTGCAGGACAAACATCTTAGTTTCTGCATTTTTCCAGTGCACTCCCTAGAAGTGCAGAATTCGGTTGAATGTATTCCATTCCAAACAGTGTCACAGAGCAGTTTAAGTTTCAGCGATCTGTCTTCGCCTTTGTCAAGCATGAGAGGCGACGAAATATAGCCTGCTCTGTAACACTGTTTGGAATGGAATAAACACCACTGAATTCTGCACTTTATACTTTGGTTTTCTGCGATTTTCCTTGGATATAGGTAGCTAGCTAGGCAGGTAGATAGCCAAGTAGGTAGGAAGCTATGCTGATAAGTAGATATGAAGGTCAGTTCATAGGTAGGTAGCCAAGTGGGTAGCTATGTAGGTAGGTAGGTAGCTGGGTAGCTAGGTAGGTAGGTAGCAATTAGGTAGCTAGATAATTAGGTTGCTATGTAGGTAGGTAGCCAGGTGGCTAAGTAGGTAGGTAGGTAGTCAGGAAAGTAATAAGGTAGGTAGGGAAGTAGCCAGGCATGCCTGAAGATGGTGGTGTGAGACTACCGAAACATAGCTTTCTGTTTGCTTGCTGTTTTATGGAATACATCCACTTTTCTACATTGAACTACATCGTGTGTGCTGCAGTATTTTCTACAACTATTTCAAGTTGGGGCTCCTGACCAGTACCCCTGTGACAGCGTGCACCTCTTTTATATTTTTGCTACCCCTGCGGATGTGCTTCTTTTTTGCTTAACAGGTAACTAATTAGTTATGTTGCCAAGTAGGGATATAGCATCCCTCTCATCTGCACCCCATCCCTCTCACCTGCACCCCCCTTTAACCTGTACCCCCTCCCTCTCACCTGCACCCCCTCCCATCACTTCCCCTCCCCTGCTGATGCCAGGATGATAAAACAAATAAAAAAAAACACCTTTACTCACCTATTTTCCATGCAGGGATCTCCTGGGCAGCACAAGTTGGCTGCTTTCTTCTCCCACTTAAGTGCAGGCGTGTGCAGAGGTCACAGGTCTCCTCTCAGTGAAGCTGCAGGTCCTGCGGTTCACACTGAGAGCAGGCCTTAGCTGTGTGTGCGCACACAGCTAATAGCAGCGCTCGCTTGCTTGGGGATCCGGGACTAATGTCGCCATTAGTAGAGTGAATGCCTCTGCCAGACAGACCCCGCGCGTCACGTCAGTGATTCCCAATCAGGGTGCCTCCAGCTGTTGCTAAACTCCCAGCATGCCTGGACAGTCAGTGGCTGTCTGGAAATACTGGGAGTTTTTGTTTTGCAACAGCTGGAGGCTCTGTTTTGGAAACACTGCTGTATGATACATTTTTCATTTTTATTGGGGGGGGACAGTGTAAGGGGGTGTAAATGTAGTGTTTTACCCTTCATTATGTGTTAGTGTAGTGTTTTTTGGGTACATTCACACTGGTGGGCGCTTACGGTGAGTTTCCCGCTAGGATTTTGCACTGCGGCGAAAAATTTGCCGCAGCCCAAACTTGAAGCAGAAAACACTGTAAACCCACCAGTGTGAATGTACCCTGTACATTCACATTGGGGGGGGGGGGGGGGGGTGGCAAACCTCCAGCTGTTTCAAAACTACAACTCCCAGCATTACTGACAGATCATGCATGCTGGGTGTTGTACTTTTGCAACAGCTGGAGGCACACTGGTTGGAAAACCTTCAGTTATCTAACTCAGTATTTTCCAACCAGTGTGCCTTCAGCTGTTGCAAAACTTCAACTCCCAGCATGTACTGATCGCCGAAGAACATGTTGGGAGATGTAGTTATTCAACAGCTGGAGGTACTAAACTAAAACTCCCAGCATGCCGAGACAGCTGTTTGCTGTTTGGGCATGCTGGGATTTGCAGTTTTGCAACATCTGGAGGGCTACAGTCTGAGACCACTATACAGTGGTCTCTATACTGTAGCCCTCAAGATGTTGCAAATCTACAACTCCCAGCATGCCCAGACAGCTATTTGCTGTGTGGGCATGCTAGGAGTTGTAGTTTTGCAAGATCTAGAGGGCCACAGTTGGATCCCTGCACAGTGATCTTCAAACTGTAGCCCTCTAGCTGTTGCAAAACTGCAACTCCCAGCATGCCCACACATCAAATAGCTGTCTGGGCATCCTGGGAGTTGTAGTTTTGCAACATCTGGAGGGTTACAGTATAGAGACCACTGTATAGTGGTCTCAGTCTGTAGCCCTCCAGATGTTGCTAGGCAATTCACCGGCTTCGGTAGGATCCAGGAAGTCGCATAGCTGTCCTCTTCTTCCGCCGATCCCCGTCCCGATCGTGTCCCGCAGCCGTCTCCGATGGGTAAGTGGACTTCGGCGCCCGTTCCCTGTCGGTTTCCCCATCCTGCCCCGCCTATTGTAGGTGGGCAGGACGGGGAAAATGAAAGTTAACCCCCCCCCCGCCCCGATCTGCTATTGGTCGTTGCTTCTGACGACCAATATCAGGGATAGGAGGTCTGGCTCCCCTGCCACCTCACTCCTATCCATTCAGGGGGATCATGGGTGTCATGGACAACCGCAATCCCCCTTATATTCCGGGTCACCATAGACCAGTAGGACCCGGAATCGGCGCAACTCGCAGCTGTGAATTCATTTGCGATTTGCGCCGATCGCCAACATGGGGGGGGGGGTCTGATGACCCCCCTGGGCATTTGCGCGGGGTGCCTGCCGATCGATATCAGCAGTCACCCCGGTCCGGTCCCCGCCCGGCATACAGGTACGCCCTGGGTCCTTAAGTACCAAGGACCGAAGGTGTACCTGTACGCCCTGGCTCCCTATGTGGTTAAGGACTCAGCGTTTTTCCGTTTTTGCATTTTAATTTTTTCCTCATCACAATTTAAAAATCATAACGCTTTCAATTTTGCACATAAAATTCCATATGATGGCTTATTTTTTGCGCCACCAATTCTACTTTCCAGTGACATTAGTCATGTTACCCAAAAATCCACGGCAAAACGGAAAAAAATAATGCCACATTATTTTATTTAAAGTTTGTTTTTGTTTTCTTATGGGAAAGGGGGGGGGGGGGGTGATTTAAACTTTTATTAGGGAATGGGTTAAATGACCTTTGTTAACTTTTTTTTTCACTTTTTTTTGCAGTGCTATAGCTCCCATAGGGACCTATTGCACTGCACACACTGATCTCTTATTCTGATCCCTGCAAAGCCTTAGCTTTGCATGAATCAGCGAGATAGGGGCTCGATTGCTCAAGCCTGTAGCTCAGGCTTGGAGCAATCAAACTCAGGATCGGACGCAATCGAGCAAGGTAAGGGGGCCTCCGCTCGCGTTCTAGCTGATCGGGACATCACGATTTTATCGCGATGTCCCGATCAGCCCGACAGAGCTGCCGGGAAGCGTTTATTTTCACTTTCAGATTCGGCGGTCAACTTTGATTGCCGCATCTTAAGGGTTAATAGCGCGTGGCTCAACGATCGGGACTGCCCGGTGTGATGCGGGGTCACGGCATACAGGTACACCCTGAGTCCTTAAGAGGTTAAGAAGGTAGAGGTGATGAATCTAGTAGAGTCATGTGTAATGCTTAACCCCTTAACGACGCAGGACGTATATTTACGTCCTGCGCCGGCTCCCGCGATATGAAGCGGGATCACGCCGCGATCCCGCATCATATCGCGTCGGTCCCGGCGCTCATCAACGGCCGGGACCCGCGGCTAATACCACACATCGCCGATCGCGGCGATGTGCGGTATTAACCCTTTAGAAGCGGTGGTCAAAGCTGACCGCCGCTTCCAAAGTGAAAGTGAAAGTGAAAATGACCCGGCTGCTCAGTCGGGCTGTTCGGGACCGCCGCGGTGAAATCGCGGCGTCCCGAACAGCTTACAGGACACCAGGAGAGCCCTTACCTGCCTCCTCGGTGTCCGATCGACGAATGACTGCTCCGTGCCTGAGATCCAGGCAGGAGCAGTCAAGCACCGATAACACTGATCACAGGCGTGTTAATACACGCCTGTGATCTGTGTAAAAGTTCAGTGTGTGCAGTGTTATAGGTCACTATGGGACCTATAACACTGTAAAAAAAAAAGTAAAAAAAAAGTGTTAATAAAGGTTATTTAACCCCTTCCCTAATAAAAGTTTGAATCACCCCCCTTTTCCCATAAAAAAAATAAAACAGTGTAAAAAAAATAAATAAATAAACATATGTGGTATCGCCACGTGCGTAAATGTCCAAACTATAAAAAGATATTATTAATTAAACCGCACGGTCAATGGCGTACACGCAAAAAAATTCCAAAGTCCAAAAAAGGGAGTTTTTGGTCACTTTTTATACCATTAAAAAATGAATAAAAAGTGATCAAAAAGTCCGATCAAAACAAAAATCATACCGATAAAAACTTCAGATCACGGCGCAAAAAATGAGTCCTCATACCGCCCTGTAGGTGGAAAAATAAAAAAAAGTTATAGGGGTCAGAAGATTACATTTTACATTACATTTTTAAACGTATACATTTTCCTGCATGTAGTTATGATTTTTTCCAGAAGTGCGACAAACCTATACAAGTAAGGTATCATTTTAACCGTATGGACCTACAGAATAATGATAAGGTGTAATTTTTACCGAAATATGCACTGCGTAGCAACGGAAGCCCCCAAAAGTTACAAAATGGCGTTTTTTCTTCGATTTTGTCGCAAAATGATTTTTTTTTCCATTTCGCTGTGCATTTTTAGGTAAAATGACTAATGTCACTGCAAAGTAGAATTGGCGACGCAAAAAATAAGCCATAATATGGATTTTTAGGTGGAAAATTGAAAGGGCTATGATTTTTAAAAAGTAAGGAGGAAAAAACGAAAGTGCAAAAACTGAAAAACCCTGAGTCCTTAACCTCTTCAGGACATAGGGCGTATGGATACGCCCTGCATTCCGAGTCCTTAAGGACCGAGGGTGTATCCATACGCCCGTGGGAATTCCGGTTCCCACCGCTAGCCGGTTGGGGACCGGAGCCGGAGGCCTGCTGAAATCGTTCAGCAGGCTTCCCGGCATATCGCCCAGGGGGGTCATTATGCCCCCCCATGTCGGCGATCACCGCAGATCGCTGGACAATTCAGTCCAGCGATCTGCGGCGATTTCGGGTCAATCGGGTCTCCAGTGACCCGGTGACCTGTAATTACTGGCTGTTCGGGGCCGTCTCGGACGGCCCCGAACAGCCAGAGCCTGCAGGGTGAGGTGGCACTGGTGCCACCTCACGATCGCCCTGATTCGTCGGCCGGATTACCGGCCATCCAATCAGGGCGCCTGCTGCGGGTGTCACTCCCGCCACCCGCTCCGTCCCTCTTCCGGAGGACGTGAGCGGGTGCGGGACATGCACCTCGGGTGCTGGGGACCCTGATCCCCGGCGTCAATGTTGGGATGGGGGCCCCAGGAGCAGCAGCGGCGGCGGCGGCGGCGACGAGGGACTGACTTTCCGGCGTGGATCGTTGGAGGTGAGTGACAGCCTCCTGCTGTTGCTTAGCAACAGCTCCCAGCATGCAAAAAGGGCATGCTGGGAGCTGTAGTTATGCAACAGCAGGAAGCAAACCACCACAACTCCCAGCATTCCTTTATGGGCATGCTGGGACTTATGGTTTTGCAACAGCTGGAGGCACATTTTTTCTATGGAAAAGTGTACCTTCAGCTGTTGTATAACTACAACTTCCAGCTTGCACAAACAGCTAAAGTGCATGCTGGGAGTTGTAGTGGTGCATCTGCTGGTTGCATAACTACAACTCCCAGCATGCCCGTTGGCTGTCGGTGACTGCTGAGAGTTGTAGTTTTGCAACAGCTGAAGGCACACTGGTTGTGAAACTTAGAGTTTTTTTTTTTTTTTTACCTAACTCAGTGTTTCACGACCGGTGTGCCTCCAGCTGTTGCAAACTCCAACTCTCAGCAGTCAATGTACACCATGCACCGTACATGCTGGGAGTTGTAGTTTTGCAACAGCTGGAGGCACACTGGTTGTGAAACACCGAGTTAGGTCACAAACTCAGTGATACATAACCAGTGTGCCTACAGCTGTTGCAAAACTAAAACTCTCAGCATGTACAGTCTGTCAGCGCATGCTGGGAGTTGTAGTTTTGCAACAGCTGGATGTCCCCCCCCCCATGTGAATGTACAGGGTACACTCACATGGGCAGAGGTTTACAGAAAGTATTTGGCTGCAAGTTTGAGCTGCGGCAAATTTTATGTCGCAGCTCAAACTGCCAGCGAGAAACTACTGTGAACCCCCCGCCTGTGCGACTGTACCCTAAAAACACTACACTACACTAACAAAAAATAAAATAAAAAGTAAAAAACACTACATATACACATACCCCTACACAGCCCCCCTCCCCTCACCAATAAAAATGAAAAACGTCTGGTACTCTCACTGTTTCCAAAACGGAGCCTCCAGCTGTTGCAAAACAACAACTCCCAGTATTGCCGGACAGCCGTTGACTGTCCAGGCATGCTGGGAGTTTAGCAACAGCTGGAGGCACCCTGTTTGGGAATCACTGGCGTAGAATTCCCCTATGTCCACCCCTATGCAAGTCCCTAATTTAGGCCTCAAACGGGCATGGCGCTCTCACTTTGGAGCCCTGTCGTATTTCAAGGCAAACAGTTTAGGGTCACGTATGGGGTATCGCCGTACTCGGGAGAAATTGTGTTACAAATTTTGGGGGGTATTTTCTGCTTTTACCCTTTTTAAAAATGTGAAATTTTTGGGAAAACAAGCATTTTAGGTAAAAAAAAAATTTTTTTTACATATGCAAAAGTCGTGAAACACCTGTGGGGTATAAAAGTTCACTTAACCCCTTGTTACGTTCCCCGAGGGGTCTAGTTTCCAAGATGGTATGCCATGTGGGTTTTTTTTTTGCTGTCCTGGTACCATAGGGGCTTCCTAAATGCGGCATGCCCCCAGCGCAAAATTTGCTTTCAAAAAGCCAAATGTGACTCCTTTTCACCCCCATATGGGGTGTTTTCTGAATCGGGAGAAATTGGGCTTCAAATTTTTAGGGGTATTTTCTGCTATTACCCTTTTTAAAAATGTAAAATTTTTGGGAAAACAAGCATTTTAGATAAATTATATATATTTTTTTACATTTGCAAAAGCCGTGAAACACCTGTGGGGTATAAAGGGTCACTTTACCCCTTGTTACGGTCCCCGAGGGGTCTAGTTTCCAAAATGGTATGCCATGTGTTTTTTTTTTTTTGCTGTTCTGGCACCATAGGGGCTTCCTAAATGCAACATGCCCCCCAAAAACCGTTTCAGAAAAACGTACGCTCCAAAATCCCCTTGTAGCTCCTTCCCTTCTGAGCCCTCTACTGCGCCTGCCGAACACTTTACATAGACATATGAGGTATGTGCTTAGTCGAGAGAAATTGGGCTACAAATAGAAGTATACATTTTCTCCTTTTACCCCTTTTAAAATTCAAAAATTGGGTCTACAAGAACATGCGAGTGTAAAAAATGGAAATTGTGAATTTTGTCCTTCACTTTGCTGCTATTCCTGTGAAACACCTAAAGGGTTAAAATGCTGTCTGAATGTCATTTTGAATATTTTGGGGGGTGCAGTTTTTATAATGGGGTCATTTGTGGGGTATTTCTAAGATGAAGACCCTTCAAATCCACTTCAAACCTGAACTGGTCCCTGAAAAATTGTGATTTTGGAAATTTTGTGAAAAATTGGAAAATTGCTGCTGAACTTTGAAGCCCTCTGATGTCTTCCAAAAGTAAAAACTCGTCAATTTTATGATGCAAATATAAAGTAGACATATTGTATATGTGAATAAAATAAAATAATATTTGGAATATCCATTTTCATTACAAGCAGAGAACGTCAAAGTTAGAAAAATGCAAAATTTTCAAATTTTTCATCAAATTTTGGGATTTTTCACCAAGAAAGGATGCAAGTTTCCAAAAAATTTTACCACTAAGTTAAAGTAGAATATGTCACGAAAAAACAATCTCGGAATCAGAATGATAACTAAAAGCATTCCAGAGTTATTAATGTTTAAAGTGACAGTGGTCAGATGTGCAAAAAATGGCCGGGTCCTAAGGTGTAAAATGGCTGGGTCCTTAAGGGGTTAAATCTAGAAATTCAATGAATTGATCACTGGAGGTCATGGTAAAACTGATCCCCCAGTCGTTCTTATTCAGGGAATTCAATAGAGCTATGTCTGATTCCTCTGGGCCATCCCAAATGAAGATGAGATCGTCAATATAACGGCGATATAATATGATGTATTTGGTCAGATCCGTATTTGCCCAGATGTGCTCATCCTCAAAGGCCCCCATGAAGAGGTTGGTATAAGAAGGGGCTACTTTAGCCTACATAGCGGTCCCCTTAATTTGTTGATAGGTCTGACCATTAAACACAAAGAAATTATTGTTCAATATGAACCCAAGCCCTTTTAGCAGGAATTCCCTCTGTATCTCTGGGATGGCCTGTGTTAGATATTTCTCTGGATACGTTGATTAGAGTCACGGAGGGAGCTTGGTAATTTCACCACGTATTCCTGTAAAAAAAAGATATTGGTAATGTGCCAAGTTAGAGGTTACCGAATTAACACTTGAAATAGTAGGTCTTCCCGGTGGATGTGAAAGGGACTTATGAATTTTTGGGATAAAATAAAAATAAGGTTTCCCAGGAAAAGGGATAAGAAATTTCTGCTCGTCTTTATTAAGAATCTGAGTGTCGGCATCATTGTTAATAAGATTATTGAGTTCCTTCTCGATTTCTGGGAAAGGGTCTCCTTTAATCAGTTTATAAAACTGAGTGTCAGAGAGGATGTTGTTGGCTTCATCGTCATAGTACTGGTAGTCCATGATTTTTAATGAAAGTGTTTTATTGTACGTTCAGTCATTACAAGTCATACAATAAACTACAATCACACAAAGCATGACAGTACGATACACAGCAAAGGTTCCCTATGCTATATATCGCACATGGTGCTACTCTAACACTCTGCTCAATCCTGTAATAGAAAAGCACAAGAAATTGAAAAACAAAACAGTACAATCTGTGATCGGGGTAGGGGTGTGGGCTATGGGGCGGGGCTGGGGGTATGGGGTAGTGGGTGACTATGTGGGGGTAGGGAGGGGTTGGATCACAGGGCCAAACTGCTGGGTTGTATCTTCAAGGAGACATGGGGGAAGGAAAGGGGTCTTCACTCCTCTTCTTCATCTACGGCCAGGCTGTCCAAGATAGAATAGTTTTTCAGCAGGCTCCGGAGGAACCTGCGGCAGTCCCGGACGGACATGTTCTCCATGTTGATCACGAGGCTGTTCCTGGCAAGCCACACAGCGTCCTTAAAACCGTTCATAAGGCGCCAGGCCTCCTGGATGTTCTTCATGCCGTGGGTCCCAGCGAACAGACCGTAAAGCACCGAATGGTACGATAGGCAGTTCCTGGGTGCAGAGTTTCTGAGTTCGTGTTTCAGGGTGTCCAACAGACCCTGCGCAAAGGGGCACTGCCAAAACACGTGCAAGGATGTTTCCTCTACATAGGGGCACCGGTAGCAGTACCGGATTCTGCACAGGTCACGGGCATGCATGAATGACCTGAGGGAGATACCTCCCTTAATGGCCATCCACGATCAATTGGTAAGCCGCTTTGAGGCCACATTAGTCCAAATTGTCTCTGCAGTGGCTGCGGGGAGCCCTGGAACCAGTTCCAACAAGTCTTTAGCTCGGATGAGCTTGTAGATAGTCTTTGGCTTCCACAGGTCAGGCTTTTGACCCTCCAGCTGGTGTTTCCTCACAAACCGGACAACATCCCTATAGAACCAGGGAGTGCTCCAGTTGTAAGGGATGGAGCTGTCCTACTAGTCCCAGCCCAGCTGTCTCCAGAGGCATGAGGAACAAGCAAGACATGGAACTGCCCGCTGAGCCAGTCTTTTCAACAAGAGTTCGCTGCATGCTGACACATGCAGTGGAGGCCCTCAGGAGAGTGGGGATATCGAGTACTCCCTTCCGGGGCTCCTTGTACATCACTGTCCGCTTGACTCTTTCCATTTTGCCCCAGATGAAGCGAAACACTGTCCGGGTGATGGCCTTGCAAACGGTGGCAAAATAGCTGCTTTTTTATAACATTTTATTCCCCAAAAAATTAAGAAAAAATGGATTGAAAGTTTTATATAAGCAAATATGGTATCAATAAAAAGTACAGATCACGTCGCAAAAAATGAGCCCTCATACCACCGCTTATATGGAATAATGAAAAAGTTATAGGTCTTCAAAATAGGGGGATTTTAAACGTACTTTAATTGGTTAAAAAGTTTGCGATTTTTTTTTTTAAGCGCAATAGTAGTAGAAAAGTATGTTATCATGGGTATCATTTTATTCGTATTGACCTAAAGAATAAAGAACACATGTGATTTTTACCGTAAATTGTACGGCGTGAAACGAAACCTTACAAAATTAGCAAAATTGCGGTTTTCTTTTTAATTTCCTCACACAAATAGTATTTTTTGGTTGCGCCATACATTTATGGTAAAGTGAGTGATGGCATTACAACGGACAACTGGTCGCACAAAAAGCAAGCCCTCATACTAGTCTGTGGATGGAAATATAAAAGAGTTATGATTTTTTTGAAGGCGAGGAGGAAAAAACGAAAACGTAAAAATAAAATTGTCTGAGTCCTTAAGGGGTTAAACAGACATTTGTCATTGCTCCATACAAGGTATGCATCCCTAAGTTCCTCCATGACCTCCCTCTGCACCAACAGGGCACAATTCAACTTCCAGGAACCTGGGCCAGTTGGAAATCCATGGCCCAAAGTTCCCCCGAAATCGAATGGCCCTGTGGTCAGAGAAGAAGCAGGGGACTATAGAGTAAGAAACCTTTCTAACTGCTCTCGAAGTGAAGATGAAGTCTATCCAGGAACGGAGCGAGCCATCAGGGCGGCTCCAAATATAGTTTATGGAGCTGTTCCCGATGGACCCAACAACGTCCTGCAAGGATGCCTCTGTCACCATCTCGATCAGCAGTTTAGACGTCACGTCAAGATTGGTGGATGTGCCAGAACTGGGCCCATCCACCTCAGTGGGGCAGTTGAAGTCACCACCCAACACTTCTGCCCTAGTGGTGGCGAGCTGAGCCTGCAGGGCCTGGAGAACCTCCAGTCGGACATTCTTCTCAGGGGAGGCATACACGTTGATGAGTCGCACGGGCTCACTCGCCCAGGAACAGTCTGTGACAAGAAGTCTGCCACAGACGAGCTCCCGGACGGAATCAAGTGCAAAGTTTCCTCCCCTGATCAGGATGGCCACCCCCGCAGACCTACATTCACCCCCACCAGACCAGTAGGAAGGGCCGTGAGACCACCGCCTGGCCAGATGGTTGTAAGACCTAGAAGATCACAAAGCACATTCCTGCAGCATGTAAACTTCACACCTCTGAGAATCTAAGAAAGTAAGAACAATCTGAAATCTAAACCTATCTCTAATACTTCTCACATTAATGCTAAAGATGTTAAGATCAGCCATGGTAATAAAAAGAGAGGTTAGTTCAGATACTAGTTACCACTCCGGTTGGGCGGATCCTCTTCTCTGGTGCCTGTCAGCTCCTGTGGCTTCTCATAGCACCCTTCCAAGAACACGTCGTAGACCGGATTGGCCAGTGTGTCTAGGATTTCCTTGACCTCTGGGTCCTTCAGCAGCTCCTCCATGGACTGTGCCTGGACCTGCTCCAAGGGGCAGGGGTGGTGGCTTTCGCCTTCTTACCCTCCTTGATCGGCTTGGCCTTCTGTGCCGCTGGCTCCGGAGCTGGGGCTGGATTCGGTCCTGTTGCTGCCACAGTTGCCCATGTTCTCTCCCTCTGGGGGCAGTCCTTGTAGCTTTGGGCCACTAGTCCGCAGAGGTTGCAGGTCTCGCTCTTGGGGCAATTCTTGGTTGTGTTACCTGTCACTCTGCAAAACCTGCAGGCATCTTCCTTACAGTCCTTACCCTCATGGCCCTTCTTGCTACATCTCCTGCAGGTCTGTGGCATGTCCGGGTAGAAGATAAGTCCTGTGGAGTTGCCCAAGGAGAATGTCAGTGGCAGGTGATGTAGTCCATCTGGAGAGGCAGGGTCCTTGTTAAGTCTGATGACCACAGACCACTTGCTGGTCCAGTATCCGAGAGAGTTCAGGATGTGGGTGGGCTCCTTCACCACAGTGCAGAAGCACCTCAGGAATGTCGAGATGTCCTTGACTGGGGTGTGTGGGTTCCGCATTGAGACCGTCACCTGCCTCTCCTCTCTTTGAATAGAGCAGTTGCCCGCAAAGCGAGAGAAAGGGGTTTTGGGACTCGCCGCTTTTACCACCTCCCAGTATCTTCTACAGGTGCTGATGGTAGCGAATGTAGAAGATACCGGGCATGAAGGTTTGAATGCCGAGGGTGTCCGCAGAGGAGAAGCCTTGATCCGCCAGCATCTTCTTGCAGAAAACGTCGTAGGACATGTCCGGCACCCTTCCATCCACTGGCTCCAGCTTCAAGGCAACAGTCTGCCTCATAGAGGGGTCGAGCTTCTTGCCGCCCATCTGCCTTGTTGGGACTGGACCTCCAGGCCTTGCCCTGCAGCCTCCTTGGTTCACTTGCTGGTTGAGGCCATGGCTTCTTCCAGCAGGCTCTTTCTCCCTTTCCTGCTTATGGAGAGTCTTTGCAAAGTTTTCTTTCCTAGGTGGAAGGAGCTATGCAAATCCATTCCATGTGGGAGGAGCTATGCAAATCTTCTCCAGAGGCGACGAGATTCTGCGCCGCTTTCGTCTTCACCGAAGTTCCGTAATTAACTGCCGATTCCCTTCTTGCAAGTTCTTTGTTGGCTTCTTCCATAGCTGCATTCTTCAAGATCTTCTCCTTCTTCAGATGTTCTGAGGCAGTTTTCAGGAGATGATCATCAGGTGGTAAGCTCTCGAGAATTGTGGTTCTAATAAGAACGAAAAGTACTGCAACCGTACTACGCAAAATCTATACCACAATGCTGGGAGTTCTTCAGACCTTGGTGATCATGGTATCTCCCCTGCCAGGTAAGTAGTCCATGATTGCATATTTTGTAATATTTGTTTTAGTGTTCTTTTCATATTTCTTCCGAACGCTGGTGCTTGCCTGAAGGAATAATGAAGTTGGTTGCGTGCGCTTTGGGTGCCTCCAAAATGGCTTCCTGTTGTGGTCCAGTTGGTAAAGTCTTCCCCGATGCAACACAGGGCGGATCTTCAGTTCCTCATCGTAACGCTGAAGAGTCGTCACAGCTGGGAACCAATGGGGCGGAGCATGCGCAGGAAACACCAGACTACGTTAACCCTTTCAGGTACTAACTTCTTACACTCCACAGTGACAATTTAAGGTCTTTCCTTCACTTTCCCCTCCATTTCACAAGCGCCGCTAGTAACACTTTGCAATAACAACAGTCCCGGCATGCGACTCTTACAAACAGTTCCTGACACAGTTCGGACTAGGGGGGAGGACTTGTGGTAAATGATGCACACCCGTATTGTCAGGCGGTAATAACTCAATTGTGAATTATGGTCATAAAAAATATTAACTATGAAAAATTTAAAATTATGAAAATGATAAAAAATATCACAATTATGACCTGGTGAACTGTAGACAAAGCCAATCAAGTTCTTTTTATGACGGGATGACATTAACGCTTAAGGATGTAGTTTTGCAATATACAATAATACACAGGTATTATAAACGTATGCAGATTTATTGGTTATAAGGTTATAAACATAAATGAGTAATAAACACAATGATATATGCAAATGAATATCAATTAGATATATTAGTAAACATTACAAGCTTGTTAATTGACTACATATAGTAGACAATACATGTGAGTAGTAAGTAACTTGTTAAAATAAAACAAAAGCTACTAGGTTAGGATATCATATAAGAAGAAGGTTACATATCACTCTATCCAGAGGAACCTCATGATATTAAGATGGGCAATCTCTAATATGAAATGCTAAATACACTCCCTGCCCTCTTCTAACCAACTACAAATCACATGACTCCATGAATGGGGAAATCCATCTAAAGATATAAACTATTTTCTATACATGATCTTGGTAAGACTATTAAGACAAATAGCAGAGTTTTATGATCTTGCTAGACTAAATTTTAGGAGGAAGAACTTAAAACAAGTTTCCTGTGTGGGAAATTTACTTAGTCTGTCGAGTAGGAATTCTATCAATCTCCAAGCAATTATTTAATGCTTTGATAGATTATGAGTCCTGATTCTTCTGCAGGTAGAATGAAGTCTCACAATATCCTAAAACTATAATCTCAATATGGAGATAATTTTTTTATTTTATTAATTTATTCGCCAATCTAAATGGTATAATTCCATCCACATTATCCCAATTAGTCTTAATTAAATGGAACACCATTTTTGTGTCTCTTACCAAGTCTATGTAAGAACCTCGCTCCGGCTCTTAGGAACGCTGAATGGTCCATCTCATCTTCATGGATAGCCATTGGTCTGGTACCGTATGATCAGTCCATTTGCTAGGATCTCACATGGCTTTCCCACCTGGTTGGACCTCTTTCCTGTGTCTTTGTGTGTTATCTGCAGCATAGCACAGTCTACAGTTCAGCACTACAGTTCCTAACATCTGGTTTACCAAATTTTTTAATTAGTTAGACACACCCTGCTAAATTGGAATTCCCCAATGAATGTAGGTTGGGCGTGTACATATGGTAATGACTATGACATTACTAAAATACCCAGAATGCATTGAGCATATCACCCATAATGCCTTTCCTGTAGGTGTAATGTCAACTACCCATACGCTAGGGGGTACTAATGCATAAGCAATTAGCATTATTACCATTAAGGGCTAACTGTCAATAACTGATCTTAAACCCATACTTGACTTAAGGAGCCATAATTTAATAGGGGTGACACATATACGGTAAGTAATTTAAAATCTGGATTCTCATAGACACAGAGTCACCAACTAGACATCCAAATTTATTGGAAAGATAATAATAAAATGGATGATTCTCTAACACTGATGTGAAAGTCTAAAGAATGTAACTGGCCCCCCATGCCTTGTCTTATCCAAATAACCATAAATATCTAAGAAGGCAAGAAGCATTCTCTCAGGTTGGCACTTTTTTTTTTTTTTTTGTAAAGATGAAACTTCAGAATTGTGGTCTTCTTAGATTTTACACAAAATGGCCGACATGATGCTATTACACATATTTGACATAGTGATTCATTTTTGGGGCATCTAATTAGCATGACAGTATCCTGTCCATAGGATGCCAAGAAGTTGTGGTGTCGGGGTGTCAGGTGCAGGGCAGATGTTATGGCTCAAGGGGTAGATCCTATTAACCCCTTCTTGTTGTGACTCCAGGGCGGGGTTTAGCCTTAACCACCCAAAGGTAATACTGCTGATCCTGGATTAGGGAGGGGCAATGAAGACACCAACGCCAGATTTAGGATAACGGCAGCTTTACTGAGGCAAGACAGGTGATCTTGTCTTTGCAGTACAGCCAAATATCCCAGGGAGGTGACCAGTGACACAGGGGGACCTCGCAGGCTTGCTGGGACTTGCAGTAGTTAGACTGACTTTAGTGCAGGCCACGGTGACTACAGATGGACTTGACAGAGATGGTTACTGACAATAAGATGACTTGACTTACTGATGATCGACTTGTGGCTGCAGGACTTTAGGCTTGGGGCCTCCAATGCTCTGGACAAAGAAACTGAAACAACTTGACTGCACTGGACCTCAGCAGGAAAGAGATTGCAGCCCCTCCCCTGGTTATATAGGGGGGCTGTGCAAGGAGCCCATAGGTCACTTGGGCGGGGGGGGGGGGATCACATGATCACTGGAGCCTCCTAAGTAACAATCATGTGATCAAAACATTAAAGCAACAGTACACTATATATACAAAACCTATGTACAACATGGTGAATTGTAAGGGGGGCCCTCGGGACATGCAGGGACTCTGCATGACAGGGCAGGAGGACAGTACGGGGCCACATCATCCCATGCTGGGACACCACAATGCCATCAGGAATGCCACTCAAGCTGCCGTGGGTGAGGCCAGCTGTACTGGAAATGAGAGACCCGAACCTCAGTTATTGGAAAAGTTTAATTTGCATAACCTTCTTTGGATATGCATTACTAGGTAAAGAGCCTGATATTTAACTTCTAGTCCCCAATTATATATTAATGTGTATGTTGGGAGTCATTGAAGTTGTTGTATTAGTTGTGTAAAATATGTTTTATATGTTGTTGATGTGCATAGAACATTAAAATGTAACAGAACTCAATTCTGTATAAAATGCTTTTTTTTAACTGAAGATATACATTTTTATTCATATTAATTATAAACAAATGTTGCTATCTATTTATGTATTGCAGAAAAACCACACAACCCAATGGTGAATGCTGGTGCAATTGTTGTCACTTCTTTAATAAAGGTATGTTTCCAATCACAGCTGTCATTGTCCAGGTATTTATAAGAAGATTTGCTATAATGTTGTAATGCCCATACCATTGGCATGATATGTGAATTTACCTTAACTGCCAAACTTCTCTATACCTCCTCTCCTCAGTAATAGCCTAATTACAGCATGGTTTATCCTCAGCCTACAATGCCTCCTTGTAATCTCAGCACAGTTTCCCCACAACCTGAAGTACACAAGCACAGATTTACCAATACTGATTAGTTCTTAGAGGAGAACTCCAGCAAAAATTAACTTATCCCCCATCCACAGGATAGCGGGTACCGTATAAAATCGATTATAAGCCGAGTTTTCAGCACAATTTTTCGTGCTGAGAACGTCCCCCTCAGCTTATACTTGAGTGAACTCTCCACCTGTCAATTCCTTCATCAGTGGTCTTCAACCTGCGGACCTCCAGATGTTGCAAAACTACAACTCCCAGCATGCGGGCATGCTGGATGTTGTAGTTTTGAAACCTCTGGAGGTCCGCAGGTTGAAGACAACTGCGGCCTTCATCATCATCCAGCCCCCCCTTTTGTTTTGTACTCGCCTCCCCTCGGCGGGAAGTTAGGGTGAGCTGGTCCGGACAATCTATGCTGCAGGGACCGTCCGGTGGGGAGGATTAGTCGTTGCAGGCGGTCCATTTTCACTGGGGGGGCCTCTTCTCCACGCTTCGGGCACGGCCCCGGACTAGTGACGTTGCATTGACAACGCTGGACTGGGACGTTCATGCGCAACGTCCCTGTCCGTCATCGTCATGGCAACGTCACTAGTCCGGGGCCCGGCCCGAAGCACGGAGAAGAGCCCCCCCCCCCCCCCCTGGTGAAAATGGACAGCCCGCAACGACTAATCTTCCCCACCAGATGGTCCCTGCAGTAGGGATGGCCCAGACCAGCTCACCCTAACTTCCCGCCGAGGGGAGGTGAGTACAAAACAAAAGGTGGGGGAGGGGGGGGGGGGGCTAGATGATGACGAATGCCGCAGTGGTCTTCAACCTGCGGACCTCCAGAGGTTTCAAAACTACAACTCCCAGCATGCCTGGACAGCCGATGGCTGGGAGTTGTAGTTTTGCAACATCTGGAGGTCCGCAGGTTGAAGACCACTGATGAAGGGTTTGACAGGCGGTGATGATAAAGGGGGGGGGGGGGGGTGATAACGAAGGCCGCAGTGGTCTTCAACCTGCGGACCTCCAGAGGTTTCAGAACTACAACTCGTAGCATGCCTGTCTGGGAATGCTGGAAGTTGTAGTTTTGCAATATCTGGAAGTCCCCAGGTTGAAGATCACTGATGAAGGGATTGACAGGCGGTGATGATGAAGGGGGGGGGGGGGATGATGACAGGGGTCTGGATGATTACATGGAGGGATGATGTATTTCCCATCCTAGGCTTAAGGTCGAGTCAGTAACTTTTCCTGGGTTTTCGGGGTAAAATTAGGGGCCTCGGCTTATATTCGGGTCGGCTTATACTCGAGTATATATGGTAATTAGCTGATCATGGGGAGGCCAACCACTGGGACCCCCCACGGACTCTGAGATGGGACTCCTGCTCTCTTAATGAGTGCTGTAATCTGGTCTTTACGGCACTTGCATAGAAATGAATGAAGCAAGTGCTGTCTGCAGCATGTGACCCTCACTGAGCTCCGGGTCCTGTTCCAGAGATCACAGGAGTCCCTGTGGATAAGGGATGAGTTCATTTTTGCTGGATTTCTTAAAGGGGTATTTTAGGCAAAACTTTTTTTTATATCTATCAACTGGCTCCGGAAAGTTAAACAGATTTGTAAATTACTTCTATTAAAAAATCTTAATCCTTCCAATAGTTATTAGCTTCTGACTTCTAACTGCTCAATGATGATGTCTAGAGATGAGCGAACTTACAGTAAATTCGATTCGTCACGAACTTCTCGGCTCGGCGGTTGCTGACTTTTCCTGCATAAATTAGTTCAGCTTTCCGGTGCTCCGGTGGGCTGGAAAAGGTGGATACAGTCCTAGGAAAGAGTCTCCTAGGACTGTATCCACCTTTTCCAGCCCACCGGAGCACCTGAAAGCTGAACTAATTTATGCAGGAAAAGTCATCAACTGCCAAGCCGAGAAGTTCGTGACGAATCAAATTTACTGTAAGTTCGCTCATCTCTATTGATGTCATGTCCCGGGAGCTGTGCATGATGGGAGAATATCCCCATAGGAACTGCACAGCTCCCGGGATGTGAGTCATCAGAGAGCAGTTAGACAGAAAACAACAACTCAACTTCAGAAGCTAATAACTATTGGAAGGATTAAGATTTTTTTTTTTTCATATTCAAACCAAATCTTTATTTATGAAAAGTCAAATAAGGCAACAATCAGACAATCTTGGTCTTACAGCATCAAACAAACAGTATCAGAATGTGTCCATGTCAGGTGAGGTCATTAGCTATTCTACATAACAATATACTGGTCAGCGTCTATAGCCTTTCTCATAGACTTCTGCACTGATTAAAGAAGCTGAAGTATTGTAGTAGCTTAGATATAGTCCAAGATAACAACTAAGGTCAACTAACCAAAATAGAGCAGAAGGGGGGGGGAGGAGGGGGAAAGGTAAGGGTAGGGAATGCGTGTGCAGGGAGAAGAGAAGTGATGTGGACAGGTGTGGGTAAGGTTGTTGGGATTCTTGGAGGGTGGGAGGGGGGAGGGGTTAGAGACTCGAATTAATAGGGAAAAAGTTAACAGGGAGAAAATATAGCGACCACTAACCTGGAATTCTCTGGTTGTGGCTCCCACCGGGTCTGCCGCCTCTCGTCACCGCAGGAAACGCAAGGAAACTTATGGCATAACTCAATTCTAACATGTGGCAGGTGCAATTGAGAATGGGAAAGATGTGGCGTGGAAACTGGTGTCAACCCTCCCTGTACAGTAGTGTGTCCAGAAATGCTGACCAAGGTCCCCAGATGACCCCGAACCTGTCATTGTTTCCCTTGGAATCGGCCATTAATTCCTCCATCCTACAGAGAAAAAGAATCTCTGTGTACCAGTCAGTCACCGTCGGGGGTTGTGAGTCTTTCCATCTCCTCGGGATCACAGTGCGAGCAGCAAGTAAAAGAAAATGCGCTAAGATCTTAGAGGGGGTTCGTCTGGTCGAGGGAAGAATGGATAGTAACAGGACCTTGGGGTCATTTGGGTACTCAATCCCTGTGACAGTTTTAATCCTAGAAACCACCATCTCCCAGAAACTGGCTAATCGTGTGCAGGACCACCAAATATGTATCATAGTACCTTTATCGGTTCCACATCTCCAGCATAAGTCAGAGGCGTCGGGGTACATCTTGTGTATAACTACTGGCACCCTATACCATCTGGAGAGGATTTTAAAGTTTGTTTCCTGCGACTTGCATGAGATCGACATCTTGTGGCAACTAGTGAATGCCGTCACCCAATCTGAGGGGGCAAAAGTAGTATGTAGTTCCTCCTCCCAGACCCTGGTATAATTTGGTAAGTTCTGGGCCTTTTCCTCCAAGATCAGGTTATAAATGGTCGAAACCGCTCTAGGTATCTGGGCAGAGGAATCACACAGTTTTTCAAAAGGGAGTAGAGGTCTATTTAGGTGTAACTGACTACCCTCCGTGTCCACAAAATGTTTGAGCTGTAGGTACTGTAGGAGAGTTGCAGGGTTGCGGGAACTTAACGGTACTATATCCTCGTAGGGGCGGATCAGGGAACCCTCTAAGAAACCCTTCAGCGGCAGGGATGGCGGTTCCGAGACTCCCAAAAAGGAAGCACCTCTAAGTCCCGGCGGAAATCTAGGATTACCTAGCACTGGAGTCAATGGGCCATCTGGAGTGAACAGTGTAGTGCGTCGCAGGTAGCGTCTGAACATCTCTGTCAATTCCTGGGTGACTATCGTGGTGTCCTGAGGTAGGGAAGTGCATGGGGGCAGCCAGGGAACAGATACCATGTGAAAATGTGTCCCTATGGTTTCAACCTCCACCCATCGTTTTGAGGAACGACCGTGGAGGAAGTCCAGGTACCTTGTCAACGAGGCTGCTACATAGTAGGCCTCACAATCCGGTACAGCCAAGCCACCCGCCTGTTTCCTCCGTATGAGAATTTGTTTAGCAATCCTCGACGGTCGTCCCGCCCAAACGAAGGACCGTATTACTCGGGTAAGTCTTTTGAAAAAGGAAAAGGGCAATGCAATAGGGACGGCCTGGAAAAGGTACAACAATCTCGGCAAAACATTCATTTTTAGCACATGTGCCCTCCCTAACCAGGAGAAGGTACCCTTCGTCCATTTTTCCAGGTCTCTCTCCAGAGTCGCTAGTAGTGGTTGGAAGTTTAATGTATAAGTGTCATTCGGGTTAGCGGGGACCTGTACTCCTAGGTATTTAATGGATTGAGAAACCCAACGAAAATGATTTGTGGTGCGTGCTGCTGACATCTCATATGGCGATAGGGTGATGTTCATTGCCACACTTTTTGTCATATTCACTGGGAGGGAGGTGGCAGGTGAGGTAATATAGAGCAACAGGTCGTCCGCGAAGGCCGAGCAGAGGTGATCACCTCCCCCCACTGGAAATCCGGTAATTTCTGGATCTTGTCTCAGAGCATTGAGAAGGTGCTCCATGCATAAGACGTATAGCAAGGGGGAGAGGGGGCACCCCTGTCTCGTGCCGTTCCTGATGGGTATTGGAGTGGAAAGAGATCCGTTAATCCTTATCTGAGCATGGGGGTCCGATCAAATGCCTTCTCGGCATCAAGAGAGAGAAGCATCAGCGGTTGACGCTGAGACAACGCTCTATGGACAATAGATAATGCTCTCAGCGTATTATCTCGTGCCTCACGGGAGCGTATGAAACCTGATTGATCTGGGTGAACCGGAGGCCCAAGGACTGCTGCCAATCTATCTGCGATCAATTTAGCAAACATTTTGGTATCTGTATTCAGGAGCGAGATCGGCCTGTAACTAGCACACACATTTGGATCACGCCCTTCCTTGGGGATTACTGTAATATGTGCGTTAAGGGATTCAGTCGGGAAGCCACTATCTGGTGTCACGCTGTTAAAGGATCTGCATAAAATCGGGACCAAGTCTGTTTTAAGAGTCTTTTAAAATTTATTGGTGTACCCGTCCGGCCCAGGGCTCTTCCCAGCGGGCATGCTCCCTATAACCGCCGCTATTTCTTCCTCCGTGAAAGGTGCCTCAAGAGCGGTGATGGTATCATCTGACAGTCTGGGGAGAGCAGTCCTAGTAATATATTCCTGTAGTGTCATGTCTGAGCATGGGGGTGGGGGATGGGCTTGAGTAGGAGGTATATTATAAAGTTTAGAGTAATATTGTTCAAAGGCCTTTATTATATCCTTCGTGAGGAAGCTTCGTCTCCCACCCTCAGTATTGATGGAGGGGATATATAGTGCAGCCCGTTTTTCTCTAAGGGCCCTCGCAAGTAATCTCCCTGGTTTATTGCCCCACTCGTAAAAGGATTTAGAGCATTGTTGTCGGTAACGTTTGTAGGAATCGTTAAGGATCCTACAAATTTCATGTCGCGTTGTAGTCAACTCTCTGAGAGTGGATTCCTGTAATGTTTGTTTATGTAGGGTCTCAAGTCTAGACAGAGTCTCATAGAGGCACCTCAGTCTCCCCGCTTTCTCGCGTTTAAGTCGTGATCCGTGTTTAATCAGCACCCCCCTCAACACGCACTTTAGCGTCTCCCATTGCACCGTTAGGGGAGTCTGGTCAGAACCATGATCGTCTAAGAAATTCACTATAGTGGTTTTAAGGTCAGTCAAGCAAACCATGTCCAATAGCAGCGTCTCGTTAAGACGCCATCTATAATTGGGAGTGTTAAGGGAAGGTAGGTGAAGCGTGCAAAAGACCGGTGCGTGGTCTGAGAGGTATAGGTTCCCGATCTGCGTGGAGGAAAGACGTGGCAGATAATAGTGTGGTAAGAACACATAGTCAAGTCTACTGTATGTCCCATGTGGACTCGAGTAGTGGGTGTAGTCCCTAACATCCGGATGCTGGAGGCGCCACACGTCGCATAACTGCATCGAATGGAGAAGTTGTCTCAATTTGCTCAGCTGACGGTATGAAACAGTCGAGCGACGCGTGGATACATCCAGCAGAGGCTGCAGGGGCACGTTGAAGTCGCTGCTAAGCAGCAACATACCCTGTGTAAATGAGGACAAGTCTTCTAAGACCCGTGTCAGGAATGTGACTTGTGCAGAATTTGGTGAGTAGACAGTCGCCACCGTCACCACCTGGTCCAGGACCCTTCCCCGCACAAACAGGTATCTAGCCTCAGGGTCAGTCACTGTAAAAGGTACCGAACGGTGGAAGCCGATCGATACCCCCTTCGTTCTAGCATCAGGGTTAGGGCTGTGGACCCAGGTGGGATAGTAACGGCTAAGCTCAGTCGGGAAATGGTGTGTTTTGAAATGAGTCTCCTGTAGACTGAGAACTTGGACCTTCAGTTTATGCATGTGGTATAAAGTTTTAGCTCTTTTCTTGGGAATGTTAAAGCCCTGAACATTTAACGTGGCCACTTTGAGGGCTGCCATACTCACAATTTCGCTGACCGAGAACGGAGGCGGTGGTCGGATGCGTCTGGGTAGCGTTAAACCAGAGAAGTCTCCAGCTAAAATAAAAACAGAAAAATAAACAATAACAGGAGTTATGTAAAGAAAAAAGCAACAAGTTGTGCAAGGGAAAACTATTTGCAGGTAGATACCACTGCGTTCAAGGTGTACTCTGCGTACACCGCCCTGATAGGGGGGTTGTGATGATGAGTAACAGGTAGGGAGAAAGAGTAAAACCGTTTAAGAAAAGTCAGTGGACTAAGAGATACTAAGACGGACGCTAAGCGACCGCCAGCGGCTATGCAGCAATGAGGTACTAATCCACGTAGTGGATCAGATGTGTAAGTGATTACCGGGAAAGGCAGATAAGAAGGTGAGGTCAGGGGTGTTAGTGAAATAGAGCAGGTGAGTATAGTAGGGTCAAAGAGGTAGGAAAGAACGAAGGAACAACAGGGATAGTGCTGTGTAACATAGGATATTAAGGACCCTATAACTAAGTCAGGTTGTCAGAGAAAGTTCTCAATCCTCTGGGGAGGGGCCGTCCGGTCTTTGTCTCTGTCTCCTCTGTCGTTGTGGCAACGGCCAATCTGGATGTGGTCGTCTTGCGGCTGATCTCTGGGATGTCCCTTGTAGTGGTATAGGAGCATAGGGGTCTTGCAGGAACCCTTTCCATTCCGGTAAGGACATAGATGGTAGTCACAGTGAGTCCAGGAATCGGGGGAGGTCTTCAGGCACTTTCAGACTCGCTGTGGTATCCCCGGAAGTCACATGGAGAGCAAAAGGGAAGCCCCAGCGGTACGGTAGTCGCCTCTCTTGTAGCATGCGGAGGAGGGGTCTCAGGAGAGCCCTCTGGCGCAGAGTACGTCTGGACAAATCCGGAAACAGTTGTATCATGGCGCCATCAAAGTCCACATCCCCTTTCTGGCGCACCTTCTGCATCAGCTGCTCCTTCAGGGTATATTTATGAATCCTGCAAATTACGTCACGTGGGCGAGTCGGATCAGTGCTAGGAGCCCTGAGCGCTCGGTGTACTCTGTCTATTTCAATGTGAGTTTCTGGCGGTCTATCCAATATCATATTGAAAATCCCCACTACTGTGGATAAGAGGTCAGGGGTCCTGGTGGCCTCTGGTAAACCCCGCAGTCGCACGTTATTTCGGCGGTTCCTGTTCTCGATGTCATCGAGATGTTCAGAAAGTGCATGATGAGTGGCAGAGTGTTGGCGTATAGTCGACTGCATATTCTGGATGGAGGTTAAGACAGATGATTGAAAGTCCTCTAGGTCAGACACTCTGGTTTGCAGGGCAGAAACGTCGTTCTTAACCGGCTGGAGATCCTGGCGCCAAGCGTATTTCAGGTCAAGCGCCATTGCTGACATGTCTTCTTTTGTTGGAAGAAGAGCAAGTAGGGCCTGCAATTCTGGATGGCCTTTTAGTAGGGCCACCGCCTGGGCTGGTGGGGGTAGATCTGGAGTATGTTCCCCTATGGCAGCAGCAGCACCATACCCTGTCATCAGTCGCTGTCCCAGGGGCTGGCAGGGCCGAGGGATCTCTTGCGCTGCGACCGTGGTTCTTCCCCCTGTAGGTGCCAGCGGTGTCAATTCATGAGGGGGAGATGAATCAACGTGTGGCAGGTTCCCCAACCCCCCAGGTAGGGGCTGGTGCTGTACAGGTGCTGGCGGCACAGCCTTTTCAGTAGCAGTCCCCTCCATGGCTAGTTCTCCCTCAGAGGAGGAGCGATGTAGGCCAGGGGACTCTGGGGAGCCCCTGAAGATGGAGGGTATACTTTGGGAGGGCGAGGGGGGTCCCCCAAGAGGTGGTAGCGGGGGATCGCGGAGATCTGTCATCCGGGGTTTCAAGTGTTGTGCGCCCCCCTGGTCCCTCCTCCCCTCTCCCGGAGTACCTGGTAGTCCAGTGGGCGCCCGCTCAATCCACCCCTCCATAGCAGCAGAGGGAGAGAGCAAGGGCTGTGAGCCGGCTGTCAGATGGGGTCCTCTGTGCTCTGCCGAGTCCCCCCGCATGCCTTCTCTGCCGCGCACGTGGTCCTCGCGCACGCCGCTCAGGGAGATGCCGGGGGAAGCAGCCTCTTCACTTGCGGCAGGTAAGGACGGTCGGCCAGTCCCCATTTGCCCAGGGAGGTTCAGCAGCGCCGGCAAGTGGTGTTGTTTCGGTCCGGAGCCTGTGCCGGTCATGGTGGGTGCAGTCGCCGGCGGTGAGGGGGCGGGCGCACTCTTCTCCTGAGTCGCCCGCGCCATTTTGGAAAGCCCGGCCATCCCGTTCCCTTGTTCTTCCAGGGCTAGAAGCGGCGTGAAAAAGTTAGATATAGAGACCTCCGTGTGCTGAGAGGTTCCCAACTTCTTCTTCTGCTGTCCTGACCTCCGAGTTCGCATGTGAGCCTGTGTAATCACCCGGTGTTGGTGCCGATATAGCGGAGCTCCTCAGTCCTGCGACCTCTCTCTTACATGGCTAGCCACGCCCCCCCCCCCCAGGATTAAGATTTTTTAATAGAAGTAATTTACAAATCTGTTTAACTTTCCGGAGCCAGTTGATATATAAAAAAAAATGTTGGCCTGGAATACCCCTTTAAGCTTTATTCCTACTCTTTTTGAACTCAGTTTGAGACAACAAAAAAAATACATTAGCTGCTTTTTGGGACATCTTTTGGGCTTTTTAGGACATTTGTATATCTGCTTGGTAAATTGCAAAAGAAAAAGAAAAAATGGCTCACAATGAGTCTAAAATATTGGGGCACATTTACTTAACTCAGTTTTTTGCATCAGTGTTTGTGAGCCAAAACCAGGAATGACAGTTGGCATCTACCTCCATAATTTGTTTTATTTTTCTTTACGTTCCGGATCACATTTTCAAAATTTGCACCCTTGTGGATGTATTTCACATCATACATATTGGAAACTATTCTGTGGATTTTTATTTTTTAATGTGTGTTTAACCCCTTAAGGACCCAGCCCAAATATACCTTAAGGACCCGGCCATTTTTTTAACATCTGACCACTGTCACTTCAAGCATTAATAACTCTGGGATGCTTTTACCTTTCATTCTGATTCCGAGATTGCTTTTTCATGACATATTCTACTTTATGTTAGCGGTAAAATTTTGCCGATACTTGTATAATTTCTTGGTGAAAAATTCCAAAATTTGATGAAAAAATTGAAAATTTAGCATTTTTTTTTTACTTTGAAGCTCTCTGCTTATAAGGAAAATGAATATTCCAAATAAATTATATATTGATTCACATATACAATATGTCTACTTTATCATAAAGTTGACATGTTTTTACTTTTGAAAGACATCAGAGGGCTTCAAAGTTCAGCAACAATTTTCAAATTTTTTACAAAATTTTCAAAATCTGATTTTTTCAGGACCAGTTCTGTTAGAAGTGGATTTGAGGGGCCTTCTTATTAGAAATACCCCATAAATTACACCATTATAAAAACTGCACCCCTCAAAGTATTCAAAATGACATTCAAAAGGTTTGTTAACCCTTTTGGTATTTTATAGGAATAGCCGCAAGTTGAAGGAGACAAGTTGAAGGAGAAAATTCAAAATCTTCATTTTGTACACTCGCATGTTCTTGTAAACCCAGTTTTTGCATTTTTACAAGGGTTAAAAAGAGAGAAATTTTCTTAAAATGTGTAACCCAATTTCTCTCGAGTAAGGAAATACCTCATATGTGTATGTCAAGTGTTCGGTGGGCGCAGTAGAGGGCTCATAAGGGAAGGAGCGACAGTGGGATTTTGGGGAGTGAGTTTTTCTGAAATGGTTTTTGGGGGGCATTTCACATTTAGGAAGCCCCTATGGTGCCAGAACAGCAAAAAAAACAAAAAAAAACACATGGCATACCATTTTGGAAACTAGACCCATTGAGGAACGTAACAAGGAATAAAGTGAGCCTTAATACCCCACAGGGGTTTTACGACTTTTGCATATGTAAAAAAAATATATATTTTTTTCACTAAAATGTGTGTTTCCCCCAAAATTTCACATTTTTGCAAGGGTTAATAACAGAAAATACCGCCCCAAAATTTGTAACCACATCTCTTCTGAGTATGGAGGTACCCCATAAGTTGACCTGAAGTGCACTACGGGCGAACTACAATGCTCAGAAGAGAAGGAATCATATTTGGCTTTTTGAGAGCAAATTTTGCTCGGGGGGCATGCCGCATTTAGGAAGCCCCTATGGTGCCAGAACAGCAAAAAAAAAAAAAAACACATGGCATACCATTTTGGAAACTAGACCCCTTGAGAAACGCAACAAGGAATGAAGTGAGTCTTAATACCCCACAGGGGTTTCACGACTTTTGCATATGTTAAAAAAAAAAAAAAATTCACTAAAATGTGTGTTTCCCCCCAAATTTCACATTTTTGCAAGGGTTAATAGCAGAAAATACCCCCGAAATTTGTAACCCCATCTCTTCTGAGTATGGAGGTACCCCATAAGTGGACATCAAATGCACTGCAGGAGCGCTACAATGCTCAGAAGAGAAGGAGTCACATTTGCTAATTTTGCTGAAATGGGGGGGGGGGGGGGGGCATGTCGCATTTACTGCCAGAAAAGCAAAAAAAATTCAATGTGTAAATACATTTCTTTGGAAAAAGGACATACCTCATATCTGGGCGTAAAACGGATCTCCGGGTGCACACTGGTCACGGAGGAACAGGAGGGTGGTTAGGGGCCTTGAGCTTCTGCCTATGGAGCCCTCAAGGGGCATTATATGGGGTACACTAATAACTAACAAGGGGTACAGTGGGACATAAAAGGATAAAACAGGTTATGTTCCCAGAATGATGACCCAGAGCATAGCCAAAACTTCAGTTCCTTGGGAAGTCCGGTCTGCTCTTTCCCGGTCAGCAAAGATCAGGACCTTTAGGACTTCTTCTTGGAACTGAAGGTATGTCCCTGTGTTGCCAGAGTTCTGGTACAGTACAAAAGAGTTGTACATGGCAACCTGTACCAAGTAGACCGCAACTTTCTTGTACCATACACGTGTTTTCCGCATGGCGTTATATGGCTTCAGGATTTGATCAGAAAGATAAACTCCCCCCATATACCGATTGTAGTCCAGAATACAATCGGGCTTGAGGACCGTTGTTGTGGTACCTCGCACAGCGACAGGTGAGCTGCCGTTACCATGAATAGTGGTCATCATAAGGACATCCCTCTTATCCTTATACTTGACCAGCAACAGGTTTTCATGGGTAAGGGCACGGGACTCACCCTTGGGCATAGGTGTCTGAACAGAAAAGATGGTGGAGTCTGTCTGTATGTAAGAAGTGGTATGAAAGTCAGTGTGAACGATGCCATAGTGTGTGATGATTCTGAGGAGGTGGAATCACTGTGGGTAGAATTACAAAAGGAGGGAAATACTTAAAAAATAATATTTGGGGTAATCTACAGACCCCCTAATATCACTGAAGAGATAGAAGTTCGGCTTCATAAACAAATAGAGAGGGCCGCCCGGGCAGGTACAGTGGTAATAATGGGAGATTTTAACTATCCAGATATAGATTGGGGTCCGGGGTTGGCTAAAACTACAAAGGGGCATCAATTCCTAAATTTATTGCAGGATAATTTTATGGGCCAGTTTGTGGAGGACCCAACAAGAAGTGATGCCTTGTTGGATCTGATTATTTCCAACAACGCAGAGCTGGTTGGTAATGTAACTGTGCGGGAAAACCTTGGTAATAGCGACCACAATATAGTTACTTTTGACTTAAAATATAGAAAACAAAGACAGGCAGGGAAGGCAAAAACATATAACTTTAAAAAGGCAAACTTCCCTGGGCTGAGAGCTGCACTACAGGACATAGACTGGGGGGAGGTGTTGTCAAATACTGATACAGAAGGTAAATGGGACATCTTTAAATAAACTCTAAATAACTATACAGCTAAATATATACCAAAGGGGAACAAATATAAACGATTAAAACTAAATCCTACATGGCTGACAAATTATGTTAAAAGAGCAATAAACAACAAAAAAATAGCCTTCAAAAAATACAAATCTGATGGGTCAGCGATAACATTTAAACAGTACAAAAAGCTTAATAAAATCTGTAAAAATGTAATGAAAACAGCAAAAATTCAAAACGAGAGACAGGTGGCCAAAGAAAGCAAAACTAATCCTAAATATTTTTTTAGATATATAAATGCAAAAAAACCAAGGACAGAGCATGTAGGACCCCTTAATAATGATAATGGGGAGGTTGTCACGGGCGATCAAGAGAAAGCGGAGCTACTGAATGGGTTCTTTAGTTCTGTATACACTATGGAAAAAGGAGCTGACATTGGCCAGGTCAGTGCTGGTAACACATCATGTAATGTACTGAACTGGCTTAATGTAGAGATGGTACAAGGTAAGTTAAGTGATATAAATGTAAGCAAAATCTCCAGGGCCAGATGGATTGCACCCAAGAGTTCTTAGAGAGGTAAGTTCAGTAATATCTGTACCCCTGTTCATGATATTTAGAGATTCTCTGGTGTCTGGTATTGTTCCAAGGGACTGGCGCAAGGCGAATGTGGTGCCAATCTTCAAAAAGGGCTCTAGGTCTTCGCCAGGCAATTATAGACCGGTAAGTCTAACGTGCATTGTGGGTAAATTGTTTGAAGGACTTATAAGGGATTACATACAGGAATACATAGGGGATAATTGTATTATAAGTGATAACCAGCATGGGTTTATTAAGGATAGAAGTTGTCAAACCAATCTAATTTGCTTTTATGAAGAGGTGAGTAGAAGCCTTGACAGAGGAATGGCTGTGGATATAGTGTTTCTGGATTTTGCTAAATCATTTGATACTGTCCCTCATAGACGTCTGACAGGTAAGTTAAGGTCTTTGAGTTTGGAAATTTTAGTTTGTAACTGGATTGAACACTGGCTCATGGATCGTACCCAGAGAGTGGTGGTCAATGATTCGTACTCTGATTGGTCCCCGGTTATTAGTGGTGTACCCCAAGGTTCAGTACTGGGCCCGCTGTTGTTTAATTTATTTATCAATGATATAGAGGATGGTATTAACAGCTCTGTTTCTATCTTTGCAGATGACACCAAGCTTTGTAGCACGGTACAGTCTATAGAGGATGTGCATAAGTTACAGGATGACTTGGATAGACTAAGTGTCTTGGCATCCACTTGGCAAATGAGGTTCAATGTGGATAAATGTAAAGTTATGCATCTGGGTACTAATAACCTGCATGCATCGTATGTCTTAGGGGGGATTAAACTGTCAGAGTCACTGGTAGAGAAGGATCTGGGTGTACTTGTAGATCACAGACTACAGAATAGCATGCAATGTCAGGCTGCTGCTTCCAAAGCCGGCAGGATATTGTCATGTATCAAAAGAGGTATGGACTTAAGGGACTGGGACATAATACTCCCCCTTTATAAAGCATTGGTACGGCCTCACCTGGAATATGCTGTTCAGTTTTGGGCACCTGTCCATAAAAGGGACACTGCGGAGTTGGAAAGGGTGCAGAGACGCGCGACTAAACTAATATGGGGCATGGATCATCTTAGCTATGAGGAGCGATTAAAGGATTTACAACTGTTTAGTCTTGAGAAGAGACGTTTAAGGGGGGATATGATAAACGTATATAAGTATATTAATGGCCCATACAAAAAATATGGAGAAAAACTGTTCCAGGTTTAACCTCCCCAAAGGACGAGGGGGCACTCCCTCCGTCTGGAGAAGAAAAAGTTTAGTCTCAAGGGGCGACACGCCTTCTTTACCGTGAGGACTGTGAATTTATGGAACGGTCTACCTCAGGAACTGGTCACAACAGGAACAATTAACAGCTTTAAAACAGGATTAGATACATTCCTGGAACAAAATAACATTAATGCTTATGAAGAAATATAAAATCCCATCCCTTCCCCAATATCGCGCCACACCCCTACCCCTTAATTCCCTGGTTGAACTTGATGGACATATGTCTTTTTTCGACCGTACTAACTATGTAACACAATTTAGAGGGAGGCCTCTCTGATTCTTCCGCACGGTCCCACAAGCGGACGTCGATCTGGCGGCAAGGGATGTGAAGAGAGGGATGCTGGTATAAAAGTTGTCCACGTACACGTGGTAACCCTTATCCAGCAATGGGTGCATAAGGTCCCAAACGATTTTCCCGCTAACACCCAGAGTGGGGGAACAATCTGGGGGTTCAATACGGGAATCTCGTCCCTCATACACCCTAAACTTGAGAGTGTACCCAGAGGTACTCTCACAAAGTTTATATAGCTTCACGCCATATCGCGCCCGCTTCGAGGGAATATACTGGCGGAAGATGAGTCTCCCCTTAAAACTGATGAGAGACTCATCTACAGAGAGCTCCCTAAGCGGTGCATAGGCCTCCAAAAATTTGGCCCCAAAGTGATCGATGACCTGCTTCACTTTGTAAAGACGGTCATAGGTGGGTTCACTTCGGGGTGGACATGCCGCATTATCTGCATAATGCAGGCATTTCCGAATGGCCTCGAACCGCTTCTGTGCCATGGCCATACTGTACAGCGGGGTCTGGTATAGGACGTCCCCGCGCCAGTACTGCCTGACACTTGGCTTTTTGACCAGGCCCATGTGCAGCACGAGGCCCCAAAATGTCCTCATTTCGGCTGCACTGACAGCGTACCATTCATTGGACCTGGCCAAAAAAGAATCAGGGTGGTGGGCTATGAACTGCCTGGTGTACAGATTTGTCTGCTCCATCATGTGATTGACCAGGCTGTCACTGAAAAAATAACTGAAAAAGTCAAATTCAGTGAACCCAGCCTTGTCAATCCGGATTCCGGAGTCGAAAACAAACTCTGGAATCCGTGGCTGATAACCCTCTGGGGCTCTCCAGACAGGTTCACCGGAAGGGAGCTCCGGTAAAATCGCTTGGGGGGTCGGACACCACTCGCACTAGTGCCAGCCACTGGGGCACTTTCATGGGGTGTGCGTGGCCTCGCCTGGCGGCCTCTGCCGCCGTGCAGGGGGCTCATCATCAGTACTAGATGATGAGGAGGACGATGAAGAACACAGGAATGTTGGATCTTCATCGCCCTCACTGACAGATTCGGAGGCAAGAAAAGCGTATGCCTCCGCTACCGAAAATGCCCGGCGAGCCATCGCCTTTTTCTACAGTGGCGGGGGCCGGTGGCGGGGGGAGGGTGTGTGTGTGGGGGTGGCGGGGATGTATGTAGTGTGTGTGCTTGGTATATATAATGTGTGTGCTTTGTATATATAATGGTGTGTGATTAGAAATCACACACCGTTATATGAACAAAAATAAAAATCTGCGGCCCCAAAAAAATGGGGGGCCAAATGCAGCGCCTTGAACCCCTAATAGGGCCCGGGTCAAGCTAAAAAAATCTCAGGCAGACCCTTGGAGACCTATTAGGGGGTCATTGGGGGGGGGGGGGGGATTTTTTTTTTTACTTTTATTTTACTGTTTTACACTATTTTTTCCTACCTTTCCCTGGGGTTTTTTCTGTCCCTGCTCATTGGGGATCGTCGGTCCTGAGGGGTCTCCAATCCTCACAGGGGGGGGGGTCCCTGGCACCTTCGAGCAGCTTTGCCTGCTGACTGAACTCAGCTAACGGGCAGAGCTGCAAGAAGATGCAGTTAATCCCTCCCCCGCCGGCTGCTATTGGCTGGACGATCGTCCAGCCAATAGCAGCGCTCCTGGGGGGGTGATGAAATCGCCACCTCCCCATAGATACAGTGGGTGATAGGGTGATACAGTGGGTGATATTGTACACCCCCGATCACCTTGTATCTTCGAATCGCAGCAGATCGTTAGTGTGAATTCACCAACGATCTGCCGTGATCGCCGACATGGGGGGGTCTGATGACCCCCCTGGGCATTTGTGCGGGATGCCTGCTGAACGATATTAGCAGGCATCCCGGTCCGGTCCCCGCCCGGCACGCGGCGGGGACCGAAATTCCCACCGGCGTATGGATACTTAAGTACCAGGACGTCAAGGCGTATCCATACGCCCTAGGTCCTTAAGTGGTTAAAAAAATATTGTCATTATATGTCTATATTATTTATGAATTCTTGAATGCAATGGTATATAATTTCTTTCTCATCATGGGAGAATGATTATTAGGGGGGTAAACAGGGTGATCTGTCACAAAAACCAGGATCGTCCAACAATGTGTTGTCTTAGGGTCACACAATTCCATGCATCAGGGATCCGGATTCACAGATTACTGGGGGGGGCTGTGATGACCTAGCAGACTTGGTGCACATTGGCACTTCCATTATTGCCTCCAAGGTAATATTTTTCTAAATACTACCTGTGCCACACCAAAGAAGCAACAGGAGATTTGGGAGGTAAACAAGTGGCTAAATAACTGGGCCGAAGGCTGTTGGCTGAAGGCACTACATTAGGGGCATGCTGCACTTAAAGGGAAAGGGTGCAGCTGTGCTTGGGGAAAAGATGGCGAGGAGGGTGATGCAATGTTTAAACTAGGGACTGGGGGGTAGGGCAGTTACACTAATAAATGACCAGACAATGTAGATAGAGAACTGGAACTTATTGGAAATAAGGGGAAAATAAGGGGAAATAAGGGGGAGGAGCAGGGGCATAGGAACCCCCACAAATCTGGGGGTGATAGCATTGTAATTGGGTGTGGCTTTGCAAAAGGCGGAGCCATAAAGGGGAAGTGACCAAAAGGGGCGGAACCACTTAATTGTGCATGATAAGGCTCCTCATCACAGGTACCTTCAGGGAGCAGTGCATACAAGAGACAGGGATTCGTCAGGACTGTGGGAGGTAGGCTGTGTGTGTGAGGTCAGGACGATGGTTAGTGTAGTCACCATTGACAACTTGACGAAACATGGTGTACATGTATGCCGTGGTAGCATTCTGGGTGTATGAAGTACGCTTACTAGCTGAACGCTCTTCATTTACTGCTAATGCAGCACATCAGTGATTATGTCCCTTCCCTAATAAAAGTGTAAACATATTTGGTATGGCCGAATGTGGAAATATCCGAACTATTAAAATATGATATTAATGAAACTCCATGGTGAATGGTGTAAACGTAAAACAAAATACCTAGTCCAGAATTGCTGATTTCTGGTCATTTTATATACCAGAAAAAAAAGTTTATTAAAAGGGATCAAAAAGTCCAATCCAAACAAAAATGATACCAATAAAAACTACAGACCACGGAGCAAAAAATAAGTCCCATAAGTCAAAGTGTTATAGAAGAGGTCAATTTTAAGCATTAAAATCAGTAGACAAAGAAGAATAAAATCACCATACATATTACCACCATACTATTAATGACCAAATCCTAAATACTGAGCCCAATATTAACCCCTTGGGGACCAAGCCCATTTTGACCCTAAGGACCAGAGCATTTTTTTGCAATTCTGACCACTGTCACTTTAACCTGTTGGGGATGAAGGGCGTATGCATACGCCCTTCGTCCTGGTACTTAAGGACGAAATGCGTATCCATACGCCCGTGGAAATTTCGGTCCCCGCCGCGCACTGGGTGGGGACCGGGGTGACTGCTGATATCGATCAGCCGGCACCCCGTGCAAATGCCCAGGGGGGTCATCAGACCCCCCCCCTCATGTCGCCGATCGCTGAATTCACACTTGCGATTTGCGCCGATTCCGGGTCATACGGGATCTATGGTGACCAGGAATATAAGGGGGATCGCAGTTGTCGAAGACATCTACGATCCCCCTGAAGGGATAGGAGTGAGGTGGCAGGGGTGCCACCCCTCCTATCCCTGCTATTGGTCGTCAGAAGTGATGACCAATAGCAGATCTGGGGCGGGGAGGTTAATCTTAGTTTTCCTTGTCCTGCCCCCCCACACAATAGGCGGGGCAGAATGGGGAACCGAAGGTGACGAGCGCCGAAGATCCCCTTACCCATCCGGAGGCAGCGGGCGACGGTGATCGGCGGGTGGTGATGTCGTGCGGAAGAAGAGGACAGCTCCCTGGATCCTAAGGAAGCCTGTAAGTTGCCTAGCAACTAACCTGTAGCCCTCCAGATGTTGCAAAACTACAACTCCCAGCATGCCTAGACAGCTGTTTGGGCATGCTGGAATATGTAGTTTTGCAACAGCTGGAGGGCTATAGTTTGAGACCACTATACAGTGGTCTCTAAACTGTATCCCTCCAGATCTTTCAAAACTACATCTCCTAGAATGCCCAAACAGCTGTTTGCTGTGTGGGCATGCTGGGATTTGTAGTTTTGCAACATCTGGAGGGCCCCAGTCAGAGATCACTGTGCAGTGGTCTATAAACTGTAGCCCTCCAGATGTTGCAAAACTACAAATCCCAGCATGCCCAAACAGCAAACAGCTGGTACGTCATGGGTCCTTAAAAGGTTGAACATTGATAACTCTGGGATGGTTGTACTTATGAATTTGATTCAGAGATTGCTTTTCATGACATATTCTACTTTATGTAAGTGGTAAATTTTCGGCGATACTTGCATCATTTCTTGGTGAAAAATTCAAAAATTTCATTAAAAAATTTGAAAATTTTGCATTTTTATAACTTTGAAGCTCTCTGCTTGTAAGGAAAATAGACATACCAAATAAATTATATATTGATTCACATATACAATGTTTGCATCATAAAGTTGACATGTTTTTACTTTTTGAAGACATCAGAGGGTTTCAAGGCTCAGCAGCAATTTTCCAATTAAATTTCTAAATCTGAATTTTTCAGGGACCAGTTCAGTTTTTAAATGAATATGGTCTTTATGTTAGAAATACCCCATAATGGACCCTATTATGAAACCTGCACCCCTCAACATATTCAAAATGACATTCAGAAAGTTTGTTAACCCCTTAAGTGTTTCACAGGAACAGCAGCAAGGGGTAAAAGGAGAAAAAGCCCCCCAAAATGTGTAATCCAATTTCTCTTGCGTAAGGAAATACCCCATATGTGGGTGTAAAGTGCTCTGTAGGTGCACTAGAGGGCTCAGAAGAGAAGGAGTGATATGGGATTTTGGAGAGCGAATTTAGCTGAAATAGTTTTTGGGGGGCATGTCGCATTTAGGAAGCCCCTACGGTTCCAGAACAGCGAAAAACACCCACATGGCATACTATTTGGGAAACTACACCCCTCAAGGAATGTAACAAGGAGTACAGTGAGCCTTAACATCTCACAGGTGTTTGACGAATTTTCAATAAATTTGGAAGTGAAAATGAAAAATTTAATTTTTTTCACAAAAATTTTTTTTTCACCCCATGGTGCCAGAACAGCAAAAAACACCCCACATGGTGTACTATTTGGGAAAATACACCCCTCAAGGAACGTAACAAGGGGTACAGTGAGCCTTAACACCCCACAGGCGTTAAACGACTTTGCATTGAAGTTGGACGTGAAAATGAAACATTTAATTTTTTTTCCTAAAATGCTGATGTTACCCCAAATGTTTCATTTTCACGTTGAGTAATAGGTTAAAATTTCCCCCAAAATTTGAAACCCCATTTCTCTCGAGTAAAGAAATACCTCATATGTGGATGTAAAGTGATCTGCGTTTGCACTAGGGGGCTCAGAAGGGAAGGAGCGACATTGGGCTTTTGGAAAGCAAATTTTGGTGAAATGGTTTTTGGGGGACATGTCACATTTAGGAAGCCCCCATGGTGCCAGAACAGCGAAAAACACCTCAAATGGCTCACTATTTGGGAAACTACCCACTCAAGGAACGCAACAAGGGGTGCAGTGAGCATTTATACCCCACTGGCCTTTGACAGATCTTTGTAACAGTGGGCTGTGCAAATGAAAAATTACATTCTTTATTCTCACGGACCACTGTATCAAAAATTTGTCAGTCACCTGTGGGGTGATAAGGCTCACTATACCCTTTGTTACATTCCGTGAGGGGTGTAGTTTCCAAAATGGGGTCACATGTGGGTATTTATTTTGCATTTATGCCAGAACCGCTGTAACCAGCAGCCACCCCTGTGCAAATCTCTATTTTAGGCCTCAAATGTACATGGTGCTCTCTCACTCCTGAGCCTTGTTGTGCGCCTGCAGAGCATTTTACGTCCACATATGGGGTATTTGCCTACTTGGGAGAAATTGTGTTACAAATTTTGGGGGTCTTTTTCTCCTTTTACCTTTTATGAAAATGAAAAGAATTGGGCAACACCAGCATGTTAGAATAAAAAAAAAACGAACATGTTCGTGTAGACCCCAACTTTACCTTTTCATAAGGGGTAAAAGGAGAGAAAAAAAACTAAATTTGTAGCACAATTTCTCCCGAGTACGTTGATACCCCATGTGTGGCCCTAAACTGTTGCCTTGAAATAAGACAGGGCTCTGAAGTGAGAGAGCGCCATGCGCATTTGGGGCCTAAATTTGGCATTTTCATAGGGGTGTACCCAGATGCAAGCGTTACACTTGCCTCCTCCACCAAAAATACTGTGCCAGTTTTCCCGAAACAGGGTGCCTCCAGCTGCTGCAAAACTCCCAACATGCATGGCCAGTCAATGGCTGTCCTGCAATACTGGGAGGTGTTACTTTGCAACAGCTGGAGGCTCCATTTTGGAAAAACTGGCGTACAAGATGTTTTTTATTTTTATTGGGGGGGGCACACTGTAAGTGTGTAGTGTATTATGTAGTGTTTTACTCTTTATTTAGGGTTAGTGTAGTGTAATGTTTTTAGGGTACATTTACACGGGCAGAGATTTACAGTGAGTTTCCCACTGCAGCGGAAAATTTGCTGCATCTCAAACTTGAAGCGGGAAACATATGGTACATATTGGCACCAATGACAAAGTGAGAGGTAGGTGGAGTGTCCTTAAAAATTATTTCAGGGACTTAGGCCGTAAGCTTAAGGCAAGGACCTCCAAGGTAGTATTTTCTGAAATACTGCCAGTACCACGAGCCACACCAGAGAGGCAGTGGGAGATTAGGGAGGTAAACAAGTGGCTCAGAATCTGGTGTAGGAAGGAGGGGTTTGGGTTCATGGAGAACTGGGCCGAATTCACTGTCGGCTACCGGCTCTACCGTAGGGACGGGGTGCACCTCAATGGGGAGGGTGAGGCTGTGCTTGGAGCGAACATGGCTAGAAGGGTGGAGGAGTGTTTAAACTAGGGACTTGGGGGGAGGGAACTACAGCAAAGAGGGGGAAGATAGTGTAGATAGAGAGGCGGGAATTATAAATGTACCTGGGGGTGGAGCGGAGGGAGGGGTTAGAATAGTTAATAGGAATAGGCTTCATAGGAAAATAAAACTTACACCCTTGAATCCAATTAACCCCAATAACATAAAGGATGGAAATGTAAAGTGTATGTTCACAAATGCCAGAAGCCTAGCAAATAAAATTGGGGAGCTTGAGGCCTTGATACTGGAGGAACATATTGATATAGTTGGGGTCACTGAGACATGGCTGGACTCCTCGCATGACTGGGCTGTCAATCTGCAGGGGTTTACATTGTTTCGCAAAGATAGAATGAACAGAAAAGGTGGTGGAGTCTGTCTGTATGTAAGAAGTGGTATGAAAGTCAGTGTGAACGATGCCATAGTGTGTGAAGATTCTGAGGATGTGGAATCACTGTGGGTAGAATTACAAAAGGAGGGAAATACTTAAAAAATAATATTTGGTGTAATCTACAGACCCCTAATATCACTGAAGAGATAGGTCGGCTGCATAAACAAATGGAGAGTTCGGTTGGCGAGGATTTCAATAAACCACCTGTCTCGCTGTGGAGACTTAATAACTCCTTACTATCAGATGCAGCCTCGTCGGGCCTAATTGAAGGGGAGCTTAGTGAGTTCTTTCAACTCAATGACCCGGCCGATACTTCGATCTATAATAATTGGTGCGCCCACAAAGCAGACTTGAGGGGACTCTATCTCAGATTGGCCTCTGACCAGAAAAAATCTAGGTTATCCAAGACACTGAAACTTACTAATGCTATTAAAACACTGGAAGATAATCATAAAAAATCTAGAGACCCCACTATTTTAAAAGAGTTAACTTCCCTCAGGTTTCAATTATACCAACTATTGCACTATAAATTTGATTTCTATCTTAAAAGACTCAACGCTCAATACTACTGGCAGGGCAATAAAGCAGGAAGGATGATGGCGAACCGCTTTAAAGCTAAGGCTGCTAAAACTAAAATCCCATATATTTATTCTACTATATAGAAGGTGGTTAACCCGCAAAAAATAGCTGATACCTTCGCTGATTACTACGAGAAATTATATAATCTACACTCTGATGAGGGAACGCCCCAACCCAGTATACCCTCCATAACATCTTTTTTAGATGCTCTTCACCTTCCATCAGTGGAGGCGGAAACTTTAGCAGATCTTAACAGTCCTATTACCCTTCCTGAACTCTCGTCGGTAATCTCATCCTTAAAGCCAAATCCCCTGGGCCCGATGGATTTACGGGAGAATATTATAAACGCTACCAAACAATTCTTTCAATCCATCTCCTCCCTCTATATAACGAAATATTCCTCACAGGTTACATTCCCCCGAAATGCTGAAAGCCATAATTGTCACCCTGCCCAAGCCAGGGAAGTCCCCTGACAAACCAGAAAATTTCTGCCCCATCTCGTTATTAAATGTAGATTTAAAAATAAATGCCAAGATTATAGCCAATAGGCTTAATGATATACTTCCTTCCTTGGTTAAAAATGATCAAGTTGGATTCGTTAAGCAGAGACAGACGGTGGATGGTACAAGACGTTTTATTGATTTGATCCATCATGCAGAGACCTGTCGGACGCCTTCTTTGCTGCTGACACTTGATGCGGAGAAGGCGTTTGATAGGGTAAACTGGGGTTACTTGGGCTCTGTCCTCTCTAAATTTGGGTTTACTAAACATATTAAGTCAGCCGTACTGGCTTTATACTCCCAACCTTCCGTTTCAGTGTTCACCTCGGGCTTCCTCTCTTACTCCTTCAAAATTACTAACGGTACTCGCCAGGGGTGTCCACTCTCCCCATTACTATTTGCCCTGGTGATGGAGCCTCTGGCAGAAACTATTAGAATGAATCCTCTTATTGTGGGTGTGGAATTGGGTAGCCGAGATCATCGCATTGGTCTCTTTGCGGACGACGTAATTATCATTTGTAGAGACCCTTTAACTTCCCTGCCTAGTATAATGCAGGATTTAAAGAATTTTGGGGATATCTCTTATTATAAAATAAATACTAATAAATCCCAGGTTCTTAGTTTGGGCCTCCCTTCAGATCATTAAATCGCTTTTCCTTCCCTTGGGCTAAAGAATCAATTACCTATCTAGGTATCCAATTGACATTCCCATGTAATAAACTTTTTAAAGCCAATTATTCTACTTTGATGAAAAGCCTGAATAACACAGTAGCAAATTTCCCAACTAGGGGCGTTTCATGGCTGGGTAGAGTGGCAGCCATCAAAATGATAATCTTACCCAAAATTTTATATACGTTCAGAAATGTCCCCATTATTTGAGAAAGATTCAATCTATTATAATGCGCTTTGTGTGGGCTGGGAGAAAATCTAGGATGAAGATGAACTCACTTTTCCCCTCCATTGCGGAAGGCAGTGTTGGTTGTCCCTCCATTTCCCACTATTACAGGGCGGTCCACTTGGATCAACTTAAAAGTCTGTGGATACACGGCACATCTAAGCTATGGGTGACGATGGAGACGTCACTAATTAGGGGTATTTCCATTAGTCATTTTCTTATTGCAGCATATATCTTCAAAACTAGCTTCTCCCACACACACCCGACCTTAGGAGCCACTATCCATAACTGGAATTGCTATATTCTAAAACATAAGTTATGCACTCTTCATATACTCCAATCATCTACGTACACCTTTATGGCCCACATACCTGATCTTGACATCCGGAGCTGGATCTCAATGGGTGTGCAGTGCATTGTGGAGATCTGGGATGGTGTTAATTGCGTGACATTTGAATCATTGCATGATAAATTTCATATTTCCCACAAGGAATTTTACAAATTTCTCCAGATCCGCCATGCGATGCGTTCTATTTCACTACCCTTGAATAATGGTAATTCCACGCTCATTAAATGGTTGATGGATACGTCTCTAGTGAGACATAATATTTCATGGGGATATGCTTTCCTTTTGAAATATCTACTTTAGACGTCTCTGTCTCCTACAAGAGTAAATGGGAATCCGATCTAGAGTGTCAGTTCACAGATTATCAATGGAAAAAAGCATACTCTATTATCCCTAAATTTTCCAAGTGCGCTAGCCACATAGAAACTACAAAAAAAATATTATATAGGTGGTACTTAACCCCATCTCGCCTTGCCCAATTTTCTTCACTTCCTGACACATGCTGGAGATGCCCAAACCCAGGTTCTTTCCTACACATCTGGTGGGATTGCCCACAACTAATTGTATTTTGGAGAAAATTGGGAAGATTCCTGTCTCGGATCTGTGGAATACCGGTCATATTGAACCCCGCCCTGGCACTACTCACCATAGGTGTTGACACATATTCATTCTTCCATAAAACTGTTATTATTCATGCACTTATTGCAACAAGACATAATATCACTAAGAAGTGGAAAACAGCGACGGTGCCCACGGTCAAATAAATAATATATAATATCAATTCGAACTGTTGGCATGAATATAAGACAGCGTGTGCCTTAGGGAATTAACGCACTTTCAAGTCCAGGTGGGATATATGGCTAAACTGCCCTCATAATACAGTGCAACTATAGTTGCACTTGTGCACTTCTGGTTGCCTGATGGGAACATAGATTCCTAGACTCCCCCCCCCCTTACTTTATTTCTTATTCAATTATATACTTTACACATCGTGGTGATGAGTACCCTGATATGGTTCATACTCGGTTTTTTATTTCTTGGTTCTGTTTAAAATATGTTAGATCTAAAATACAGATGTATATGTCTTGCTTTTATGTACAATCAGCCTAGAGTTGACTTTCTCTACTCCATGTACCAAATGTGAATCGATGCACTTTTTATATGTTATCATCTCTTTGTGTACAACTTTTTTTTTCCATTTGTACAATTTTCTCAATAAAAATTTACATGTAAAAAAAAATAAAAAATAGAGAGGGCTGCCCGGGCAGGTACAGTGGGAATAATGGGAGATTTTAACTATCCAGATATAGATTGGGGTCCGGGGTTGGCTAAAACTACAAAGGGGCGACAATTCTTAAATTTATTGCAGGATAATTTTATGGGCCAGTTTGTGGAGGACTCAACAAGAAGTGATGCCTTGTTGGATCTGATCATTTCCAACAACGCAGAGCTGGTTGGTAATGTAACTGTGAGGGAAAACCTTGGTAATAGCGACCACAATATAGTTACTTTTGACTTAAAATGTAGAAAACAAAGACAGGCGGGGAAGGCAAAAACATATAACTTTAAAAAGGCAAATTTCCCTGGGCTGAGATCTGCACTACAGGACATAGACTGGGGGGATGTGTTGTCAAACATTGATACAGAAGGTAAATGGGACATCTTTAAATCAGCTCTAAATAACTACACAGCTAAATATATACCAAAGGGGAACAAATATAAACAATAAAAACTAAATCCTACATGGCTGACAAATGATGTTAAAAGAGCAATAAACAACAAAAAAAATTGTTTTAAAAAAATACAAATCTGATGGGTCAGCTATAACATTTAAACAGTACAAGGAGCTTAATAAAATCTGTAAAAATGTAATAAAAACAGCAAAAATTCAAAATGAGACAGGTGGACAAAGAAAGCAAAACTGACCCTAAATATTTTTTTTGATATATAAGTGCAAAAAAAAACAAGGACAGAGCATGTAGGACCCCTTAATTAGAGATGAGTGGATCGAACTTGACGAACCCGAATTCGTTACGAATTTCATGAAAAATTCGATTTGCAACGAATACGAATATCGCCGCGATTCTATCGCACGATTACATCGTTCCAGGCTATTGTAGAGCTAAGATGGCGGATCCTCATGTGAGTACATAAGGCAGGGGATTATGAGAGGGCGGGAAACAGCGGCGGGAATGAAGGTAGGTGGGCTGACCCAGAACCACATGTGAGATGCAGCCGATCAGTGTTCACTGACCCCTGTGATGTCACATCCCCTATATAATCGGCAGCCATCTTCCCTCACTTCATTTCATCTATGCACTCAGATGGAGAGGACGGGACTGTGTGTGTGTGAATAGCTCATACCACAGCGTTACACTGCAACTGCTAGTCACATCAGCATTAGGGAAAGGCAGGAGTGCAGAGTGCTGTTACTCTGAGAAGGATCATTGATAGCTAAACCTCCTATTCACGTTATTGAGCATTGCAGCAGAGAGGGGCAGATAGCTGTCAGCTGCCTCATACAGATCTCCAAGCTGCCTGAACTTTCTGAAGCATCTTATCTCCTCATTTTTCAGCTCTATTGAGTTTTTTTTTCTCCACAAATCTTCTGCTGCTCAGAATTGTGTGACAGAGTGCAATTTAGGGTTTGATCCCTGGTTTTTTTTTGGTGGTGCTGCACTGTTGGGTCCTGCTGCTGTTCAGAAATAAGTCATATTAGTGTGGACTTTAGTGCCTTTTTACAATTTTTCACCTGTTACTCTTTGTCTCTATGCTAAATTCAGTGTTATACCACACGTTATACACCTGCCGGTGTATTAAAGAATTTTTTTTTTTCCTGAGTACAAATACGCTTTTTCAGTGGCATTATCATTGTAAAGGGCCTACATACAAGCAAATAGCGTACCATATACCACCTTTTTTTCTGTCTCTGTGCTAAATTCAGTGTTATACCACACGTTATACACCTGCCGGTGTATTAAAGAAAATAAAGTTTCTCCTGAGTAAAAATATGCTTTTTCAGTGGCATTATCATTGCAAAGGGCCTACATACAAGCAAATAGCGTACCATATACCACCTTTTTTTCTGTCTCTGTGCTAAATTCAGTGTTATACCACACGTTATACACCTGCCGGTGTATTAAAGAAAATAAATTTTTTCCTGAGTACAAATACGCTTTACAGTGGCCTTATCATTGCAAAGGCCCTAAATACAAGCAAATAGTGTACCATATACTACCTTTTTTTCTGTCTCTGTGCTAAATTCAGTGTTATACCACATGTTATACACCTGCCGGTGTATTAAAGAAATTTTTTTTTTTTCCTGAGTACAAATACGCTCAACAGTGGCATTTTCATTGCAAAGGGCCTACATACAAGCAAATAGCATACCATATACCACCTTTTTTTCTGTCTATGTGCTAAATTAAGTGTTATACCACACGTTATATACCTGCCGGTGTATTAAAGGAAAAAAACGTTTTCCTGCGTAAAAATACGCTTAACAGTGGCCTTATCATTGCAAAGGGCCTACATACAAGCAAATAGCGTACTATTTAGTACCTGTATTTCTGTTTTATACCACATGTTATACACCTGCCGGTGTATTAAAGAAAAAAAAGGTTTTCCTGCGTAAAAATACGCTTTTTCAGTGGCCTTATCATTGCAAAGGGCCTAAATTCATGCAAATAGTGTACCATATACCACCTTTTTTTCTGTCTCTGTGCTAAATTCAGTGTTATACCACACGTTATATACCTGCCGGTGTATTAAAAAAATAGTTTTTCCTGAGTACAAATACGCTTAACAGTGCGCTCATCATTGCAAAGGGCATACATACAACCGAGTAGTGTACTATTTAGTAGCTGCATTTCTGTGTCGGTGCTAAATTCAGTGCTATTCCACACATAAGTATACACTGGCTGGTGTATACAACAAAAAATAGTTTTTTTCTGCGTATACGCTTAACAGTGCGCTCATCAGTGCAAAGGGCATACATACAACAAAGGAGTGTACTATTTAGTAACTGTTATTCTGTCTAGGGCCTATATACTTTGAAAGGACAGCCGTAAGTAATCGCCTGCTGCTGTTCTATACCCTCATAAACGCACTAAGTATGTCAGGCAGGGAAGTGCCAGGACGTGCACAGCGAAGGGGCAGAGGCCTACATACGTCAGGCAGAGTTGGCAGCAGACTTGGGGCGAGTGGCAGCAGGAGTCGCAGCAATAGGCTTGAGCTCCCGTTAATACCCAGCGGTCGTGTCGTCGACCCATCTCTCCTCATCAATTGGTTTGCAAACTCATCCCCATCATCACAAGCGACATCTGACAACCCCAGTCAAGAGTCGGTGGGTTCCTCAGACACAACTCTCAGTTGGCATGTCACAAGAGCAGTCCCTGCAATCCCATTGCCTTTGTCCTATGCTGTTCCCTCTCCCAAAGAAGTATCTCATGCTTTGGGTTCAGCTCCACTATTTAGCGAGGACGATGTAATAGAGGACAGTCAGCATCTAATGGGCAGCCAAGAATGTGAGGAGACATGCGTCCCTTGCTCCGCAAGGCGGCCAAGTAGTGATGCGGAGAGTGAGAGAGGCAGTGTTTCAATTGCTCAGGGTCCTGAGGCAGACACTGTTGTGGAACATGAGGAGGACATCAGTGACGTGCACACATCTTTTGATGATGATTAAGCGGATCGCAATTGGGAGCCGGGTGCAGAAGACTGGGCATCATCATCAGGAGAAGAGATTTGCTCTTTGTCTATGAGGCAGCAAGGCGGTAGCATGGTTGGCAATAAGCGTGGTGGTGGCAGTAGTGGAAATTCAGGAGCCAAACGTGCCAGGGGGAGACCACCTGCTTCGCGGCAAGCTACCATTCAGGGAGGTAGTGGAGCAGGGGTTCCTGAAGACGGCGCCAATAGCAGTTAAATAGTGCGAACTACGGATGGAAAAATCAGCTACTCTGCGGTGTGGTTGTTCTTCATAAAGAATCCGGAGGACCTTAGCGTAGTCACATGCAAAATCTGTGGGCAGAAAGTGAAGCGTGGCCAGGGTCCCAATCTCGGCACCACGGCCCTGCGTCAACACATGATTCGCCACCATAAAGCGGCCTGGGATAACCATGGCTCTGAGGTAGTGGTCCAACCTGCCGCATCACCCAGTGGCCATCCGCTCCCTCCGTCATCCGGCCTAGGCTCCACCACCTCAGCCGAAGGGAGCATTGTGTCAAACCATCCTTCTTGCGCTCCTGCTTCCACCGCTCGTAGTCAGCCATTCCGCCAACAATCGATCGGCGAAGCCATGTCCAAGAGACAACAGTATGCGCCCACTCATCCAACGGCGCAGAAGTTGAATGTGCTCCTGTCCAAGTTGCTGGTGTTGCAGTCCCTCCCTTTCCAATTGGTGGACTCTGCAGCTTTCAGGTAATTGATGGCTTGTGCTGAGCCGAGGTGGAGAGTCCCAAGCCGTCATTTCTTTGCAAAGAAGGCAGTACCAGCCCTGCATAAGTTTGTTCAAGAGAAGGTGAGCCAGTCCTTGAGCCTGTCGGTGTGTTCAAAAGTGCACGGCAGCGCCGACGCGTGGAGCTGTAACTACGGGCAGGGACAATACAGGTCTCTTACGGCCCACTGGGTAAATGTTTTTCCTGCACAGCCACAGCAGCAACTTGGACAGGTCACACTGCTTCCTCCTCCATGCTCTCGCTCCCAGGCAGTTGGTCCTTTTACAGTGTGCGTCGCCTCCTCCTCCCCCGTGTCCTCGGCCTCCACTGCACATCCAAATCTCGGTGGCCCTTCATCATACCACGTGTGTCGGGCACAGCGGTGTCAAGCCGTCCTTCACATGGTTTGCCTTGGCGAACGGAGTCACACAGGGGAGGAACTGCTGAAGTTCATTAGGGAAGAAATCCGAGTATGGCTTACTCCACGAAATCTGGAAATGGGAACCATGGTGACCAACAATGGGAAGAACATTGTGGCCGCACTGCGACAAGGAAGTGTGAACCATTCGCCCTGCATGGCACACGTGTTGAATCTGGTTCATCAAGTCTTTACCCCATTTGCAAGACGTCCTCACAATGGCAAGGAAACTACATGCACTTCAGCCACTCGTACACCGCCAAGCACACTTTGCTTGAGCTGCAGCGTCAGAACGGTATCCCACAACATAGTCTCATTTGTGACGTTGCCACACGTTGGAATTCCACCCTCCATATGTTGGACAGACTATACGAACAAAGAAGACATCACAGATTTTTTGATGATACAAGCAGATAGGAGTACTCCCCTGAGTAACTTCAATGTGAACGAGTGGCAGCTCATACGTGACACCTGCCGTTTGCTGAGGCCCTTTGAGAAAGCCACATTTTTTGTTAGTCACTCGAATTACGCCATGAATGACCTAATTCCACTCCTACATTTACTCCAAAAAATTATTGAAAACATGGCTGGTCACGGCAATGGAGACTTTGAGCCTACATCAGAAGGTGGGGGATGAACTGGAGGAGGATGATGAAGGGCACAGCGGAGCACAGTTTACGATGGATGAGATGTTTCTGGTCATTGGACAGGAGAGGAGGAGCAGGAGCAGCCAGAGGAGCTGGAGGGTTATTACGAGGGAGGCGAGACAGAGGACCCAGACACACCGTGGCAGTATGCAGTGGAGATGGAGGCAGGTAGTCCCAGTGAGTCACTGTCACAAATGGCACGATGCATGCTGAGTTGCTTGCGTAGTGACCCCCGAATTGTCAAAATTCGTCAGCGCGATGACTTCTGGATCTCCACCTTATTAGACCCTCGCTACCGGCCCAGAATAGGGGCCTTTTTTACACCCACTGAGAGGGAGGACAAACTGACCTACTTCAGGGAGCTTCTAAGTAGTCGGTTGGCCGATGCCTATCGGCCGCATGGTCCATCCACTCGCAGGTCTGACTCTACACTCACCTTCCACTGCCACGGCTGCTGGGGAGGGGTGGCAGGAGCAGTACCGGCTCAATCAGCAGAAGCCTGAGTCTACAGTCACTGATGAGTAGCTTCCTTCAGCCGCATAGTGAAGCTACTCATCAGCAGCAGGTGGACATGGAGCAGGACCTGAACCAGCAGGTGATGGCTTACCTCGACATGACCCTGCCAACAACCGTCTATTTATGGCCGCAACTAGCCGAGTTTGCCCTGGAAAAGCTGTCCTGCCCGGCCAGTAGTGTGCCATCAGAGTGTGTGTTTAGTGCGGCCAGGGCCATAGTCACCCCAAGGCGAACTCGTCTGTCCACTAAAAATATGGAGAGACTGACGTTTGTCAAGATGAATCAGGGATGGATCAGCCAGGATTTCCAGCCACCAATGACAGATGGGTCTGAGTAGATTGACCATGCTCCTACAACAAAAAAAATGTCTCTATTGTGGTTGGTTATGAAACCCTCTGGGGAAGACCTGGGGATTGTACGGCCCGCTTGACACATACGGCCCTTTGATTGGCTCTGACCGGCCCGCGCTGATTGGGGGACAACTATGCTGCCTAATCTGGGGGACATCTATGCTGCCTAATCTGGGGGACAAGTATGCTTCTAATCTGGGGGACATCTATGCTGCCTAATCTGGGTGACATCTATGCTGCCTACTCTGGGGGACAGCTATGCTCCTAATCTGGGTGACATCTATGCTGCCTAATCTGGGGGACAAGTATGCTCCTAATCTGGGGGACATCTATGCTGCCTACTCTGGGGGACATCTATGCTGCCTAATCTGGGTGACATCTATGCTGCCTAATCTGGGGGACAACTATGGTCCTAATCTGGGGGACATCTATGCTGCCTAATCTGGGGGACAACTATGCTCCTAATGTGGGGAAAACTGAAGCTTCTGACCTTGGGCCTATCATATTTTTAAGTTTAGCAGTAGCTAAGGGGTTATGAAAACCTTTTGGGTACTGCAAATGCATGCTCCAGACTCATTCTGTGTCTTTCAGGAACTACTTTCCTCCCTGGTGCCTCTGGCCTTGGGCCTTACATTTTTGGATGTTTAGCAGTAGCTAAATACATGCTTAATGCAAATTTCAACAATGATCGTAAAATTCTCGGCGCTCTGCCAGGGCCTTCTCCTACCCCGCCTGGGCCGATCCGAGGACCTCACTAACCAACTCACTAACTAATCCAATCGCTTATAGCGACGGGCGGTGTGTACAAAGGGCAGGGACTTAATAAACGCCAGTTTATGACCCTCACTTACTGGTAATTCCTCGTTTTAAGATTAAATAATTGCAATCACAGATCCCTATCACGAACTGGTTTCAGTGTGCAACACGCACCTGTCCTTGAAAGATAGAGAGACGCTAATCCGTTCAGTGGAGCGCTAGTGCGGCCCAGGACATCTGAAGCCATAACACACCTGTTATTGCTCGATCTCGCAATTGATCGGGCAAGGTAAGGGGTTATTAAAGCCTCTTGGATACTGCTGAGGCCTACTCCTGACTGCTCCTGTTGCAATGTATGGGGTAATTAAACACTCTTGGGTAGTGTTATTGTTAAATTTACTGGTAATTTTATCAGTAATAAAATTGAATTTTGCAGAATGCTAACCGTTACACAACGGAATGCTTGTTGCGTGTGATTTTTTTATAAAAAAAAAACAAAAATAGATGGAGAGGGATTAACTCTACTTAATCATTTTTGGCGAATAGAATCCTTTTGTCATCTGATTTTTTGGAGACAGATGCACTTACACACATGTAATAATTTTTTTAACCAAATTTCAAACATTGTGTGGTTTATTACTTTTGAGAAGAATGTATTTGGGTGTTCCACCATCCTGCATTATAGAGTCTTCTGAACTGCTGTATATGCGCTTGTTTTTTCAAAAAAAAGGTATTTTGTCAGACAATTTCGATAAAATTTTGCGTTTTTTTGGGGTGGATTGTGAAGCCCGGGTGATGGGTGTGTAGTGTGTACTCGTGCATCAGTCAACTCCAGTCTGTGTCCGTTAGGCAATATATGGGTTACTGATGCAGCAGAGGTGGGGCCTTGGTCTTGGAATTTCAATTATTTAAAAAAATTGAACATATTGTGTGGTTTATTATATTATAGAAGAATGTCTTTGGGTGGTCCACCGTCCTGCATTATAGAGTCTTCTGAACTGCTGTATATGCGCTTGTTTTAACAAAAAGGTATTTTGTCAGACAATTTCAAAAATATTTGCGTTTTTTTTGGGGTGGATTGTGAAGCCCGGGTGTGTACTCGTGCATCAGCCAACTCCAGGCTGTGTCTTTCTGGCAATCTATGGGTTACTGATACAGCTGAGGTGGGGCCGCCTGGGTCTAGGAATTCAATTTTTTTTTTTTTAAATTCAACAATTGTGTGGTTCATTATTTTTGAGAAGAAAGTCTCAGGTGGTCCACCGTCCTGCCATGTAGAGTTTTGGAGAAATGGAGAGTATTGGAGAAATGTTGGAGAAATGTCTTAGAGAAATGTTGGATATGCGCTTGTGCTTACACAAAGTTGTAAATTAAAAAAAAAAATTATACAATTTTGTTGATTTTGGGGCAGATTGTGAAGCCCTGTGTGTACTGGTGCATCAGCCAACTCCAAGCTTTTTCCTTCAGGCAATAAATGGGTTCCTGATGCCGCAGAGGTGGGGCCTGGGTCTGGGAATTTAACATTTTTGGATTGCGGGTGCTACAAAAAAAGATGGACACACCCTAATCCGTTCAGTGGAGCGCGCCCCGGACATCTGTGGGCATAACACACCTGTTATTGCTCGATCTCAGGAGAAGAGGGTTCATCATCGGGAGAAGAGAGTTGCAGGTTGCCCTTGAGTCAGCAAGGCAGTAGCACGGCTGGCAGTCAGCGTGGTGTGGCAGTAGTGGAAATTCTGGGAGATAGCGGGTTACCTGCACCGGTCGATGAAATATAGAGACACGCTAATCCGTTCAGTGGAGCACGCCTGCGGCCCCGGAAATCAGAGGGCATAGCACACCTGGTATTGCTCAATCTCGCAATTGATCATGCAAAGGTAGGGGGTTATTAAAGCCTCTTGGGTACTGCTGAGGCCTACTCTTGACTGCTCCTGGTTCAATGTATGGGGTAATTAAACACTCTTGGGTAGTGGTTTTTTTTTTATTTACTAATAATTTTATCAGTAATAAAATAGAATTTTCCAGAATGCTAATCGTTACACAACGGAGCGCTTGTTGCGTGTGATTTTTTAATGAAAAAAAATAAATAAATAAATACGGACAGGGATTAACTCTGCTTCATCATTTTGGGCGAAAAAAGTCCTTTGGTGATCTGATCTTTTGGAGACAGATGCGCTTACACACATTGAATTAGTTTTTGTAAAAAAAATTCAAACATTGTGTGGTTTATTATTTTTGAGAAGAATGTCTTTGGGTGGTCCACCGTCCTGCATTATAGAGTCTTGTGAACTGCTGGATATGCGCTTGTTCTTACACAAAGGTATTTCTTTAAAAAATTTCTAAAATGTTGTTGTTTTTTGGAGGGGATTGTGAAGCCCGGGTGTGTACTGGTGCATCAGGCAACTCCAGGCTGTGTCCTTCAGGCAATATATGGGTGCCTGATGCCACAGAGGTGGGGCCTGGGTCTTGAAATTTCAAATTTTTGGATAGCGGGTGCTACCAATGAGAAATCTTTGACAAAAATGAAATATATTGTGTTGATTTTTTTTGGGGGGGGATTGTGAAGCCCTGGTGTGTACTCTTGCATCAGCCAACTCCAGGCTGTGTCATGCAGGCAATATATGGGTTACTGATGCCACAGGGGTGGGGCCTGGTTCTGGAAATTTCTCATTTTTGGATAGCGGGTGCTACCAATGAGAAATCTTTGTCAAAAATTTCATATATTGTGGTGTGTTTTTTTTTTGGGGGGGGGATTGTGAAGCCCTGGTGTGTAGTGTACTAGTGCATCAGCCAACTCCACGCTGTGCAATTCAGCCACTAAATGGTCTCCTCTTGCCGCCAACATGTCCACGCTATGTCATTCAGTCACTATATGGTCTACTGACACTGATGCCACCACCAGGCTCTGTCATTGTGCTGCTGTGCAGCAGTGATTCTAAGAGCGATGCCGGTAATCTGCATGCTATTCTGAATAACAGTATTATTTCACTACCCCAGCACACTCCATATGCGTTTTAGGACACAACAAAGTGTTCTATACCCCTATAGAGGCTGTATGTAGGCTAGAAATAGCCTTTTTTAACATCGATTCGCCGCAAATAAATTCGGATCGAAACAAACTTTTCGGGAAAATCCAGCGAATCGGCCGAATCGAATTTTTGAAAAGTTCGCTCATCTCTACCCTTAATAATGATAATGGGGAGGTTGTCACAGGCGATATAGAGAAAGCAAAGCTACTGAATGAGTTCTTTAGTTCTGTATATACTAAGGAAGAAGGAGCTGACATTGGACAGGTCAGTGTTGGTAACACATCATGTAATGTACTGAACTGGCTTAATGTAGAAATGGTACAAGGTAAGTTAAAGGGGTATTCCAGGAAAAAACTTTTTTTTATACATCAACTGGTTCCAGAAAGTTAAACAGATTTGTAAATTACTTCTATTAAAAAATCTTAATCCTTTCAGTACTTATGAGCTTATGAGACACGTGTCTCAGGAAACGCCCAGTTTAGAAGCAAATTCCCAAAGCAAACCTCTTCTAAACTGGGCGGTTCCCGATACACGTGTCATCAGAGATTACTTAGACAGAAAAGAACACCCTAAACTTCAGAAGCTCATAAGTACTGAAAGGATTAAGATTTTATAATAGAAGTAATTTACAAATCTGTTTAACTTTCTGGAGCCAGTTGATATAGAAAAAAAAAATTTCCTGGATAACTTCTTTAAGTAATATAAATGTAAGCAAATCTCCAGGGCCAGATGGATTGCACCCAAGAGTTCTTAGAGAACTTAGGTGCCAATCTTCAAAAAGGGATCTAGGTCTTCCCCAGGAAACTATAGACCGGTAAGTCTAACGTGCATTGTGGGTAAATTGTTTGTAGGACTTATAAGGGATTACATACAGGAATACATAGGGGATAATTGTATTATAAGTGATAGCCAGCATGGGTTTACTAAGGATAGAAGTTGTCAAACCAACCTAATTTGCTTTTATGAAGAAGTGAGTAGAAGCCTTGACAGAGGAATGGCTGTGGATATAGTGTTTCTGGATTTTGCTAAAGCGTTTGATACTGTCCCTCATAGACATCTGACAGGTAAGTTAAGGTCTTTGGGTTTGGAAACTTTAGTTTGTAACTGGATTGAACACTGGCTCATGGATCGTACCCAGAGAGTGGTGGTCAATGATTCGTACTCTGATTGGTCCCCGGTTATTAGTGGTGTACCCCAAGGTTCAGTACTGGGCCCGCTGTTACATAGTTACATAGTTAGTACGGTCAAAAAAAGACATATGTCCATCAAGTTCAACCAGGGAATTAAGGGGTAGGGGTGTGGCGCGATATTGGGGAAGGGATGGGATTTTATATTTCTTCATAAGCATTAATGTTATTTTGTTCCAGGAATGTATCTAATCCTGTTTTAAAGCTTTTAATTGTTCCTGCTGTGACCAGTTCCTGAGGTAGACCGTTCCATAAATTCACAGTCCTCACGGTAAAGAAGGCGTGTCACCCCTTGAGACTAAACTTTTTTTTCTCCAGACGGAGGGAGTGCCCCCTCGTCCTTTGGGGGGGTTTAACCTGGAACAGTTTTTCTCCATATTTTTTGTATGGGCCATTAATATACTTATATACGTTTATCACATCCCCCCTTAAACGTCTCTTCTCAAGACTAAACAATTGTAACTCCTTTAATCGCTCCTCATAGCTAAGATGATCCATGCCCCATATTAGTTTAGTCGCGCGTCTCTGCACCCTTTCCAACTCTGCAGTGTCCCTTTTATGCACAGGTGCCCAAAACTGAACAGCATATTCCAGGTGAGGCCATACCAATGCTTTATAAAGGGGGAGTATTATGTCCCTGTCCCTTGAGTCCATGCCTCTTTTAATACATGACAATATCCTGCCGGCTTTGGAAGCAGCAGCCTGCCATTGCATGCTATTCTGTAGTCTGTGATCCACAAGTACACCCAGTTTAATCCCCCCTAAGACATACGATGCATGCAGGTTATTAGTACCCAGATTCATAACTTTACATTTATCCACATTGAACCTCATTTGCCAAGTGGATGCCCAGACACTTAGTCTATCCAAGTCATCCTGTAACTTATGCACATCCTCTATAGACTGTACCGTGCTACAAAGCTTGGTGTCATTTGCAAAGATAGAAACAGAGCTGTTAATACCATCCTCTATATCATTGATAAATAAATTAAACAACAGCGGGCCCAGTACTGAACCTTGGGGTACACCACTAATAACCGGGGACCAATCAAAGTACGAATCATTGACCACCACTCTCTGGGTACGATCCATGAGCCAGTGTTCAATCCAGTTAAAACTAAAATTTCCAAATCCAAAGACCTTAACTTACCTGTCAGACGTCTATGAGGGACAGTATCAAATGATTTAGCAAAATTCAGAAACACTATATCCACAGCCATTCCTCTGTCAAGGCTTCTACTCACCTCTTCATAAAAGCAAATTAGATTGGTTTGACAACTTCTATCCTTAGTAAACCCATGCTGGCCATCACTTATAATACAATTATCCCCTATGTATTCCTGTATGTAATCCCTTATATGTCCTTCAAACAATTTACCCACAATGCACATTAAACTTACTGGTCTATAGTTTCCTGGGGAAGACCTAGAGCCCTTTTTGAACATTGGCATCACATTCGCCTTGCGCCAGTCCCTTGGCACAATACCAGACACCAGAGAATCTCTAAATATCATGAACAGGGGTAAAGATATTACTGAACTTACCTCTCTAAGAACTCTTGGGTGTAGTCCATCCGGTCCTGGGGATTTGCTTACATTTATATCACTTAACTTACCTTGTACCATCTCTACATTAAGCCAGTTCAGTACATTACATGATGTGTTACCAGCACTGACCTGGCCAATGTCAGCTCCTTCTTCCTTAGTATATACAGAACTAAAGAACCCATTCAGTAGCTCCGCCTTCTCTTGATCGCCCGTGACAACCTCCCCATTATCATTATTAAGGGGTCCTACATGCTCTGTCCTTGTTTTTTTTTTGCATTTATATATCTAAAAAAATATTTAGGATCAGTTTTGCTTTCTTTGGCCACCTGTCTCTCGTTTTGAATTTTTGCTGTTTTTATTACATTTTTACAGATTTTATTAAGCTCCTTGTACTGTGTACATGTTATCGCTGACCCATCAGATTTGTATTTTTTGAAGGCTATTTTTTTGTTGTTTATTGCTCTTTTAACATAATTTGTCAGCCATGTAGGATTTAGTTTTAATCGTTTATATTTGTTCCCCTTTGGTATATATTTAGATGTATAGTTATTTAGAGTTGATTTAAAGATGCCCCATTTACCTTCTGTATCAGTATTTGACAACACCTCCCCTCAGTCTATGTCCTGTAGTGCAGCCCTTAGCCCAGGGAAGTTTGCCTTTTTAAAGTTATATGTTTTTGCCTTCCCCGCCTGTCTTTGTTTTCTACATTTTAAGTCAAAAGTAACTATATTGTGGTCGCTATTACCAAGGTTTTCCCGCACAGTTACATTACCAACCAGCTCTGCGTTGTTGGAAATGATCAGATCCAACAAGGCATCACTTCTTGTTGGGTCCTCCACAAACTGGCCCATAAAATTATCCTGCAATAAATTTAGGAATTGTCGCCCCTTTGTAGTTTTAGCCAACCCCGGACCCCAATCTATATCTGGATAGTTAAAATCTCCCATTATTACCACTCTATTTGTTTATGAAGCCGAACTTCTATCTCTTCAGTGATATTAGTTGGTCTGTAGATTACCCCAAATATTATTTTTTCAGTATTTCCCTCCTTTTGTAATTCTACCCACAGTAATTTCACCTCCTCAAAATCATCACACACTATGGCATCGTTCACACTGACTTTCATACCACTTCTTACATACAGACAGACTCCACCACCTTTTCTGTTCATTCTATCCTTGCGAAACAATGTAAACCCCTGCAGATTGACAGCCAAGTCATGCGAGGAGTTCAGCCATGTCTCAGTAACCCCAACTATATCAATATGTTCCTCCAGTATCAAGGCCTCAAGCTCCCCCATTTTATTTGCTAGGCTTCTGGCATTTGTGAACATACACTTTACATTTCCATCCTTTATGTTATTGGGGTTAATGGGATTCAAGGGTGTAAGTTTTATTTTCCTATGAAGCCTATTCCTATTAACTATTCTAACCCCTCCCTCCGCTCCACCCCCAGGTACATTTATAATTCCCACCTCTCTATCTACACTATCTTCCCCCTCTTTGCTGTAGGTTCCCTCCCCCCAAGTCCCTAGTTTAAACACTCCTCTACCCTTCTAGCCATCTTCTCCCCAAGCAAAGCTGCACCCTCCCCATTGAGGTGCAGCCCGTCCCTACGGTAGAGCCGGTAACAGACAGCGAAGTCAGCCCAGTTCTCCATGAACCCAACCCCTTCCTTCCTACACCAGCTTCTGAGCCACTTGTTTACCTCCCTGATCTCCCGCTGCCTCTCTGGTGTGGCTCGTGGTACTGGTAGTATTTCAGAAAATACTACCTTGGAGGTCCTTGCCTTAAGCTTGCGGCCTAAGTCCCTGAAATCATTTTTAAGGACACTCCACCTACCTCTTACTTTGTCATTGGTGCCAATATGTACCATGACTGCTGGGTCCTCTCCAGCCCCGCCCAGCAACCTGTCAACCCAATCCGCGATGTGCCGAACTCGTGCGCCAGGCAGACAACACACTGTTCGGTGATCCCGGTCTTTGTGACAGATTGCCCTGTCTGTCCCCCTAATAATTGAGTCCCCCACCACTAGTACCTGTCTGGCCTGCCCTGTACTCCTCCCTCCCTCCTTACTGGAGCAGACACCCCCCTGGCGGTCAGAGGCGGTATCCTGCTGCAGTTCTGCTAGCTCTGTAATGGCATCCCCCTCATCTGCCAAGCGGGCAAACTTGTTGGGGTGTGCCAGTTCAGGACTAGCCTCTCTGACACTTTTTCCCCTACCCCTCTGTGAACCCCTATGTGAACTACATGTTGCAATTTGCCATGGATTCGGTTGTTTTGACAGTTCCCCTCTGCAACCCCCAATATGGGTTAGAAATGAAAAAATAATGTATTTTTATATTATTAACTTTTTTATATATATTTTATATATATTCTTTATACATTCTGTAAAGTTACATTTAATATTGTTCCATGTGAACTCCAGATTGCGATTTGCCGTGATCTCTGCTGTGGTTAAGCGGCAGTCCTCCGCGACTCGCAAATGGGGATTAATAATGAATGAAAAAATTCCTTCTGTCAATGATAGGGTTAAACCCTACCTATTTAAACCTGTTGTATACTCCATCTGTTATGCCTGAGGAAGCTGCGCATGCGCAGCGAAACGCGTTGCATTCTGGTCAATAAAATCCTTTTAACCGTTCACCTGTTGTGGTCGTTCAGCAACGTGGAGCCGGGTTCCCTTGAAGCCTTATCCTTTTCTGACACAGATTTACCGGAGGGCAGCGAACGACCCCACTATTATTTTACGTCTACATCATTGTTGTGTATGAAGTTGCACAACCACCCAGGGTGAGCAATTAATTTATATATTTATCTCACCACAGGAGTTTAAAGTTACAACTCTATGAAGTGCCTGTCTTTCTTATATATACAGATCGTGACAACATAAGTCTGAGTGTGTCAGTAATAATAATTACTCCATTCCTCCCCCTGCAGTCGTGGCAGGCACAGCACGTATGCTATCGTCTAGCCTCCTCCTGCAACCAGTTACATAGTTAGTACGGTCGAAAAAAGACATATGTCCATCAAGTTCAACCAGGAAATTGAAGGGTAGGGGTGTGGCGCGATATTGGGGAAGGGATGGGATTTTATATTTCTTCATAAGCATTAATGTTATTTTGTTCCAGAAATGTATCTAATACTGTTTTAAAGCTGTAAATTTTTCCTGCTGTGACCAGTTCCTGAGGTAGACTGTTCCATAAGTTCACAGTTCTCATGGTAAAGAAGGCGTGTCGCCCCTTGAGACTAAACTTTTTCTTCTCCAGACGGAGGGAGTGCCCCCTCGTCCTTTGGGGGGGTTTAACCTGGAACAGTTTTTCTCCATATTTTTTGTATGGGCCATTAATATACTTATATACGTTTATCATATCCCCCCTTAAACGTCCCTTCTCAAGACTAAACAATTGTAACTCCTTTAATCGCTCCTCATAGCTAAGATGTTCCAAGCCCCATATTAATTTACTCGCACGTCTCTGCACCCTTTCCAGCTCCACAGTGTCCCTTTTATGGACAGATGACAAGAACTGAACAGCATATTCCAGGTGAGGCCGTACCAATGCTTTATAAAGGGGGAGTATTATGTCCCTGTCCCTCGAGTCCATGCCTCTTTTGATACATGACAATATCCTGCTGGCTTTGGAAGCAGCAGCCTGACATTGCATGCTATTCTGTAGTCTGTGATCTACAAGTACACCAAGATCCTTCTCTACCAGTGACTCTGCCAGTTTAATCCCCCCTAAGACATACGACGCATGCAGGTTATTAGTACCCAGATGCATAACTTTACATTTATCCACATTGAACCTCATTTGCCAAGTAGATGCCCAGTCTATCCAAGTCATCTTGTAACCTATACACCTCCTCTATAGACTGTACCATGCTACAAAGCTTGGTGTCATCTGCAAAGATAGAAACAGAGCTGTTAATGCCATCCTCTATATCATTGATAAATAAATTAAACAACAGCGGTCCCAGTACAGAACCTTGGGGTACACCACTAATTACCGGGGACCAATCAGAGTACGAATCATTGACCACCACTCTCGGGGTACGATCCATGAGCCAGTGTTCAATCCAGTTACAAACTAAAATTTCCAAACCCAAAGACCTTAACTTACCTGTCAGACGTCTATGAGGGACAGTATCAAATGCTTTAGCAAAATCCAGAAACATTATATCCACAGCCATTCCTCTGTCAAGGCTTCTACTCACCTCTTCATAAAAGCAAATTAGATTGGTTTGACAACTTCTATCCTTAGTAAACCCATGCTGGTTATCACTTATAATACAATTATCCCCTATGTATTCATGTATGTAATCCCTTATAAGTCCTTCAAACAATTTACCCACAATGAACATTAAACTTACCGGTCTATAGTTTCCTGGGGAAGACCTAGAGCCCTTTTTAAAGATTGGCACCACATTCGCCTTGCGCCAGTCCCTTGGCACAATACCAGACACCAGTGAATCTCTAAATATCATGAACAGGGGTACAGATATTACTGAACTTACCTCTCTAAGAACTCTTGGGTGCAATCCATCTGGCCCTGGAGATTTGCTTACATTTATATTACTTAACCCCTTAAGGACCAAGGCCGTACAGGTACGCCTTTGCTCCCTGGTACTTAAGGACCAAGGGCGTACCTGTACGCCCGTGGGAATTTCGGTCCCCGCCGGGCGGGGATCGGGCCAGGGTGACTGTTGATATCTATCAGCAGGCACCCCGCGCAAATGCCCAGGGGGGTCATTAGACCTCCCCATGTCGGCGATCGGCGCAAATCGCAAGTGAATTCACACCCGGAATAGAAGGGGGATCACGGGTGTCCTAGACACCCACGATCCCCCTGTAGCGATAGGAGTGAGGTGGCAGGGTTGCCACCCCTCCTATCTCTGCTATTGGTGGTCTAGACGCGACCACCAATAGCAGATCCGGGGCGGAGGGGTTTACTTTCGGTTTCCCCGTTCTGCCCACCCACAATAGGCGGGGCAGGACGGGGAAACCGACAGGGACCGGCGCCGAAGATCCACTTACCCATCGGCGATGGCAGCGGGCGACGATCAGCGGCGGCAGCGGGCGACGATCGGCGGAAGAAGAGAACCGCGACACAGCTCCCTGGATCCAACGGAAGCCGGTGAGTTACTCAGCAACATCTGGAGGGCTACAGTCTGAGACCACTATAGTGGTCTCTAAACTGTAACCCTCCAGATGTTGGAAAACTACAACTCCCAGCATGCCCAGAGAGCTGTTTAGGCTTGCTGGGAGTTGCAGTTTTGCAACAGCTGGAGGTCTACAGTTTGAGACCACTGCAAAGTGATCTCTATACTGTGCACCTCCAGATCTTGCAAAACTACAACTCCCAGCCTGCCCAGACAGCAGTTTGCTGTCTGGGCATGCTGGGAGTTGTAGTTTTGCAACAACTGGAAGTCCACAGTTTGGAGACCACTGTGCAGTGGTCTCTAAACTATAGCTCTCCAGATGTTGCAAAACTGCAACTCCCAGCATGCCTAAACAGCAAACAGCTGTCTCTGCATGCTGGGAGTTGTAGTTGCGATCCCTCCAGCTGTTGCATAACTACATCTCCCAGCATGCCTTTCGGCGATCAGTACATGCTGGGAGTTGAAGTTTTGCAACAGCTGGAGGCACACTGGTTGGAAAATACTGAGTTAGGTAACAGAACTGAAGGTTTTCCAACCAGTGTGCCTCCAGCTGTTGCAAAAGTACAACTAACAGCATACACGGTCTGTCAGTACATGCTGGGAGTTGTAGTTTTGAAACAGTTGGAGGTTTGCCCCCCCCATGTGAATGTACAGGGTACATTCACACTGGCGGGTTTACAGTAAGTTTTCTGCTTCAAGTATGAGCTGCAGCAAATTTTTCACCGCAGCGCAAACTCCTAGCGGTAAATTCACTGTAAACCCGCCAGTGTGAACGTACCCTAAAAACACTACACTACACTAACACATAATAAAGAGTAAAACACTACATTTACACCCCCTTACACTGTCCCCCTAATAAAAATAAAAAACGTATTGTACGGCAGTGTTTCCAAAACAGAGCCTCCAGCTGTTGCAAAACAACAACTCCCAGCATTTCCGGACAGCCACTAACTGTCCAGGCATGCTGGGAGTTTAGCAACAGCTGGAGGCACCCTGTTTGGGAATCACTGGCGTAGAATACCCCTATGTCCACCCCTGTGCAATCCCTAATTTAGTCCTCAAATGCGCATGGCGCTCTCTCACTTCAGAGCCCTGTCGTATTTCAAGGAAACAGTTTAGTGCCACATATGGGGTATCTCCCTACTCGGGAGAAATTGCACTACTAATTTTGGGGGCTTTTTTTCCTTTTACCCCTTATGAAAAAGAAAAGTTGGGGTCTACACCAGCCTGTTAGTGTAAAAAAAAATTTTTTTTTACACTAACATGCTGGTGTTGTCCTTTACTTTTTATTTTCACAGGAGGTAAAAGGAAAAAAAGACCCCCAAAATTTGTAACGCAATTTCTCCTGAGTACGGAAATACCCCATATGTGGGCGTAAAAAGCTCTGCGGACGCACAATAAGGCTCAGGAGTGAGAGTGCACCATGTACATTTGAGGCCTAAATTGCTGATTTGCACAGGGGTGGCTGATTTTACAGCGGTTCTGACATAAACCCCAAAAAATAAATACGCACATGTGACCCCATTTTGGAAACGACACCCCTCACGGAACGTAACAAGGGGTATAGTGAGCCTAAACACCCCACAGGTGTTTGACAAATTTTCATTAAAGTTGGATGGGAAAATGAAAAAACAAATATGTTTTCACTAAAATGCTGGTGTCACCCTAAATTTTTCATTTTCACAAGGGAAAATAAATAAAAGCCCCCCAAAATTTGTAACCCAATTTCTTCTGAGTAAGAGCATACCCCATATGTGGATGTAAAGTGCTCTATGGGATTTTGAAGAGAAAATTTGTCCGGAATTGAAGGCCACTTGTGTTTACAAAGCCCCCATGGTACCAGAACAATGGACCCCCCCCCATATGTGACCCCATTTTGAAAACTACACCCCTCAAGTAATGTAATAAGGGGTACAGTGAGCATTTACGCACCACAGGTGTCTGACAGATTTTTGGAACAGTGATCCGTGAAAATGAATAATTTAATTTTCCATTTGCACAGCCCACTTTTCCAAAGATCTATCAAACGCCAGTGGGTGTAAATGCTCACTGCACCACTTATTAAATTCTGTGAGGGGTGTAGTTTCCAAAATGGGGTCACATGTGGGGGGGGTCCACTCTTCTGGCACCACGGGGGGCTTTGTAAATGCGCATGGCCCCTGACTACCATTCCAAACGAATTATCTTTCCAAAAGCTCAATGGTGCTCCTCCTCTTCTAAGCATTGTAGTTCGCCCGTAGTGCACTTCAGGTCCACTTATGGGGTACCTCCATACTCAGAAGAGATGGGGTTACAAATTTTGGGGGGTATTTTCTGCTTTTAACCCTTGCAAAAATGTTAAATTTGGGGGGAAACACATTTTAGTGAAAAAAAAAATGTATATTTTTTTACATATGCAAAAGTCGTGAAACCTGTGTGGGGTATTAAGGCTCACTTTATTCCTTGTTACGTTCCTTAAGGGGTCTGGTTTCCAAAATGGTAGGCCATGTGTTTTTTTTTTTTTTTTTTTTGCTGTTCTGGCACCATAGGGGCTTCCTAAATGCGACATGCCCCCCGAGCAAAATTTGCTCTCAAAAAGTCAAATATCACTCCTTCCCTTCTGAGCATTGTAGTTTGCCCGTAATGCACTTCATGCCAACTTATGGGGTGCCTCCATACTCAGAAGAGATGGGGTTACAAATTTTGGGGGGTATTTTCTGCTACTAACCCTTGCAAAAATGTGAAATTTGAGGGGGAACACACATTTTAGTGAAAACAATTTTTTTTTTTTACATATGCAAAAGTCGTGAAACACCTGTGGGGTATTAAGGCTCACTTTATTCCTTGTTACGTTCCCCAAGGGGTCTAGTTTCCAAATGGTATGCCATGTGGGTTATTTTTGCTGTTCTGGCACCATAGGGGCTTCCTAAATGCAACATGCCCCCCAAAAACCATTTCTGAAAAACGTACTCTCCAAAATCCCCTTGTCGCTCCTTCGCTTCTAAGTATACATTTTCTCCTTTTACCCCTTGTAAAAATTCAAAAATTGGGTTTACAAGAACATGCGAGTGTAAAAAATAAAGATTGTGAATTTTCTCCTTCATTTTGCTGCTATTCCTGTGAAACACCTAAAGGGTTAAAACACTTACTGATTGTCATTTTGAATACTTTGGGGGGTGTAGTTTTTATAATGGTGTCATTTGTGGGGTATTTCTAATGGGAAGACCCTTCAAATCCACTTCAAACCTGAACTGGTCTCTGAAAAAAAGCGAGGTTCAAAATTTTTTGAAAAATTGGAAAAGTAATGCTGAACTTTGAAACCCTCTGGTGTCTTCCAAAAGTAAAAACTTGTCAATTTTATGATGCAAACATAAAGTAGACATATTGGAAATGTGAATAAAAAAAAAATATTTTGAATATCCATTTTCCTTACAAGCAGAAAGCTTCAAAGTTAGAAAAATGCAAAATTTTCTAATTTTTCATCAAATTTGGGGATTTTTCACCAAGAAAGGATGCAAGTTACCACAACATTTTTCCACTATGTTAAAGTAGAATATGTCACGAAAAAACAATCTCGGAATCAGATTAATAACTAAAAGCATTCCAGAGTTATTAATGTTTAAAGTGACAGTGGTCAGATGTGTAAAAAACGCTCTGGTCCTAAGGTGTAAAATGGCCTGGTCCTTAAGGGGTTAACTTACCTTGTACCATCTCTACATTAAGCCAGTTCAGTACATTACTTGATGTGTTACCAGCACTGACCTGTCCAATGTCAGCTCCTTCTTCCTTAGTATATACAGAACTAAAGAACCCATTCAGTAGCTCCGCTTTCTCTTTATCGCCTGTGACAACCTCCCCATTATCATTATTAAGGGGTCCTACATGCTCTGTCCTTGGTTTTTTTGTATTTTTATTTCTAAAAAAATATTTAGGATTAGTTTTGCTTTCTTTGGCCACCTATCCCTCATTTAGAATTTTTGCTGTTTTTATTACATTTTTACAGATTTTATTAAGCTCTTTGTACTGTTTAAATGTTATAGCTGACCCATCAGATTTGTATTTTTTGAAGGCTATTTTTTTGTTGTTTATTGCTCTTTTAACATCATTTGTCAGCCATGTAGGATTTAGTTTTAATCATTTATATTTGTTCCCCTTTGGTATATATTTAGCTGTATAGTTATTTAGAGTTGATTTAAAGATGTCCCATTTACCTTCTGTATCAGTATTTGAGAACACCTCCCCCCAGTCTATATCCTGTAGTGCAGCCCTCAGCCCAGGGAAGTTTGCCTTTTTAAAGTTATATGTTTTTGCCTTCCCCGCCTGTCTTTGTTTTCTACATTTTAAGTCAAAAGTAACTATATTGTGGTCGCTATTACCAAGGTTTTCCCTCACAGTTACATTACCAACCAGCTCTGCGTTCCTGGAAACGATCAGATCCAACAAGCCATCACTTCTTGTTGGGTCCTCCACAAACTGGTCCATGAAATTATCCTGCAATAAATTTAGGAATTGTCGCCCCTTTGTAGTTTTAGCCAACCCCGGACCCCAATCTATATCTGGATAGTTAAAATCTCCCATTATTACCACTGTACCTGCCCGGGCGGCCCTCTATTTGTTTATGCAACCGACCTTCTATCTCTTCAGTGATATTAGGGGGTCTGTAGATTACACCAAGTATTATTTTTTCAGTATTTCCCTCATTTTGTAATTCTACCCACAGTGATTCCACATTCTCAGAAACATCACTATGGCATCGTTCACACTGACTTTCATACCTCTTCTTACATACAGATAGACTCCACCACCTTTTCTGTTCATTCTATCTTTGTGAAACAATGTAAACCCCTGCAGATTGACAGCCCAGTCATGCGAGGAGTCCAGCCATGTCTCAGTGACCCCAACTATATCAATATGTTCCTCCAGTATCAAGGCCTCAAGCTCCCCAATTTTATGTGCTAGGTTTCTGGCATTTGTGAACATACACTTTACATTTCTATCCTTTATGTTATTGGGGTTAATGGGATTCAAGGGTGTAAGTTTTATTTTCCTATGAAGACTATTCCTATTAACTATTCTAACCCCTCCCTCCGCTCCACCCCAGGTACATTTATAATTCCCACCTCTCTATCTACACTATCTTCCCCCTCTTTGCTGTAGGTTCCCTCCCCCCAAGTCCCTAGTTTAAACACTCCTCCACCCTTCTAGCCATCTTCTCCCCAAGCACAGCTGCACCCTCCCCATTGAGGTGCAGCCTGTCCCTACGGTAGAGCCGGTAACCAACAGCAAAGTCAGCCCAGTTCTCCATGAACCCAAACCCTTCCTTCCTACACCAGCTTCTGAGCCACTTGTTTACCTCCCTGATCTCCCGCTGCCTCTCTGCTGTGGCTCGTGGTACTGGTAGTATTTCAGAAAATACTACCTTGGATGTCCTTGCCTTAAACTTGCGGCCTAAGTCCCTGAAATCATTTTTAAGGACACTCCACCTATCTCTTACTTTGTCATTGGTGCCAGTATGTACCATGACTGCTGGGTCCTCACAGCCCCGCCCAGCAACCTGTCAACCCGATCCGCGATGTGCCGAACTCGTGCGCCAGGCAGACAACACACTGTTCGGCTATCCCGGTCTTTGTGACAGATCGCCCTGTCTGTCCCCCTAATAATTGAGTCCCCCACCACTAGTACCTGTCTGGCCTGCCCTGTACTCCTCCTTCCCTACTTACTGGAGCAGACACCCCCCTGGCGGTCAGAGGCAGTATCCTGCTGCAGTTCTGCTAGCTCTGTAATGGCATCCCCCTCATCTGCCAAGTAGGCATACTTTTTGGGGTGTGCCAGTACAGGACTAGCTGCCAAACACTGAAATCCTTTATGCCGCACATTTATAAATTTGAACATACGCATTATTCTACGCTATAACTTAATACTGTATGTACTATGAAAGTGAACATGCTATAAATGCTAATGTACCGTATGCATATCATGGATGTAATGAAGGAACAAACTTATGAATGTATGAAGCTGTGATTCTATGAGCTTTGCATCCCGTACATGTTAACAAGAACATTTCACACTAAGAAGGCTATGAACGTATGTACCCCTAATGCATGGAAGCATGGAATTACATATGCTGCTGTACCCATGAACATTTTATGTATATTATATATATGTATATACATATATATATATATATATATATATATATATAAAAAGAAAAATTGAGGGAACCGGCACTGTACAATGGGACTTAAAGTCCAGATCGGGTGCTCAGCCTTCGCAGGTTCAAACTCCAAACCCTTCTTAAACAACTCCAAAAAAGGAAAGCGGCACTCCAATGGCAGAAAAAAGGTGTATTTATTCACCCATCAAGTCAAATGCGACGTTTCAGCCTCACAATGAAGCCTTTCTCATGCTTGAGAAAGGCTTCATTGTGAGGCTGAAACGTCGCATTTGACTTGATGGGTGAATAAATACACCTTTTTTCTGCCATTGGAGTGCCGCTTTCCTTTTTTGGAGTTATATATATATATATATATATTTGTTTATTTATCTTTTATTACATAGAAACATAGAATGTGTCGGCGGATAAGAACCATTTGGCCCATCTAGTCAGCCCAATAATCTTTTTTTTTTTTATTCAATCTTTTTATTAAGTTTTGAACAATATGTCAGCAGTCAAAATGTCAAATAATAGGCCGTAGTGTGGGCCCTAAACAAAGCAAACATAATACAGTAAGTAATAAACATAGTACATATGGTGTACAGGAGGGAGTATTCAGTCCGCAGTGTGGACAGTCATCCAGTATTGGTGTAAAGGAAGGACAAATCAACATCAGTGAAGATAGACAAAGTATTTTGAAAGGAAACTATCTCCATATGAATGCAAGGAAAATAGAAAAGAATTAAAAAAAAAATAAAAAACTAAATGTATTTTCGCCTACTTGGGCGAACCCAAAAAGATATTTAACCACAGTGTGTGTCGACACGGGGTGTGTGGAAGTGTATATCAGGAAGCCACCCTTCAATCGGGTTTCAAGTGCGGACAATGGGGGCTGGACAGCCAGGAAGACCAATGTTTCAAAAAAGATTTATATTGCGAGTGTACGAGTGCAAATGTTCTCTCATATCCACATGACAGATTAACAACATTAATTAGCTCTATGAGTTCAGGTATTAGGTCAGATTTCCAGCGCCTAGTTATCAGGAGCTTGGCTGACATCAAAATATGGGCAGTAAGTTTATGGAAGGTAAATGGGACACGATCCAAGTTTAAAAGGAGAATAGCTAGAGAGGGGGTCAGCTGAAAACCTGGTCCTAAAAATCTCTGCAGCAAACTAGTTACTTCTCTCCAAAATGGCGTAAGCTTAGGGCATCCCCATAGGATATGCAGCAAAGTGCCCTCCCGCCCACATCCGCGCCAGCACAATTTAGAACATTCTGGGTTAATGTGGTGTAGCCTGGAGGGGGTAAAGTACCATCTAAAAATCAATTTTAGTACCGCTTCTCTGTGGTTTGTAGAGCGAAACATTGTTTTCACAAGACCTATAGCGGACATCCATTGGTCCGTTGTGAAGGATTCTCCCAACTCTTTTTCTCACTTGTCCATATATGGAAGTTTTGCTAGGTCTGTTCTACCATTAAGTAGGTTGTAGAACACATTAATCCCCTTTTTAGATGGTGCCGTAATCTGGAAGAAATGCATTATCCTAGATGGAATTAGTAGGCCACGACTAAATTTAGCAGTAAGGAGGCTTCTAATTTGTAGGCTTTTATAAAAGTCAGATCGGGGTATACCATATGTCCGTTGTAGATATGGGAAATGTACAGTATCATAGGAATCAAGCAAGTCGCCGAGGAAGTTTATTCCCCTCTCTGACCATGAGCTCAATGATAAATCTGGGATAAAATGGGTCAGGAAATCTACGGGTACATCCTTCAATCGACACAACCTTTTAGGTAAGGGCTGAGCCAAAAACTGTCTCCACACTCTATCCGAGAGATTAACCGAGGTTAAGTGAGTTGGGGGAGGAGGGGGAGAGAGGGAGGGATCTACAGTCTGGACAAGAAGGCGAGCTCTAAGGGAAAGTGGGGCAGAGCCTTCCTTTTCAATGTCGACCCAGTATTTGTCGGGATTGTATGACCACCAGTATAGGAGTTGATCTAAAATACATGCTTTGTGATAGTCCTCTAAATGTGGGAAACCCAGTCCTCCAGCATCAGAATGAGCGGTCATAAGTTTACGGGCTACCCTAGGTTTCCTACCTGCCCAGACATAGTGATAAACAGCTCGATTTAAGGAGGTAAAGTAAGAACCTGGGATAGAGATGGGCAGGGTTCTAAATAGATAGAGTAGCTTTGGGAGGAGAAGCATCTTGAATGCCGCCAGACGACCCAACCAAGAAGTAAGCTGTGTAGAATAGGAGAGAAGAGAGGTCATGAGAGAGGTGGCCAGGGGAGGGAAGTTCGTACGGAAAGTGTTTTTGGAAGGGACGGTAAGTTGTATGCCTAGATAGGAGATAGATTCCAGCTGCCAGTCTAGTGTGAAATGGCGTTTAAGAGAGTCAATTGCTGGTTGTTGTAAGTTGACAGGTAAAATTTGAGACTTTGTGGTATTAAGCTTATAGTGTGAGATTTTGCTAAAGTCGTCCAGGAGGGCAAAAAGGTGGGGAAGGGAAGTCGGGACGTCCGTCAAGGTCAGAATAATGTCATCCGCGAACAGTGCCACTTTATGGTTCCTTTTACCTACAGAAATTCCACGAATGTCGGGATGGGTTCTTATTGCCTGAGCTAGGGGTTCAACGGAAAGGACAAACAGTAGGGGGGAGAACGGACATCCCTGCCGTGTACCATTCGACAGAGTAAACTGGTCGGACAGTGCCCCATTTGCAAAAACCATGTCAGCCGGATTGGAGTATAGCGCTTTAATTGCGGTAAGAATGGTGCCAGAAAAGCCAAAGGCCTCCAAGGTGGAAAAAGCATACTGCCAGTTCACTCTGTCAAATGCTTTTTCAGCATCGAGGGTTAAGAAAGCTGCAGGGAGATGAAGATGTTCACAGTGTTGTATAAGGGATAGGATTCTTCTGGTGTTATCAGGACCTTGTCGTCCAGCTATGAAGCCAACCTGGTCGGCATCAATGAGAGAGGGGAGCAAGGGCATGAGTCTAGATGCCAAGATTTTAGCGTAAACCTTGATGTCTCCATTGAGTAAGGAAATAGGCCTGTAGCTAGAGGTATCGTCTGGGGGTTTACCAGGTTTGGAGATAGTTGTTATTAAAGCTGTCAGCATCTCTTGGGGAAGGGAGCCCGTGGTCATAGCCAAGTTAAACACAGTCATCAAGTGAGGGGCAAGGATGTCAGAGTATTTTCTGAAATATTCATTAGGGAGTCCGTCAGGTCCGGGGGCTTTATGTGAGGGTAACGATTTAATGGCTGTCACAACTTCTTGCAGGGAGATAGGAGAATTAAGTGTTTGCAGTGCGGAGTCAGAGAGCCGAGGTAGAGAGACAGACTGAAGAAAGGAGTCAATGGAGAATTCAGTCGGTTGGATCGTCTGGGGGTCAAGACGCAGATTACATAGGTTTTTGTAGTAGTCTCTAAAGGCATTAGCAATGTCTCTGGGTGACAATACGGTATTTTTAGTGGTAGGGTGAACCATAGATGCTATTCTACTTTTTCTCGTCGGGGGTTTGAGTGTCTTGGCAAGTAAGGAACCGGGCTTATTGTTCTGGGTATAGAATTTGAATCTAGATTTACGTAGGTCTTTTTCAAACCGGTATAAGAGAAGTTGGCACAGTTTCGTACGGGCAGACACTAGTCGAGAGAAAATATCAGAGCTGGGGTTCGATTTATGGAGAGCTTCCAGCACAGCGACCCCGTCAAGCGCTTCTTGTAAGTCTCTGGCTCTCTGCTTTTTGAGCGTAGATCCAAGGCGGATAAAATCGCCCCTTATGACTGCCTTATGGGCCAGCCACAAAGTCGTCGGGGTGATATCAGAGGATTGGTTGAGGCTAAAGTATTCCAGAAGAGAGCTCTCTATTACTTTGCTATGTGAAGAATGGGCTATAATATGAGAATTCGCTCTCCAAACGAAGTCGCTATGCTGGGGCTTAGAGTCTGTGAGTGAGAGGAGCGTAGGAGCGTGGTCGGACCACGTCAGCTCCCCAATCTCTGAGTGTTCAAGTCTATCTAGGAGACCCCTTGATATCAGAATCAAATTAATCCTCGAGTACGTGTGGAATCGAGGGGAAAAATAGGTATAATCTCGCTCCGACGCATGAGACATACGCCAAGCATCAAAGTAATCATATCTAGTGAGGATGTCTCCCAGACAGAAAGAACGCTTACCACCTATTTTGGAGAGGTCCATAGATGGATTAGGCACCGAGTTAAAGTCTCCACACAAGATAACCTCTCCCACTTGGACCTCCGTGATCAAGTTAAACACTTTCTTTAAGAATCTACTCTGTTTGTTGTTAGGAGCGTATATATTCACAATGGTATAAGGGACATGGTTAACGTAGCACAGTAAGATGATAAAGCGGCTGTGAGGATCTATTATCTGTTTGGAGATAGAGACTGCCAGATCATCCCTAAAAGCAACTAGAACGCCTCTCTTTTTCTTGTCCAAGGTAGAGGACACTATGGTTGAGAACCTCCTGTGACGCAAAGTAGGGGGACTTTTAGAGGAGATATGTGTCTCTTGCAGGCACAATAGCGTAGTATCTCGCCTCTCCACTTCACGCCACATGAAGTATCTTTTTTGTGGGCTATTAAGCCCGTTAACATTCATGGACAGCAGGCGAATGCTCATGCTGGCCACTAGGAGAAATGTGGAGGTGACCAGGAGGGGGAGTATAATGTAAGTCTGACCAAGCATCTGGAGGTACAATCAGGGGTGACACACACTAACCTGTGATTCAGTGGAGGAGTCGACACACACTGGGCGTACAAAGTTGGTAGTTAAAAACCCGACTTGGCTCTATGAGCCACAGACGGGGATGTCACACAATTGCTCCTACTAAAACCAAAAAAGGAGCATTAGAACAACAAATACAAAGAGGAAATAAAATAAGAAAAATAAAAAATGTAAAAAAAAATGGCAAGAAATCAAGATAGTCAAACAGTAATAGAAAAGTGCGGTGTATAGATGGTATAGACACCGGTACAGTGGGTGTGGAAAATAAAGTCACTAACTGGTCAAGGGAATTGCTAACAGCCATTCCACCGGGTTAAGATAACATACTAATAGGAGAGTAATCATAGTACTGGAAAGAAAGTCACTCTGGATCCTTTCTAATGGGAGAGCCGGAACGAGGAGACGGAAGCTCATCTTGATCAGGCAGCATACCCCAATCCTTGAGGATGGATAGTCCCATTTCAGCATTCGGCAAGGCGTGGACTTTTCCCTGTCTGTTGATCAAAATCTTCGCAGGGAAGCCCCATCTGTAGGGAACACCTAGGTTGTGGAGAGTTTCAGTCAGAGGGCCGAAACTACGCCTAGCTTGCAGCGTAGCCGCGGAGAGGTCTGCAAAGAGTTTAATATCTTCATAAGGATCAGCAAGAACCTTGTGTCTGCGAGAGTATTGCAAAAGTAGATCCTTGGTTTGAAAGAACGTGAACCTAGCAAGGACATCTCTTGGCAGTTCATCAGGAAGGGATCTCGGCTTGGCTACCCTGTGTGCCCTATCTATGCTATACTCGTAATCCTCCAAATCAGGGAGCAGTTGTTTAGTAAGTTGCTTCACATATTTAACAAGCTGGGACCCAGGTATGCTTCCAGGGATGCCCCTGAACTTCACATTATTACGCCTATTGCGGTCTTCTGAATCAATCATTTTGGCGTGCAGGGAATCAACCTTCTCATCTAAGGCATTATGGGCATCTTGCAACTCATTGTGGGCTTCTGCAAAGGAGGTAAGTTTAGTCTCAGTGTGGCACATTTTCTGCTCCAAGATAGAGGTAGAGGCTTGCAGTGGGTTTAACAGCTTGCTAAAGTCCGTCTGCAAAGAGCTACGCAGGGCCTGCAGCATTTCTTTAAGCATAGTGTCAGAGACAGCTGCATCACTTGTTTTCAGAGAGGAGAACTTATCATTATCAGTCTCTGGAGCAAGAGACTGAGGAGGCCCTAGGTCTCCGTCGGGGGCAATCAGACGGGGTCTCTGCTTCTGAGGACTAACCTGAGGAGATGACAGAGTGTTTTCAGCAGCGGCGCTCCACGTATCGCAGGCCTGCGAGGAGTCATCAGTATGTGCTTCTAGCACTGGTTCTCCGCTCGATCGCCTCGCTGCTTCAAAACAGGTAGGTGGTGGTGAGCTCCAGTGCTGCGGCATCTCGAACGATAAGGACTGGTTGACCTTAGTGGAAGGAAGCGACTGGTAAGGGCTCCGCACAATCTCCGAGCCGTCTCCCTCACCTTGCTTCTTCTGCCTCCGTCTTCCCGCCGCGCTTCTAGCATCGCGTGCAGCGGCGCCATCTTGGGTCTGAGTGCGGGCGGAGCCCTCAGAGTGAAAATAGCTCGTTAGAGTCTGTATACCTCCTTTATGGAAGTTTCTTTTCCTGCCCGGAGTCGCCATGAAGGCTGAGACAGCCACAGAAGTAGGAATGAAGTCGCTGGCAGGTGAAAAATGCTTATTTCCCCGGTGTTACAGCAGGAGCTCTGTATTCAAGCAGCCATCTAGTCCGGCGACCAAGCCACGCCCTCAGCCCAATAATCTGAATACTATGAATAGTCCCTGGCCCTATCTTATATGAAAGATATGTTTATGCTTATCCCATGCATGTTTAAACTCCTTCACTGTATTTGCAGCGACCACTTCTGCAGGAAGGCTATTCCATGCATCCACTACTCTCTCAGTAAAGTAATACTTCCTGATATTACTTTTAAACCTTTGCTCCTCTAATTTAAAACTATGTCCTCTTGTGGTAGTTTTTCTTCTTTTAAATATGCTCTCCTCCTTTACCATGTTGATTCCCTTTATGTATTTAAAAGTCTCTATCATATCCCCTCTGTCTCTTCTTTCTTCCAAGCTATACATGTTAAGGTCCTTTAACCTTTCCTGGTACGTTTTATCCTGCAATCCATGTACTAGTTTAGTAGCTCTTCTTTGAACTCTCTCTAGAGTATCTATATCCTTCTGGAGATACGGCCTCCAGTACTGCGCACAATACTCCAATTGAGGTCTCACCAGTGTTCTGTACAGCGGCATGAGCACTTCTCTCTTTCTACTGCTTATACCTCTCCCTATACATCCAAGCATTCTGCTAGCATTTCCTGCTGCTCTATTACATTGTCTTCCTACCTTTAAGTCTTCTGAAATAATTACTCCTAAATCCCTCTCCTCAGATACTGAGGTCAGGGCTGTGTCAATGTATTCAATGTATTCTGCCTGAGGGTTTTTACGCCCCAGGTGCATTATCTTGCTTTTATCCACATTAAATTTCAGTTGCCAGAGTTCTGACCATTCTTCTAGTTTGCCTAAATCCTTTTCCATTTGGCGGATCCCTCCAGGAACATCAACCCTGTTACATATCTTTGTGTCATCAGCAAAAAGACATACCTTACCATCGAGACCTTCTGTAATATCGCTAATGAAGATATTAAACAATATTGGTCCCAGAACAGATCCCTGAGGTATCCCACTGGTGACAAGACCTTGCTCTGAATATTCTCCATTGACTACAGCCCTCTGTTGTCTGTTACTCAGCCACTGCCTAATCCACTCAACAATATTGGAGTCCAAGCTCACTGACTGTAGTTTATTGATAAGTATTCTATGTGGGACAGTGTCAAAAGCCTTACTAAAATCTAGATATCAAGTGGACGAAAGAAAAAGCCGGGATCCGTTGGTTCATGCCGCAGTAATGCTCAGATGTCCAGTTAGGGTAAAAGTTCTTTTATTTTGCCAGATTTTAGATGCGTTTCGAGATTCCTACTTCTTTCTCAATAAAACATAGGCTTCTCTCTCACAGAAGCCTATGTTTTATTGAGAAAGAGGTAGGAATCTCGAAACACGTCTAAAATCTGGCAAAATAAAATAACTTTTACCCTAACTGGACATCTGAGCATTACTGCAGCATGCGCCAACGAATCCCGGCTTTTTCTTCCATCCACTTGATGTCTTAGATCAGCAAGGGATACCCCCTACTGATTACCGGGAGGCAGCTCCGTATAACACTGACAAGTGCTTCATGGTGGTTGTGTCTGGCACACAACCCCGCAAGGTGAGCGGACACCCTACACGGTGTGCACATCTACACTTGCTATACCCATCTGTATATACATACTACTATTAGAGGAAGCTCTGCTCTCTTCTTTTTCCTGCATTCAGCTTAAAATCTAGATATGCAATGTCTACTACCCCTCCGCCATCTATTATTTTAGTCACCCAGTCAAAAAAATCAATAAGATTTGTTTGACATGATCTCCCTGAAGTAAACCCATGTTGTTTTTCATCTTGCAATCCATGGGATTTTAGATGTTCCACAATCCTATACTTTAATATGGTTTCCATTAATTTCCCCACTATTGATGTCAGACTTACTGGCCTATAGTTGCTTGATTCCTCCTTACTACCTTTCTTGTGAATGGGCACAACATTTGCTAATTTCCAATCTTCCGGGACGGCTCCTGTTACCATTGATTGGTTAAATAAATCTGCTAACGGTTTTGCTAGCTCACCACTAAACTCTTTTAATAATTTTGGGTGTATCCCATCAGGCCCCTGTGATTTATTTGTCTGCACTTTAGAAAGCAAACGTAGAACCTCTTCTTCTGTAAAGACACATGCATCAAACGATTCCTTAGTTTTTCTCTCTAATGGAGGTCCTTTTCCTTTTTCTTCTGTAAAAACTGAACAGAAGTATTCATTAAGGCAGTCGGCTAGCCCCTTATTCTCTTCTACATACCTTTGTTTTTAATTTAGTTATTCCTTGTTTTGATTTCCTTTTTTCATTTATATATCTGAAGAATGCCTTATCCCCTTTTTTCACAGACTGAGCTAGTTTTTCTTCTGCCTGTGCTTTAGAAGTTCTTATAACTTGCTTGGCCTCTTTCTGCCAAGTCTTGTAGATTTCCCTATCTTCATTGCTCTGGGTTGTTTTATAATTACTAAATGCTAGTTTTTTGTTTTTTTTTATGATTTTGGCCACTTCTGCTGAGTACCATAGTGGTCTATTACTTTTTCTGCTTTTACTGACAAGTCTAGTGCAATTTTCTGTTGCATTCAATAAAGCATCTTTTAAGTAGTCAAATTTCTCCTGAACTCCATGTAATTTGTTCCAGTCTGATAGGGACTCATTTATGACTAATCTAATTTTTGAAAAGTCTGTTTTTCTAAAATCTAAAACTTTTGTTTTTGTGTGGTGTGACTCCTTCACTGTTCTTATATTAAACCACACTGATTGGTGATCACTAGATCCCAAGCTTTCGTCAACAATAACATCATATACCAAATCCAAAATGGCCTCCTTCCGCATTGGCTCCTCAACCACTTGTTGTAGAGATAATCCCAGTAGGGAATTTAAAATATCTGTACTCCTGGCAGAACTTGCTATTTTGGTTTTCCAGTTTGTATCCGGAAGATTGAAGTCTCCCATAATGATAACTTTTCCTTTCATTGTCATTTTAGATATTTCTTCAACTAGTAGATCATCTACTTCTTTAACTTGGCCAGGTGGTCTGTATATCACACCTACACGAATTACTGCATGATTACCAAACTGCAACGTAACCCAAACTGACTCTGTGGTTGCCTCACTAACTTGTATTATTTTATATTTTATTTTATAATGCTATGTGTGACTGCTATGAACATATGTACCGTATGAATGCTAACAAACGTATTTGTATTAAGTGCTATGAGCGTATCGATGCTACGAGCGTACGCACCGTATGAACCCTGCAAACCTGTGTGGAGTCTAAATCTTACGATCATATGTACCCTATGCTACTAGCATATGACCAATATGTTATGGGTGTATGAACCAAATAACTGCTATGAGCATAAGTACCTTGTGAAGCTATGAATATGAGTCCCAACATAACAGCTATGAGCTTGTGACTAGTATAAACTATGCACTACCATTTTTCACTGTAGCCCAAGAACTGCTGTGGGCATATGTGCGATATACAAGCAAGAGCATATGTGCCGTATAAAACTATGAGCGTCCGTGCAGTACAGTGCTATGAGCGTACATGCCGTATAATGCTACGAGCGTACAAACAATATTAGTGTTATGGGCGTACGTGCTGTACCAATGCTATGAGCTTGTGTGCAGGAAAATGCTATGGGCCTATGTGCAGTGTAAATGCTATGAGCAATAAGTGCAGTATAACTGCCATGAGCATGTGCAATATAAATTCTATGAGCTTAGAGCAGTATCAGCTATGAGTATATGTGCAATATTATGATAAAGCGTAATGCAGTATGAATGCTATGAGTGTGAGTGCATCATAAAGGCTGTTAACCTATGTCCCCGTATCTATGCTTGAGAGCGAAACAAAAAACATATGTGGTATCGCCGCATGCGGAAATGTCTGAACTATAAAAATATATCGTTAATTAAATCGCACGGTCAATGGCGTACGCGCAAAAAATTTCTAAATTCCAAAATAGCGTATTTTTGGTCATTTTTTATATCATGAAAAAATGAATAAAAAGAGATCAAAAAGACCGATCAATACAAAAATGGTACCGATAAAAACCTCAGAACACGGCGCAAAAAATGAGCCCTCATACCGGCCCGTATGCGGAAAAATAAAAAAGTTATAGGGGTTAGAAGATGAGAATTTTTAACATAGAAATTTTGCTGCATGTAGTTATGATTTTTTTCTGAAGTACGACAATATCCAACCTATATAAGTAGGGTATCATTTTAATCATATGGACCTACAAAATAAAGATAAGGTGTCATCTTTACAGAAAAATGCACTGCGTAGAAACGGAAGCCCCCAAAAGTTACAAAATGACATTTTTTTCTTCAATTTTTTTTGCACAATTAATTTTTTCTCTGTTTCACCGTGGATTTTTGGGTAAAATGACTAATGTCACTGCAAAGTAGAATTGGTGGCGCAAAAAATAAGCCATCATATGGAATTTTATGTGCAAAATTGAAAGCGTTATGATTTTTGAAGGTGATGAGGAAAAAATGAAAATGCAAAAACGGAAAAATGCTGAGTCCTTAAGGTGAGTCCCTAAGGGATTAAATCTATTTGGCACTATCCATATTTGTGGAGTATTGGTGTGGCACCATGGTCAATCTACTCTGATGCATCAGGCATTGGTGGGTGGAAATCCTGGCTTATCCATGCCTGATTCATCTTCACAAAGGTCAGTCTCTCCATATTTTTCGTGGACAGACGAGTTCTCCTTGGGGTGACTATGTCCCCCGCCGCACTAAACACCTGCTCTGATGGCACACTACTGGCCGGGCAGGACAGCTTTTCCAAGGCAAACTCTGCTAGTTGCGGCCACAAATCAAGTTTGGCTGCCCAGAAGTCCAGCGGATCTTCAAGGTGTGTTGGCATGGTCATGTCAAGGTATGCCACCACCCTGTTGGTTCAGTTCCTTCTCCAGGTCTACCTGCTGCTGATGAGTTGCTTCACTATGCGGGTGAAGAAAGGTACTCATCAGCGACTGTAGACTCAGGCTGCTGCTGATGGAGCTGGTACTGCTCCTGCCACCCCATCCCTCCCCAGCAGCCATGGCAGTGGAAGGTAAATACAGAGGGCCCCCCGGGTCAGACCTGCGAGAGGATGGACTATGGCGCTGATAAGCATCGGCCAACTGACTAAGTAGGATGTCTCTTTAGTAGGTCAGTTTGTCCTCCCTCTCAGTGGGTGTAACGGAGCTGGATGTGGATCCTCTAACTTGTGTGGCTGATGACTCGGACCGTATCGGGGAGCGGAGTCACAGCAACAGCACAGCAAGCCGCAAGGCAGGATGGGCTTGCTGTGGCAGGCGACACCCATGTCGCTACCCCTGACACGGCTCAACCACACATGCAAGGCGAGGTACCGAATGATAAGGCAGTAGTCAAACATAACAGAAAGTCAAGGCAGGCAGCAAAGGTGCGGAGTCTAATAATGTAGCGGAAGGTCTGGATACACGGGAAAGCCTATCAGGCTAAAGAGTTGCTTAATCTCAGGCTAGGGGCACTGAATATCCGGAAGGGAAGTGTGGGAGGTGCAGGGACTTTATAAGGTAGTGTCAGGTGCAAACAGTAATTATGAGCATACTGGCCGTTTAAATTTCAACGCTCCTGTGCAGTGCGTGCCCTAGGAGACGGGGACACACGCGCCGGAGCTAAGACACAGAGAGAGGAGACGGCAGCGAATCATGGTGAGTGACGGGCCGGGATTCACAATGCGAATCCCAGCCCCATCGGCAGACGGGACACAGGCACTCTGCGCTCACGGCCGGTTCTTGCGGACGGAAGCGCAGAGTGTAACAGTACCCCCCCCCCTGGTCTCCCCCCTCTTTTTGGAGGACAAGAACTTCTGGATAAGGTCTCAATCTAGAATATTATCTTGTGGCTCACAAGACCTTTCCTCCGGTCCGAATCCTTCACAATCTACAAGGAAGAAGCATTTTCCTCTGATAAATTTGGAGTCCAGAATTTCCTTGACAGTAAAAACATCCGGGGTACCTGAGATGGGAATAGGAGAAATTTTCTTTTTAGAGAAACTATTATGGATGACAGGTTTCAAGAGGGAGACGTTAAAAGAATTTGGGATCCGGAAAGAGGAAGGTAGATGAAGAGAATAAGCCACTGGATTTAGATGTTTCTTGACCTTGTAAGGACCCAAATAGCGAGGGCCCAGTTTATAGTAAGGTACTTTGAAGCTAATATATTTAGATGACAACCACACTCTCCAGGTCTCCAGTCTCCAGGAGAGAATTCGGGAGGAGAAAGCCTTTTCTTGTCAGCTTGAAATTTTATACGGGTCGTGGCATATAAGAGGGAGAGCCGAGTCTTCCTGTTGGAGGTGAAATTCTGTACAAGTTCATCTGCCATAGTGACACCGAAGGGAGGAGACAAGGGAAAAGGTGGACATGGATGAAGTCCATAGACTACATGAAAAGGCGAAGTGGATTCAGAATCCCTATGGTTGTAGGAAAACTCGGCCCAGGGGAGTAAATCGGTCTACTCGTCCTGACGAGCCGAAACAAAATGGCAAAGGTAGTCTCCCAAGACTTGGTTCACCCTTTCGACTTGTCCATTAGATTGAGGTTGATAAGCCGAAGAAAAATTTAATTTTACTTGGAGACGTGAGCAGAGGGCCCTCCAGAATTTTGAGACAAATTGAACTCCCCGGTCGGATACAATATGGGTAGGCAGTTCATATAAGCGGAACATGTGGTGGAGAAAAAGTTTAGCAAGCTGCGGTGCCGATGGTAATGAGCCATTTTAGAGAATCTGTCTACTACAACCCAAATGACTGTATTGCCACCAGAGGAAGGAAGGTCGGTCATAAAGTCAATGGCAATATCGGTCCAAGGTTGCTCAGGAACTGGCAAAGGTTGTAGAAGTCCTGCAAATTTGGAGTGAGGGGTCTTGTCCCTGGCACGGACCGAGAAGGAACGTCAAATCTGGAGAAGAACAGAGACCAGTGAGCTTGATGAGGGTTGAGACGATGAGCGGTCTGTAGAGCAAGTTCTTGTGATCTGTATAAATAGTTATTGGGTGTACAGAGCCCTCCAAGAGATGACGCCATTCTTCCAAGGCCAACTTTATAGCCAATAGCTCACGATCTCCTATGGTATAATTTCTCTACGCAGAGGCGAAGGTCTTAGAGAAAAAAAACACAGGTTACAGTTCTATCTTTGGAGGATTTTTGTGTTAAAACTGCACCTCCACCTACTGAAGATGCAACCACTTCCAGAAAAAATGGCTTGCCTGTATCGGGTCTTGATAACACAGGAGCAGAAGCAAAGGCGGACTTCAATTGCTTGAAAGCCTCTTCAGCCTCAGGAGTCCAGATTTTTGGATTAGCAGTCTTCTTGGTAAGCAAAACAATGGAAGCTACCAGAGTGGAGTAGTGAGGAATGAATTGATGATAATAATTGGCAAAGCTGAGGAAGCGCTGAATCGCTTTCAGACCAGTAGGTTGTGGCCAGTCCAGTACTGCGGATAACTTGTTGGGATACATTTGTAGACCTTGACTGGTAACAATGTAGCCCAGAAAAGGAAGGCTAGTCTTTTCAAAAGTACATTTCTCCAGATTAGCATAGAGATGATTTTCAAGAAGACGTTGTAACACTTGGCGGAGGTGAGAGTGATGAGACTGGACATTGGGAGAGTAGATGAGTATGTCATCCAAATATACAACAACACAGGAGTACAGGAGGTCACAGAAAATATCATTGACGAACTCCTGGAAAACTACTGGAGCATTACAGAGTCCGAATGGCATCACAAGATATTCGAAAAGTCCGTCACGAGTATTAAATGCACTCTTCCATTTGTCCCCTTCACATATACATATCAAATTATAGGCTCCACGAAAGTCTAGTTTGGAGAAAATCCTGGCACCTCGCAGACGATCAAATAACTCTGAGATTAAAGGAAGTGGGTAGCGGTTCTTTACTGTAATTTTATTCAAGCCTCGGTAGTCCATGCAAGGTCGCAAGGAGCCGTCTTTTTCTTTCCACGAAGAAGAACCCGGCTCCGGCAGGTAAAGAGGACTTCCTGATTAACCCCTTCTAAAGGCTCTCCTGGACATAATTAGACAGGGCCAGAGTTTCAAGGACTGACAAAGGGTAAATTCTGCCCCTGGGAGGAGTGGTGCCAGGCAGTAAGTCAATAGGACAATTGTAGGGACAATATGGTGGTAACACTTTGGCCTGCTTTTCACTGAAGACATCAGCATAGTCCTGAAGAAAGGAAGGCAAACTGGACATAGGGCGAGATGATGGTTCCAATTTTGAGATACTTATGTGGATACAGTTGTTGTTGCAATGCGGGCCCAGGCGAAGAACTTCTCCAGTTTTCCAATCCAGCTGCGGGCATGGAGTGGCAACCACGGTAGGCCAAGCAAGAGAAGAGAAGTACAATGTGGGAGAACATAGAAGGACAAGTTCTCCCTATGCGAGACTCCGACCTGCATAGACAATGGTTCTCTGTGATATGGCACAGTGCAATCCAGACTTTCACCATTGACCGTAGAGAATTACAGAGGCTTTAACAGGCTGGACACCGGCAGATGATGCCTATGTACTAGCGAAGCATCAATAAAATTTCCCGCGGATCCAGAGTCCAAAAAGGCAAGAACGGAGATGATCTCTTTGGAGGGTAGAAAAACCTGGACCTTCATATTTAAGCGTGGAGAGGTGATATTCACAACGCTAGGTGCAAGCGTTTCCCTGTGACTGAGGATGCAGAGGACAATCTTTTAGGAAGTGATCCGCCCTGTCGCAGTATAGACATAGATTTTCAGTTTGTTGACGAGTTCTTTCTGCGAGGTCACGTCAGACCGATACACCTGCATAGCCTTCACTGCGGGAGGCAACGTAGAAGGTTGCGGTGGCTGCTGGAAGACAGGTGCCAGACGAGGAAAGTGCCGAGGTCATGCAGACTCACTTTCTTGGCGTAGTTCCTCACGTCGCTCAGGGAAATGGATATCAATCCAGGATGCTCATTCAGATTTGATGGCAATTCCCGGGCTGCGAGGACATCCTTGATTTGACTTGATAATCCTCTCCTGAAGGTGGCGCAAAGAGCTTCATCATTCCATCCTAACTCCGATGCCAGGGTACGGACGAAACCGAATGGCATACTCGCCCACAGAGGAGTTGCCCTGAGTAAGACTCAGCAATGCCGTCTCAGTGGAGGAAGCTTGAGCAGGTTCTTCGAAGACACCCCGAAATTCTGTCAGGAACGCCTGGAGATTGGTTGTGAGGGCATTACTGCAATCCCAAAGCAGAGTTGCCCAGGCCAAAGCCCTTCAGTTAAAAGACTGAGGATGAATGCCACCTTTGCTCGTTACGTAGGAAACTGATCAGCCATGAGCTCAATGTGCATAGAGCACTGAGTGACGAAACCACAACAGGACTTGGGATCCCCCTCATATTTCTTGGGAAGAGACAACTTGATCCGGAGACAATTGCAGGAGGAGGTGGTGCCGGAGCAGGAGGAGGCTGTGGTGGTGACGGTTGCTGCTGAGCAGTTAGCAACTGCATCATGGCAGATAACTGGCTCAACTGCTGTGCCTGCTGGGCCAACTGCTGTGACTGGAGCGCCACGATGGAAGCAAGATCCGGATTATCAGGCAGATGAACCCCAGCGGGATCCATGGACGGATCTTGCTGTAACGGAGCTGGATGTGAATCCTCTAACCTGTGTGGCTGATGACTCGGACCGTATCGGGGAGCAGAGTCTAAGGTGCCGCTGGTCTTCACCAGAGCCCGCCACAAGGCAGGATGGGCTTGCTGCAGCAGGTGACACCCAGGTCGCTACCCCCGACACGGCTTGACCACACAGGTAGCTGGGCAAGGCGAGGTACCAAAGGATAAGGCAGTAGCATAGTCAAACGTAGCAGAAGGTCACAGCAGGCGGCAAAGGTGTAGAGTCTAATAACGTATCGGAAGGTCTAGATACACGGGAAAGACTAACAGGCTAAAGGGTTGCTTAATCTCTGGCCAGGGGCACTGAAGATCCAGCAGGGCACTGTGGGAGGTGCAGGGACTTTATAAGGTAGTGTCACGTGCAAACATTAATTATGGGCTTACTAGCCCTTTAAATTTCAGAGCTCTGGCGCACGTGCGACCTAGGAGACGGGGACGCGCACACCAGAGCTGAGACACAGAGAGAGGAGACGGCAGCGGAGCATGGTGAGTGACGGGCTGGGATTCACATGCGGGCATGTCCCGCAATGCGAATCCCAGCCCCGCCGGCAGATGGGGACACAGGGACTCTGTGCTTGCGGCCGGAGCGCAGAGTGTAACAGTGGGTGTAAAAAAGGCCCCCTCATTTTGTGCCGGTTGGGAGGGTCCAATAAGGTGGAGAGCCAGAAGTCATCCCTCTGCCGAATGGTGTTAATTTGGCTGTCACTACGCAAGCAAGTGAGCATGCATCGTGCCGTTTGTGCAAGTGTCTCGGAGGGACTCCCTGCATCCATCTCCACTGCATACTGCCACGTTGTGTCTGGGTCCTCTGTCTTGCCTTTCTCATAACCCTCTAGCACCTCTGGCTGCTCCTGCTCCTCCTCTCCTGTCAGATAACTAGGAAAAAAAAAACATTTTGCGAAACCTAAACTGTGCTCCACTCTGCCCCTCCCCCAGACAATCAGGGATGTTGGGCGTGTAGTTCTGCAATATTTGGCCCTTCATATGTTGCAGAACTACAACTCCCAGTATACCTGGACAGTTTGGGCATGCTAGGAGTTGTAGTTTTACAACATCTGGAGGGCTACAGTTTGGAGACCACTACTTAGCGGTTCTTACTCAGTTGTTGCATAACTACAACTCCTAGCATGCCCAGACTGTCCAGGCATGCTGGGAGTTGTAGTTATGCAATATCTGAAGGGCCAGATATTGCAGAACTACACCGCCCAACATCCCTGACTGTCTGGGCATGCTAGGAATTGTAGTTTTGCAACAGCTGTTCCTAACTCAGTTCCTAATGAACTTTTTCCTAACTCAGTGGTTCCCCGCCAGTGTGCCTACAGCTGTTCCAAAATGACAACTCCCAGCATGTACGGAAATACCCCATATGTGGACATAAAATGCTCTGCGGGTGAAATATGTGGCTATGAAGTGAGAGAGCGCCATGTACATTTGAGGCCTAAATTGGTGATTTGCACAGAGGTGGCTGATCGTTACAGCGGTTCTGACATAAACGCAAAAAAAACCCCACCCAGATGTGATCCCATTTTGGAAACTACACCCCTCACTGAATGTAACAAGGGGTACAGTGAGCCTTAACACCCCACAGGTCTTTGATACATTTTCGTTAAAGTTGGACATGAAAATTAAAAATGTTTTTTTTTTTCCTGAAATGCTGGTGTTACCCCAAATTTTTCATTTTCATAAGGGGTAATAGGAAAAAAGCCTCCCAAAATTTGTAACACCATCTTTTCTGATTATGGAAATACCCATATGTGGATGTAAAGTGCTCTGCTGGTGCACTACAATGCTCAGAAGAGAGGGAGTGGCATTGGGATTTTGAAGAGAGAATTAGGCTGGAATTGAAGGCTATGTGTGTTTACAAAGCCCCCATGGTGCCAGAACAGTGGATCCCCCACATGTGACCCCATTTTGGAAACTACACCCCTCACGGAATGTAATAAGGGGTACAGTGAGCATTTACGCCCCACAGGTGTCTGACAGATTTTTTTGAACAGTCGTCCGTAAAAATGAAAAATGTTATTTTTCATTTGCACAGCCTACTGTTCCAAAGATCTGTCAAACGCCAGTGGGGTGTAAATGCTCACTGCACCCCTTATTAACCCCTTAAGGCGTTTTTCCATTTTTGCACTTTCGTTTTTTCCTCCTTACCTTTAAAAAATTTTGCACCTAAAAATCCATATGATGGCTTATTTTTTGTGCCACCAATTCAACCTTGTAATGACATCAGTCATTTTACCCAAAAAGCTACGGCAAAACGGAAAAAAATTATCATTGTGCGACAAAATTGAAGAAAAACACAAACTTTTGGGGGCTTCCGTTTCTATGCAGTACATTTTTCAGCAAAAATAACACCTCGTCTTTATTCTGTAGGTCCATACGATTAAAATAATACCCTACTTATATAGGTTTGATTTTGTCGAACTTCTGGAAAAAATTCCAACTACATGCAGGAGAATTTTTTAAATTGTCATCTTCTGACCCCTATAACTTTTTCATTTTACCGCATATGGGGCGATATGAGGGCTCATTTTTTGCACCGTGATCTCAAGTTTTTAGCAGTACCATTTTTGTACTTTTTGATCGCTTTTTAAACAAATTTTCATGATATAAAAAGTTACCAAAAATACGCTATTTTGAACTTTGGAATTTTTTTGCGCGCACGCCATTGACCATGTGGTTTAATTAACGATATATTTTTATAATTCAGACATTTCCGCACACGGCCATACCACATATGTTTATTTTTATTTACACAGTTTTTTTTTTTTTTTTTTTTAAATGGGAAAAGTGGGGTGGTTCTAACTATTATTAGGGAAGGGGTTAAATGATCTTTATATCTTTATTCACTTTTTCTCACTTTTTTTTTTTTTTTTGCAGTGTTATAGCCCCCTTTAGTGGCTATAAAACTGCATGCCCTGATCTCTTACATTGTTCAATGGTTTCTCATAGGAAACCATTGATCTATAATTCTGCCGCTTGACTGCTCATGCCTTGATCTCAGGCACTGAGCAGTCATTCGGCGATTAGACACCAGGAGGCTTACAGCTGTTCGGGATGCCGCGATTTCGCCGCAGCGATCCCGAACAGCCCCCTGAGCTAACCGCCAACATTTTACTTTCACTTTAGATGCAGCGTTCAACTTTGAATGCCTCGTCTAAAGGGTTAAAAGCGCATGGCACTGCGAGCTGTGGCCCCGCGTCATAGAACGGGAGTGGACTCAGGACGTACAGGTACGCCCTGAGTTCATAAGGGGTTAAATTCTGTGAGGGGTGTAGTTTCCAAAATGAGGTCACATGTGAGATGGGGGTCCACTATTCTGGCACCATGGAGGCTTTGTAAATGCACATGGCCCCCAACTTCCATTCCAACCAAATTTTCTCTCCAAAAGCCCAATGGAGCATTTTAGTTCACCCGCAGAGCACTTTACATCCACATATGGGGTATTTTCATACTCAGAAGAAATGGGGTTACAAATTTTTGGTGGCTTTTTCTCTTATTACCCCTTGTGAAAATGAAAAATTTGGGGTAACACCAGCATATTATTGAAAATAATTATAATATAATTATAATTTATTTTTATGTCCCAATTTAACGAAAGTTCATCTGTTGGGTGTTAAGGCTCACTGTACCCCTTGTTACGTTCCTTGAGGGGTGTAGTTTCCAAAATAGTATGCCATGTGTTTTTCTTTTACTGTTCTGGCATCACGGGGGCTACCTAAATGTGACATGCCCCCCAAAAACCATTTCAGCAAAATTCGCTCTCCAAAAGCCCAATGTCGTTCCTTCCCTTCTGAGCCCTCTAGTGCACCCACAGAGCACTTTACATCCACATATGAGGTATTTCCTTTTCTCCTATTACTCCTTGTGAAAATGAAAAGTTTCGGGTAACACCAGCATTTTAGTGTTAAAAATTACATTTTTCATTTTCACGTCCCACTTTAACGAAACTTCGTCAAAGTTCTGGTATCATGGGGACTTCCTTAATGGGATATGCCCCCCACAAACCATTTCAGCAAAATTCCCTCTTAAAAATGCCCTTGTAGCGCCTTCCCTTCTGAGCCCTCTAGTGCACCCACAGAGCACTTTACATACACATATGAGGTATTTTCTTACTCGAGAGAAAATGCATTACATGTTTTTGGGGGCCTTTTACCCCTTATAAAAAGGAAATAAATGGGGCTATAATAAAATTTTAGTGTAAAAAATTTAGATTTAGATTTTTCTCCTCCATTTTGCTGCTATTCCTCTGAAACACCTAAAGGGTGAACAAACTTTTTGAATGTCATTTTGAATTCTTTAAGGGTTGCAGTTTTCATAATGGGTCCATTATAGGGGATTTCCAACATAAAGACCCTCAAATTCACTTCTAAACGTAACTGGTCCCTGAAAAATTCTGATATTGAAATTTTCAGGAAAAATATGAAAATTGCTGTTATACTTTGAAGCCCTCTGATGTCTTCAAAAAGTACAAACATATCAACTTTATGATGGAAACATAAAGTAGACATAGTGTATATGTGAATCAATATGTAATTTATTTGACAGGTCCCTTTTCCTTACAAGCAGAGAGCTTCAAAGTTAGAAAAATGCTAAATGTTCAAATTTTTCCTGAAATTTTTGAATTTTTCACCAAGAAATGATGCAAGTATCGACCTAAATTTACCACTAAAATAAAGTAGAATATGTCACGAAAAAACTATCTCGAAATCAAATTTATAAGTGAAAGCATCCCAGAGTTATTAAATGGGTTCTCCGGTGCTTAGACCTCTTATCCCCTATCCAAAGCATAGGGGATAAGATGCCTGATCGCGGGAGTCCCGCCGCTGGGGACCCCCGTGATCTTGCACGCAGCACCCCATTTATAATCAGTCCCCGGCGACCACAGGGCCGACGGCGTGTGGCGTCACGCCTCCGCCCCTCAATGCAAATGCCCCCTCCCATAGGCTTGCATTGAGGGGTGGAGCGTGATGTCACACGGGGGCGGAGGCGTGACGTCACACGCCTTCGACCCTGCGGTTGCCGGTTATTCGGACCCAGAGCGAACACGCTCTGGGGACTGATTATAAAAAGGGTGCAGCGTGCAAGATCACGGGGGTACCCAGAGGCGGGACTCCAGCGATCAGGCATCTTATCCCCTATCCTTTGGATAGGGGATAAGATGTCTGAGCACAGGAATACCCCTTTAATGCTTAAAGTGATAGAGGTCAGATTTGCAAAAAATTCTCCCATCCTTAGGGTTATAATGGGCTCCTTCCCCAAGGGGTTAAAAGTCTCTCATATCCCCTCTGTCTCTTCTTTCTTCCAAGCTATACATGTTAAGGTCCTTTAACCTTTCCTGGTAAATTTTATCCTGCAATCCATGTATTAGTTTAGCTCTTCTCTGAACTCTCTCTCAAGTATATGTATCCTTCTGGAGATAGTCTCCAGTACTGCGCACAATACTCCAAGTGAGGCCTCACCAGTGTTCTGTACAGCGGCATGAGCACTTCTCTCTTACTACTGCTTATACCTCTCCCTATACATCTAAGCATTCTGCTAGCGTTTCCTGCTGCTCTATTACATTGTCTTCCTACCTTTAAGTCTTCTGAAATATTTACTCCTAAATCCCTTTCCTCAGATACTGAAGTCATGACTGTGTCAAATATTCTATATTCTGCCCTATATTCTGGTTTTTACACCCAAGGTGCATTATCTTGCACTTCTCCACGTTAAATTTCAGTTGCCAGAGTTCTGACATCAACCCTGTTACATATCTTTGTGGCATCAGCAAAAAGACATAACTTACCATCGAGACCTTTTGCGATATCACTAATGAAGATATTAAACAAAATTGCTCCCAGTACAGATCCCTGAGGTCCCCACTGGTAACAAGACCTTGCTCTGAATATACTCCAATGACTAAAACCCTCTGTTGTCTGTCACTCAGCCACTACCTAATTCACTCAACAATATGGGAGTCCAAGCTCAATGACTGCAGTTTATTGATAAGTCTTCTATGTTGGACAGTGTCAAAGCCTTACTAAAATCTAGATATGCAATGTCTACTGCCCCTCAGCCATCTATTATTTTAGTCACCCAGTCAAAAAAAATCAATAAGATTTGTTTGACATGATCTCCCTGAAGTAAACCCATGTTGTTTTTCATCTTGCAATCCATGGGATTTTAGATGTTCCACAATCCTATCTTTTAGTAGGGTTTCCATTAATTTCCCCACTATTGATGTCAGACTTACAGGCCTATAGTTTCTTGATTCCTCAGATTACTGCCTCCCAGCTTTAAATGGTCTCTAGTTTTAAGTATTTGGCCCTTATTATTACTCCCTCTCTGCATGACTTTATCTCTCGTAACCTGACCCCTCTTCTGGATAGGAGTTCCCAGAATGTGGCAGTATGGTGCAAACTTCCGATCTCGGTGGTTGGCGGACTAACTTGGCTAACATGGTATTGATGCCGCAACTTTTGTATGTTTTACAAAACTCCCCGGTATGGATTGTGATGGGCCACTTTCAGCGCATTCAGCGTCTTTGTAGACAACTAGTTTTGGGGGGGGGGGGGCTCTGCTAGAATTAGATTGGAAACTCTTCAGAGGTGGAAGTCTTCAAGGGGCTTAGCCCTTCCAAACGCCTGGTATAATTTTTTTGGCCTCTCAATTGCACCAAATACGGGGTTGGGTGCATGCTAGTACGCTAGGTCCTACAGGATGCTTGTTTATGGCACGACATGGAGGTCGGGTCCCGCTACATACTGGAGATTGGTGCCCTTACTAGGCCTCCTGACTCCTCTCCCACTACCCATCTTCTCTGTAAGCTTTGGGGTCACACGTGTAAACTATTGGGACTCACTGGATGCACTAAATTTACCCCACTATGGTGTAACCCTGGCTTGCCTGCTTTTTACTCATTCATGGAGGCTGTTTTTTTGGGAGAGGAAGGGATTGTGTAGTTTGGAGTAACTTGTTGTTCAGGGTGTGGTCCAGTTCTTTAAGGACTTACAGGAGGAGTTTGACTTGCCACACTCTTCTTTTTATAGGTATTTGCAGCTCTGTCATGTCTATGAGATGCAGTATAGATCCCTTTCCTTGGTTATTCACTCTAACAAAATATTGTACTCGGTGGTCACGAAAAAGGAATCAGCTGGGATTATATCGTGGCTATATGGAGCATTATAGAGCTTCCACCATAAAAAATTCCCCTTGACTGTCTGCTGTAAGTGAGAGAGAGATCTTGGTCCTATCACTGAGGAGGAATGATCTATTGTGCTAGCGCTCACCCCTTATTTTTTTTTGTCAGAATACAAGAGGCTATCCCAGCTGTTTCTCCTGCATAGGGTGTAGAAAACGCCACTGTTCTTACACAGGATTGGGGTCAGGTCTGATTTTGCTTGTCCCCGGTGTGGTAGGTTGGAGGCACATTTGGTACATATGATGTGGGATTGCCCCCTTTCAGATGTTTATTGGCGGGCAGTGCTTGAACTTATCCAGTCATTTTTTTTTCTTTACCTAAAATGCTTGTCTTCCTAAAAATTTAACATTTTTAAAAAGGGTAATAGCAGAAAATACCCCCAAAATTTGAAGCCCAATTTCTCTCAATTCAGAAAACACCCCATATGGGGGTGAAAAGTGCTCTGCTGGCGCACTACAGGTCTCAGAAGAGGAGTAGTCACATTTGGCTTTTGGAAGCAAATTTTGCTCTGGGGGCATGCCCCATTTAGAAGCCCCTATGGTGCCAGGACAGGAAAAAAAAAACACATGGCATACCATTTTGGAAACTAGACCCCTTGGGGAATGTAACAAGGGGTAAAGTGAACCTTAATACCCCACAGGGGTTTCACGACTTTTGCATATGTAAAAAAAACATATATATTTTTTTTACCTAAAATTCTTGGTTTCTCAAAAATTTTACATTTTTGCAAAGGGTTAAAGCAGAAAATACCCCCCAAAATTTGAAGCCCAATTTCTCCCGATTCAGAAAACACCCCATATGGGGGTGAAAAGTGCTCTGCTGGTGCACTACAGGTCTCAGAAGAGAAGGAGTCACATTTGGCTTTTTGGAAGCAAATTTTGCTCTGGGGGCATGCCGCATTTAGGAGCCCCTATGGTGCCAGGACAGGAAAAAAAAAAAACCACATGGCATACCATTTTGGAAACTAGACCCCTTGGGGAACATAACAGTGTTACAGTGAGTACTTACACCTCACAGCTTTTTTGAACAGTGGGCCATAAAAGTGAAACATTTTATTTTTTTGCACTAGATTGATAGTGTTACCCCAAATGTTTCATTTTCACATTGGGTAATAGGGCAAAAGGCCCCCAAAATTTGTAGAACAATTTTGTCTGAGAAAAAAAATACCCATAGTGTGGATGTAAATTGCTCTGTGGACGCACTACACTGCTCAGAATAGGAGTGAAAATTTGGTTGAAATTGAAGTCGGGGGTCATGTGCATTTATAAAGCCCCCAACAGCAAAAAAAAAAAAACACATGTGACACCATTTTAGAAACTACACCCCTCAATGAACGTAACAAGGGGTACAGTGGGAAATAACACCTCAAGGTTTTTGAAAAGTGGGCCATAAATTGAAAAATTTGATTTTTTTTACAGTAAAATGGTGGGGTTACCCGATTTTTTACATTTTCACAAGGGGTAATATGAGGAATTGGGTTACAAATTTTGGAGGGCTTTTCCCCCTGACTATAAAAATACATCCACATATGGGGTAACATGCTGGGCGGGCGCACAACAAGGCTCAGAAGTCATAGAGGTCACTTTGTATTTGTGGCCTATGGCATATCAGTAGCTGACGGTTACATACATTCCGAGGAAAATACAAAAATGAAACACCCACATGTGACACCATTACAGAAAGTACCCACCCTGAGGAATGGGTATAGGGGTAAAGAGGACATTTTTAACGCACAGGTGTTTCCTAAATTTATTTTCCAGGAATGGATGAAGGGTAATTTTTGAAAATTGCAATTTTCAACCTATGCTCTGCTTCATTTTTCTGGGAACAACTAACATGTGACTCCAAATTGTCGCCTGGAAATATGACAGAGCTCAGCGAGAACTCTTCGCATTTGAGGCGGATGTTTGTTGCGGACATAACAGTTACATACATTCAGAGGAAAATACAAGAAAGGAACACCCACATGTGAGATTATTACAAACAGTACACCCCCTAGGGAAGGTGTATAGGGTGAAGTGGAGATTTCCCTTCATTTATTTTCCAGGAATGGATTAAGTGTACTATGGGGGGAAGAAAATTGCAATTTTAGTACTGATATGCCAATTATTTTCCCAGAATGATGACCCAGAGTACAGCCAAAAGTAAAAATGATGCCCCCCCAAACCCTATACTCTGAATCATCATTCTGGGAAGGGGATGTGTGGGGCCGTCCCTATTCTGTTACCTCAAATGCGCAACCCGCTCAGGTGGGGAGAGAGTGTTGCGCATATGAGGCAACTGCAAACCTCCAATACTGTTGACTCTGTGTCCCATGACCCAATTTTTAGGGGGAAGAAATAATAAAGATATTGGGGGTATTGGGAAAAATGATTTTTTTTTTTTGGGGGGGGGGGGGGGTTGGTATAAAATATCGAAGACAATGTACTCTGGACTGGTACAGTGGAGTCGAATTTTGGGGAATGAAAATTAGGGCAAAGGATGGAAAATTTAGTACTCCATGGAAGTGCGATACTCCCTGAAGCAGCCTATGCAGAGGCCCGGATGATCGGGGCAAGTGTCGCATTGAGTGGTGGTGTCCTTCCGAATCCCCCTCTTGCGACACACTCTGCATTTCTTCTGAGATCGTCCCTTCTTTCCAGTGTGGGGGATCACACCTGGAAAGTGTTGGCCAGGGACGATCCGGGTGCCCACAATTCCAGAGGTAATCTGACCCGCTCTTTGGCGGTCACCATAGATGAGGGCCTTTAGAACTTCCTCTTGGAACTGCAGGTATGTCCCTGTGTTGCCAGCGTACTTGTACAGTACAAAAGTGTTGTACATGGCAACCTGTACCATGTAGACCGCAACTTTTTTGTACCATACCTTTGTTTTCCGCAAGGCGTTATATGGCTTGAGGACTTGATCAGAAAGATCAACTCCCCCCATATACCGATTGTAGTCCAGAATACAATCGGGCTTGAGGACCGGTCCCACGGTACCTCGCACAGGGACAGGGGTGCTGCCATTCCCATGAATAGTGGTGAGCATAAGGACATCCCTCTTGTCCTTATACCGGACCAACAACAGGTTCTCATGGGAAAAGGCACGGGACTCACCCCGGGGGATAGGAGTCTGCAGGGGATAGGAAGGAAGGCCTCTTTGATTCTTCCAGACTGTCCCACAAGCGAGCATGGATCTGGCGGCAAGGGATGTGAAGAGAGGGATACTAGTATAAAAGTTATCCACGTAAAGGTGGTAACCTTTATCTAGCAATGGGTGCAAAAGGCCCCAAACGATTTTCCCGCTAACACCCAGAGTGGGGGAACAATCTGGGGGTTCAATGCGGGAATCTCGTTCCTCATACACCATAAACTTGCAAGTGTACCCGAAGGTACTCTCGTAAAGTTTATACATCTTCACGCCATACCACGCTCGCTTGATAGGGATGTATTGCCGGAAGCTGAGTCTCCCCTTAAAGCTGATGAGAGACTCATCAATAGCGACCTCCCTTCCAGGGACATAGGCCTCCCAAAATCTGGTCCTGAAGTGATTGATGACCGGCCTGATTTTATACAGGCGGTCATAAACGGGATCAGTTCTGGGGGGACATTCCGCATTATCAGCATAATGCAAACATCTCCAAATGGCCTCGAACCGGGGACGTGTCATGGCCATATTGTAGAGCGGGGTCTGGTAGAAAATGTCCCCACTCCAATATTGCCTGACACTGGGTTTTTTAACTAGACCCATATGCAGCGCAAGGCCCCAAAAGGTCCTCATTTCGGCTGCATGGACTGGAGTCCAACCGCCAGGTCTAGCTAAAAGTGAGCCCGGGTTAGAGGCGACGAACTGTTGGGCATACAGATTCGTCTGTGTAACCATTAGATTAACAAAGTCGTCACTGAAAAAATGACCGAAAAAGTCCTTTTCAGTGAACCCGGCGATGTTAATCTTGATTCCTGAGTCGCCAACAAACTCAGGAATCACGGGCTCGTGGTCCGCTGGCTCAGCCCAGACAAGTTCTCCGGTACGAGGTACCAGTGAGCTTGGCAGGGGGGCTTCACTAGTATGAGCGCCAGGGGGACTCATACTAGCATGGGGCACAGGGTCAAGGACAGAGGAGGTTTGCGGCACCGCACGGTGGCTCATCATCAGAACTAGATGATGAGGAGGACGATGAAATAAGGAAGGTGGGGTCTTCATCTTCCTCTGAGCCGCTCTCGGTGTTGGAGGCAATTATGTCATATGCCTCCTCCGCCGAAAACACTCTGCGAGCCATTTCCCTACTCTAATGGGGATATGTGTGTGTGTGTGTGTGGGGGGGGGGGGGGGGGGGGACTTTATTGGTGTGTGTGTGCTGTTCATGGTGTGGTGCGAGACTACCTCCCTAACCCTCCCTAACCTAACTAAACTAACCCGCCCTAACAGAAAAAAAATTAAAAAGGGGCCTTTAAAAAAAAAAAAAGGGGGACTTCTAGCACGGTGTGCGCACTGATTAGCGCTTGTGGCGGCAGGGGGCGCAGAAGTCAGTGGGGGGTCCGGCCACTCAGCCCAGAACAGTGGCTGGTGGCTTGTACACAGACTCCCACACAAAAAACCTGAAAAATAAAATAAAAAGCCGCTTAACCCCGAAAAAATGCACCCGCCTGAACCCCCAAAAAAACGCTGATAAGTGATAAATCGGTACGTCCACACAGTACACGCCTGCTACTGGTGGCACGGACCGCCTATGGGTGCAAAAAAGTGCTAGAAAACGTGAAAAAAAGCACCGGCACCATAATAAAAAGCGCTGATCAGTACTACGGGACTGATCAGCGGCGGGTGGGCTTTAACAAACGGTGGCGTACCAAAAAAAAAAAAGGCTGGCGGCAGACCGGAAAAAGAAAAAATAACTTTTTTTTTTTTAACCCTAACCTGTCCCTACCTAAATCTAAAGCTATCCCTGGGGATTTCTGTGCCAAGGGGCCACAGAAAGGGGGCAAGGGGCACTTTTTTTTTACAGTGAGGGGATTGTGGGCAGCACGGGGCTCCGTCCTGCTCGCCAGATCTCTGTGAAATGGCGGGCAGAACGGAGCAACATGCTCCTAGCCCCCACCATCCCCTCCCACTTTGGCCACCCAATCACAACTGTACTGAGGGGGGTGGCCACAATTCCAGCCCCCAGTACAGCACGGATGGTGATTGGTGGTGTATATTACACCACCAGTCACATCTATATCCGGTTTCACACGTGACCCTGATGACGCGGAACCTCCTGCAGCGATCGCCGGTATAGGAGGTCCTCCGGACCTCCTCCGGCACACTGCCGGAATGTCTGCTGAATGAAATCAGCAGACATCCGGCTCCGATCCCCGCCCGGCGAGCGGTGGGGAACGGAATCGCAGCACATCGCTCGTCTGAATTGATGAGCGATGTGCTGCGATCGTGGACATGGGGGGTCATGATGACCCCCCTGGGCGATATGCCGAGATGCCTGCTGAACGATTTCAGCAGGCATCCGGCTCCGGTTCCCAACCGGCTAGCGGTGGGGAACGGATTTCCCACGGGCGTATGGATACGCCCTGCGACCTTAAGGACTCGGAATGCAGGGCGTATCCATGCGCCCCCTGCGTCCTGGAGAGGTTAATGATTCCGCTCATTTCCTGGTTTACACTAGCCAAGATTATATCTAATAAATAATTTTACGTGTACCACAGTTTAAATGTTTTTTTTTTTCTTTTTTTTTTTTTACCAGACAAGATTTCTCCCCTCCTGGGATGCTCTTACTTTGTCCGTAATTTGTACACAACATTTGCAACTATCACACACACACATTTATAACCCTGTTTAAGGCCTGACATTCCCCAAATGGCCAATTTTTTCTTTCTCTTAACTTGTTGGAAAACTACAACTCCCAGTATGTCCGGACAACTGCTAGGAAATGTAGTTTTGCAACATCTGGAGGGCCACATTTTGCAGACCACTGGTCTACGTGACCTTCTTTTTTTCTTCAGCACCTTGTACTGCTGTGGGTTTGAGTCAGTGGTCTCCAAACTGTGGCCCTCCAGATGTTGCAAAACTGCAACTCAAAGCATGCCCAGACAGCCACTGAGAGTTGTAGTTTTGCAACATCTGGTGGGCTTAGTTTGAAGGCCACTGTTCTGAGTGACCCATCAGTGACCCACCCTTCCCTAGCTTTAATTTTTTTTTTCTGGGGTGCAAGGGTCTTTCTTGCATATATATTTTTTTGTTGTTGGGGGGGGGGGGGCGGCAGCGTTTTGGACTGTTCTGCGCTGTGTGGCCAGGCTGTGCCAGCGTGCAAACTGCCCTGATTGCTTATTGTTGATCTGTTACTGATCAGCACTTTTTTTTAGTATTGGTGGGTGGGTTTACAGTTTTTATTTTTTTTTTGTTTGGAGGGGGGGGGGGGGCACACAGCAGTCGCTGGTGACACAGACCACATACTGCCCCAAAATGAAGAAGAAGAAAAAATAACACCTGTTATTCATATATATGTTTGTATTAGAGATGAGCAAATCGAAGCAGACGAACCCAAATTTGTTAGGAATTTCAGGATTTATTCGATTCGCAACATATGCGAATATCACGCAAATCGCTTAATTGAACTCCATTTTACAGTGTCCCAGGCTCCAGGACACCTAAAATGGCGGATCAACATGTCAGTACATGGGCAGGGGATGCTGGGAAGGCGGGATGACCCTGACTTGCATGCAGGATGCAGCCTATCAGCATTCATTGACCCCTGTGATGTCACAGCCCTATATAATCTGCAGCCATTTTGCGGCTGCTCATTTCATGCCATTCACTGCAGAGAGAGAGGACGGCTGTGTGTCTCTGCGTGTTACACAGACACGCTGAATTGCTTATACCGCAGCGTTCCACTTCCAACTGCTAGTCACATCAGCATTGTGGACCGAGAGCCGTGCAGTGCTTTGCTTGTTGTCACTGAAAAGGATTTTTACACTAGCCATAAACCTCCCAGTCACTTTATTCAGCATTTTATCAGAGCGGGGCAGATAGCTTTTTGTTGCCTCATACATTTCAACAAGCTGCCTTAACTTCATGAAGCTTATCACAGGAGGCAGGAATGATTTTTCAGTGCAATTCTGTGTACATTTTTCCTCAAGAAATCATCTGCTGCTTCTACTAGTCTGTAGACGGTATAATAACCAGCAGTTCACACCATTCTTAATACTCTGTGACGGAGTGCAATTTTTTTTGTGTGCTGCACTGTCGTGCCTTGCTGCTGTGCAAAAATATGTTTTTTTTCTGCGGATTGTAGTGCATTTTTCTACCCTCATACGTGCATAACTACATCAAAGCAGTGTACTATTTTGTATCTGTAAATCTGTAACAAGTCTAGATACTGGGAAAGTCCAGACAAAAGTAATCACCGGCTGGTGTTTTACGAAAATATGTTTTCCAAGTGTACTGTAGCGCATCTTTTTGCACTTATACGTGCATACCACATACCTACATCTAAGTAGTGTACCATATTGTACCTGTTAATCTGTCAAGGGCCTACATACTGTGAAAGTCCAAGCAATAGTACTCACCGGCTGGTGTTTTACAAAAATACAGAGTTTATAATGCCTATTGTAGTGCATTTTTCTGCCCTAATCAGTGCATACCGCATACCTACATCTAAGTAGTGTACTATTTTGTACTTGTTAATCTGTCAAGGGCCTAGATACTGTGAAAGGATAGCCAATAGTTCACACCTGCTGCTGTTCTACACAAATACTGTTTTAAATGAAGCGTATTGTACTCCCCTTATATTTGCAATAAGTATGTCAGGAAGAGTATTGCCAAGATGTGCACAGAGGAGTGGCAGAGGCCTAGATTCATTAGGCGCAGGCAGAGGTCGCAGCAGAGTAGGGGTGTGTGCCAGCCGGAGTCACAGCGATAGGTCTGAGCTCCCGGTGTCAGCTAGCAGTCGTGTAGCGGCCAGCAACCGAGCAGCCGTGATTGATCGGTTCACTCGGTCATCCACTTCATCTCAAGTGACATTCGACACCCCCAGTCAACAGTCGGTGGGTTCCTCACACTCAACCCTGAGTTGGCATGGCCCTCATGTTGCTGCTGCCACCTCCAGGCTCTGTCATTGTTCTGCTCTATGGTCTCCTCATTCTATTGCTACCAACTCCACGCTCTGTCATTGTGCCACCATATGGTCTCCTCATGCTGATGCTTCCACCTCCAGGCTCTGTCGTTGTGCCGCCATATGATCTCCTCATGCTGATGCTGCCACCTCCAGGCACTGTCATTGTGCCGCCATATAGTCTCTTCATGCTGATGCTGTCACCGCCAGGCTCTCTAATTGTGCTGCTCTATGGTCTCCTCATGCTGATGCTGCCACCTCTAGGCTCTATAATTGTGCTGCTCTATGGTCTTCTCATGCTGATGCTGCCACCTCCAGGCTCTATAATTGTTCTGCTCTATGGTCTCCTTATGCTGACTCTACCACCTCCAGGCTCTCTTATTGTGCTGCCATAGATACTGCAAAACATAATTAAGGTGCTGGTCCCCAGTTTCAGAAATTCCTTGCATTAGGGTCTCTTTCAGGACTGCTGATGCCACCTCCAGGCTGTGCCATTCAGCCACTATATGGTATCCTCATGCTTCAGCCACCTCCAGGCTGTGCCATTCAGACACTATATCGGCTCCTTATGCTTTCACCACCTCCAGGCTGTGTCATTCAGCCAATATATTGTTTTCTGATGCTGCTGCGACTGTCTTGGATATTACCTACATTTTTTTTTATGGTAGCACTAGCAAGCATACATGCTCAATAAATATTTCAACATTGATCTTTTAATGTTAGGGGTTGTGAAGCCCTCTTATGTACACATGCTGCTGCCTGATCCAGGCTGTGTGTTTCAGGAACTACTTGCCTTACTGATGCTGCTTGGACTGTGCCTAAATTTTTTGGTTGTTAGCACTAGTTAACATACATGTTCCATACAGATTTCAATATTCACCTTTTAATATTAGCGTTTATTAAGCCCTCTTTTATACTTCTGCTGCTGCCTGATCCAGGCTGTGTGTTTCGGCAACTACTTGCCTTACTGATGCTGCTGGGCCTGTGCCTTAAAATGTTTGATGTTAGCACTAGCTAACATACATCTTCTATACAGATTTCAACATTAACATAATGTTAGGGGTTGTGAAGCCCTCTTGTAAACTCATGCTGATGCCTGCTCCAGGCTGTCTGTTTTAGGAACTACTTGGCTTGGCGATGCTGCTGGGCTTGGGCCTTTACATTTTTGGATGTTAACACTAGCTTACATACATGCTTAATTGAGATTTCAACATTGATCTTTTATGAAACCCTCTAGTGCACTCCTGCTGCTGACTGCTCCTGTCAGTGTCATTCAACAACTACATGGCTTAGTGATGCTGCTGGGCCTAGGACATTCCTATATATGTTTATAGTAGCACTAGGTACCATACATCTTCAATGGAAATTTCACAATTCATCTTTTATTCTGAGAGATTGTAAGGCCCTATTGTCTCCTCATCTACCGCCAACTCCAGGCTGTGCCATTCAGACACTATATGGTCTCCATATATTGACTGTGTATTGTAGGAAACATGTGGCTATTCCTGAGTTACTATCCCAGCATTATTGCCATGTTGATACCAGACCAGTAATACAAGGAATATTGCCAATGACTAGCAGAAACAGGGAACTGTGGATACTGACCACCGGCTGTTGGAATTGGCTGACTATCTCAGGTGGTAGATTTATTATTATTATTGGAACACACAATACTCATATTGTCATCTAATAAAGGATCCTTTTATTCAGAGAACATATCTATCATTTTATTATTTTGAATGTCAGGTGGTATTCTGACAATTTTTGTTAAGGCCCGGGGGTCTCCTCATGCTTCAGCCAACTCCAGGCTGTGCCATTCAGACACTATATGGCTTCCTCCTACTGATGCCAGCTCCAGACTCTGTCATTGTGCTGACATGTGACATGGGACTCCTTGTCAGATTAGGTCCTTTGTACCCACACGCCGAGGCCCGGGCCACGAAAACTTGGGAGTTAAAAGTTCCATTTCAGAATCCTCGATTTCAATTTCAAATTCTTGTATTTTAATGGTCTCCTCATGCTTCAGCCACCTTCAGGCTGTACCATTCAGACACTACATGGGCTCCTTATGCTTTCCCCAACTCCAGGCTGTGGCATATATCGTTTTCTGATGCTACTGGGACTGGGATATTCACTCCAAATATATTCTGGTAGCACTAACTAACATAAATGCTTAATTGAGATTTCAAGATTGATCTTTCAATGTAAGGGGTTATGAAACTCTCTGCTGTACTGCTGATGCCTGCTCCTGACTGTGTGTTTCAGGAACTACTTGGCTTATTGTTGCATCTGGGCTTGGGCCTTACATTTTTGGATGTTTAGCACTAGCTAAATACATGCTTAATTGAGATTTCAACATTGATCTTTCAATCTTAGGTGTTATGAAATCCTTTTGTGTACCGCTGATGCCTTTCAGAAACTAATTGACTTACTGATGCTTCTGGGCCTGGGCCTTAAATTTTTGGATGGTAGCACTACCTAACAGGCATCTTCAATAGAGATTTCAACATTCACCTTTTAATTTCAGAGGTTGTGAACCCCTCTTGTCTACTCATGCTGCTTCCCGCTCCACTCTGTCAGCTCGTTGGTCCTGTGACAGTGTGTGACTCCGCCTCCTCATCCTCCATCGTTTCCTCTGCCTCCATTGCCCGAACAAGTCTCAGTGGCCCTTCAGCATACCATGTTTGCAGGGCATGGCGGTGTCACACTGTTCTTCACATGGTTTGCCTTGGTGAAAATTGTTGGAACCAATGGCTGGTCAGGGGAATGGAGACGTTGTGCCTACATCTCACAGCCACATGAGCCCTTTGGGGGCTTGTTAGATTTGGCCCTTTGTACCCACACGCCGGGGTCTGGGACACTAAAACTTGGGAGTTAAATGTTAAATTTCAAAATCATTTATTTGAATTTCAAAATCTAAAATTTAAATTAAAAAATCATACATTTCAATGGTCTCCTCATGCTTCAGCCAACTCCAAGCTGCTAGGTAGCACTAGCTAGCCAAAATCTTCATTTTAAATTTCAAAAATTCTTGTGTTATTTTGGGGGGGTTGTGAAGCCCTGGTGTGTACTCATGCTTCAGCCAACTCCAGGCTGTGGCATTCAGGCAATATATGGCTTTACTGATACTGCTGCTGGGTCTGGGGATAACATTTTTGTTATGGTAGGTAGAAATAGGTATCCAAAAACTTCATTTTAAAGGGGTTATCCAGCTTAAGGTGATTTTAGTACATACCTGCCAGACAGTAATGGACATGCTTAGGAAGGATCTGCGCTTGTCATGGGCTAAATGGCTATGCTGTGAGATTACCATAACACTGTGGCTAGCTTTCTGTGAACTTGTATTTCCTGTTTTCAGTTTTCTTGTTTGCCTACAAATCCCATGATACCATTTTCCTCTTTCCCACACATCAGCTACCCCACCCTTTGAAACATAAATGAGCTGCAGACCTGTGGTCTTCAATCAGGATGTCTATAGCTGTTGCATTAGTTACAGATTGATCCCTCCACCCATTGAAGCAGACAGGCTCCCTGTCATCAGCTGACTAGTGATTTAGGTCTCAACCGCATTGCAAGCTGGGAAAAATCCGAGACAGCAGTCATTTTGTATGCTGTTAAAAATAAATATTGGGGTGAAAATCACATAAGAATTGTGAGAAAACCGTCACACACAGGTAAAGACACTATATTATGAACTACACTAACTTTACAGCCCCTGTAGCATAGTCAAATAAAAAAAGTTCCCAGAATACCCCTTTAACTTTCACAAATTCTTGTGTTTTTTTCTTGGGGGTTATTAAGCCTCCTCATGCTTAAGCCAACTCCAGGCTGTGTCATTCAGGCAATATATGGTTTACTGATACTGCTGCAAGGCCTGGGTCTGGGAATAAAATTGTTATGCTAGGTAGCACTAGCTATCCAAGATCTTCGGTTTAAATTTCTGAATTTATCTTTTAATCTTAGGGATTGTGAAGGCCTAGTGTCTACTCATGCTGCTGCCAACTCCTGGCTGTGCCATTCAGCCAATATAAGGTCTCTTCATGCTGCCAACACCTCCACACTGTGTCATTCAGCCACTATATGGTCTCCTCATTCTGATGCCACCTCAAGGCTCTGTCATTGTGCCGCTCTGCGGCAGTGATTCTTAAAGCGATGCCGGTAATCTGCGTGTTATTCTGAATAACAGTATTATTTCACTACCCCAGCACAGTTCATATGCGTGTAAGAACACAGCAAAGTGTTCTATACTCCTATTGAGGCTCTCTGTAGTCCAGAAATAGACGTTTTTAATATAGATTCGCTGTGAATAAATTCGGATCGAAACACATTTTTTGGAAAAATTTGGCGAATCGGCTTTATCGAATTTTTGAAAAGTTCGCTCTTCTCTAATATATACCACCTATAAGGAGATGTTTCTGCAACTTTATGTGTTGCAAGTCACCCCTAAAGTCATACATGAGGATGGTGTGTCCCCAGCATGCCCTCTCCATACGGTACCTTCTCAGTTTCTGCAACTGTCAGCCACCCCTGTGCAGTTCACTAATTTAGGCGTAGAATGTGCATGGAGCTCTCTCTCATATTTCCCAGCAACCGTTTAGGGCCACATATGAGTAATTACTGTAGTCAGGAGAAATTGTGTAAGCTTTTTTTCCATTTAATAATCAAATTAATAGCTTATACCTCAAGGGCCTAAACATCCAAGCTGAATAATGATATGGGTGGAAATATTACAATACATAAAAAACAGCATCAATATGAAAAGTTGCATTAATATAAAAATGTAATAAAATAAAATATAGGCAATACACATAACTAGGGATGCACCGATATATCGGCGGCCGATACATATCGGCCGAAAATAGCTATTTCGGGGAAATGCCGAAAAAAAAACAAAAATGTGCCGATAATGACCCACCTCCCCTGCCCGCCCACAGCTCAAGTTACAAACACTGCCAGTGCCCAACAATCTGAAGCCCCCGCCACTTGCTGTCACTCTGCCAAGACCGCACTCAGACTGACCTTCTGTGCGAGCGGTGAAAATTCTCCCGTACAGTGCAGGTATAGATGGCCACATTGAAAATGAAGGAGGGAGTGGGGGATCGGCACAGCTAAATACCTTCAGGCCCGCCCCGCACAATCCATTTATTTCCCGTGCTTACAATCAGCTCCCGGCGGCATAATCTTGCGGCCAGCAGCTGTCTTTTAACTCCGCTCCCCCACCCCATTGCCAAGACCATCCAGACTCACCATCTCCCGCTGGCCGATCCGCTCTGGGGCCGCTCCGGGGCCTCTGCAAGCTCCGCTTCCCGTATGCCATTTACGAAATAGAAAAACCTGCCCTGGCTATTTCAAAATGCAATAGCCAATCACAGGTTGGCTTTTGGACCCGCCCTCTGCCTGCTGAAGGAGTAAGTTCTCCTTCAGGTCCGCTACTCTGCAGATAGTGGGCGGGTCCAATAGCCAACCTGTGATCGGCTATTGCATTTTGAAATAGCCAATAGCAGGTTTGCTATTGTTTTCAATTACTGCAGTACGATCTTAAGGGCGTATCCATACGCCCGTGATAATTTCTGTCCCCGCCGCGCGCCGGGCGGGGACCGGACTGGGGTGACTGCTGATATCTATCAGCAGGCACCCCACGCAAATGCCCAGGGGGGGTCACCAGACCCCCCCATGTCGGCGATCGACGCAAATGAATTCACACTTGCGATTTGCGCCGATTACGGGTCATTACGGGTCTATGGTGACCCGCTGACCCGGAATATAAGGGGGATCGCGGGTGTCTAAGACACCCAGGATCCCCCTGAAGAGATAGGAGAGAGGTGGCAGGGGTGCCACCCCTCCTATCCCTGCTATTGCTAGACGCGACCACCAATAGCAGATCGGGGGCGGGAGGGTTAACTTTCGTTTTCCCCGGTCTGCCCACCCATAATAGGCGGGGAAGGACGGGGAAAACGAAGAGGAGCGGCGCCGAAGATCCACTTACCCGTCCAGAGCAGCGGAGCGATGGTGATCAGGGGGCGGCGTGCAGCAGAAGAGGATCCTGGATCCGATGGAAGCCGACGGAAGTTCCCTAGCAATATCTAGAGGGCTATAGTCTGAGACCAGTATAGTGGTTTCTAGACTGTAGACCTCCAGATGTTGCAAAACTACAACTCCCAGCATGCCCGGACAGCCGCTGGCTGTCCAGGCATGCTGGAATTTGTAGTTTTGCAACTGCTGGAGGTTTACAGTTTAGAGACCACTGCACATTGATCTCTACACTGCCCTCTAGATCAGTGGTCTCCAACCTGCGGACCTCCAGATGTTGCAAAACTACAACTCGCCTGGACAGCCAACGGCACGATCTTTCAGTACATGCTGGGAGTTGTAGTTTTGAAACTGCTGGAGCTTTACCCCCCCCCCCCCATGTGATCGTACAGGGTACATTCACACGTGCAGGTTTACAGTAAGTTTCCTGCATCATGTATGAGCTGCGGCAAATTTTTCGCCGCAGCGCAAATTCCTAGCGGGGAACTAACTGTAAACCTCCGCCAGTGTGAATGTACCCTAAAAACACTACACTAACACCTAATAAAGAGTAAAACACTACATATACACCCCCTTACACTGCCCCCCCCCCCCCCCCCCCCAATAAAAGTGAAAACATATTGTACGGCAGTGTTTCCAAAACAGAGCCTTCAGCTGTTGCAAAACAACAACTCCCCGCATTTCCGGACAGCCACTGACTGTCCAGGCATGCTGGGAGTTTAGCAACAGCTGGAGGCACCCTGTTTGGGAATCACTTGTGTAGAATACCCCTATTTCCACCCCTATGCAATTCCTAATTTAGTCCTCAAATGCGCATGGCGCTCTCTCACTTGGAGCCCTGTCATATTTCAAGGAAACAGTTTAGGGCCACATATGGGGTATTTCCGTACTCGGGAGAAATTGCTCTACAAATTTTGGGGGCTTTTTCTCCTTTTACCCCTTATGAAAAAGAAAAGTTGGGGCTACACCAGCCTGTTAGTGTAAAAAAAAAATAAAAAAATTACACTAACATGCTGGTGTTGCCCTTTACCTTTTATTTTCACAAGAGGTAAAAGGAAAAAAAGACCCTCAAAATTTGTAACGCAATTTCTCCTGAGTACAGAAATACCCCATATGTGGGCGTAAAATGCTCTGTGGGCGCACAACAAGGCTCAGGAGTGAGAGTGCACTAGTATGTACATTTGAGACCTAAATGGGTGATTTTACAGTGGTTCTGACATAAACCCAAAAAAATAAATACCTACATTTTGGAAACGACACCCCTCATGGAACGTAACAAGGGGTATAGTGAACTTTAACACTCCACAGGTGTTAAAGCAGATAGCATTTTCTTCTATAATGTGCCTCAGCTGCCTACCCTAACTGCAAGCACCTGATGCCCAGGCATGTTCAGATTCGTGTTTACTCCACTTATGATGTTAAGTTCTACAGTTGATGCTTTTAAATTTTTAGACACCCCTGAGGAAGTCACAAACGGTGACGGAACGCGTGGGGCTTTAGGGGTCCCGTCCCGCTTTCTACCATTTCGGCTCCTTTGTTCTGTGGTTGCTGTGCACTGGTGATATGCATTTATATATCTTCTCTTTGTACATCGTGTATTCCTTTTTCATTTGATGTTAGGATTATTTATTCAGTGACATAGTTTGATGCTGCATGTGTATTATCTCATTAGTTAGCACCACTGCCTGAGCCATTGTATTGCATTACAGAGGGACGGGACTTTGGTGAGAAGGGGGTTCATGGCCCCTCTCCCATGTTGTAGAGGTTGCTCGATTTAGAGCCTTTTAACTGATTTTAGCCCTTTCTGTCTTTTTTTGCATCTTTATATGATACTTAATAAAATAAAATATGTTACCTATATGAATATTGATCCTGTGGTGTGCACTCTTTACAGTAAATCCTTACCCTTGTATAGAAAGTTCTTTGCTTACTGAGTAGTAGCACCCACTGTATGATTTGGTGAGCCCCCCTATTTTTGTACTAGCTTTTAAATTTTTTTCCAGATTTCACTCTGTCTTCTGTTTATCCCTGTGCTACCCAGGAAAGGTCAATCATGTCAGCGGTGTGGAAATATTTCACAATTTCGGAAAAAGACATAAAATTTGCAATCTGCAATATTTGTTCAGCAGAAATTTCAAAAGGAGGTGCAGTGGCAAGGCACTTTTCCACAACCGGATTGATATATCATCTGAAAGCACGTCATCCAAATCAGCATGCAGAATACAGCCAAGCAACAAAACTTAAAACCCCAACTAGCACAACACCATCTATTGCCACAGCATTTGAGAGAGTTAAAAAATTTGCCAACGATAGTGCCAAAGCACAAGACATTACAGAAAAACTTATCGAATTTATTGCCTTAGATGATCAGCCATTTTCTGTTGTGGAGGACATTGGGTTTCGCAGGCTTCTTGGACATATTGAGCCACGTTACACACTGCCAAGCAGACGCTATCTTGCTGAAACCTGTCTACCGAAAATGTTTGACCGTATTGCAAAACACATTCATGAGCTGATGTCCACAGACATTCCAGCCATAAGTTTTACCACCGACATTTGGAGCTCAGACGTGAGCCCAACCAGCCTGCTTAGTTTAACAGCGCAGTGGATAGACACAGATTTTAATCTGAAAAATATCTTGCTTCACGCACAAAAGTTTGTTGGGTCACACACTGCAGCAGCAATATCAGAAACATTAGAAACCATGCTTGAAACTTGGCACATTGATAAATCTAAAGTTCATCTGATTGTTCGAGATAATGCACGGAACATGGTAAAAGCAATGGAGAATAGTGGAATCCAGAGTATACCATGCATGGCACACACGCTGCAGTTAGCTGTGAATGAGGGAGTGCTGAGTCAGCGGAGCATATCAGAAATAACAGCAACAGGGAGGAAAATTGTAGGTCACTTTAAGCATTCAATACTTGCTTATTCCAGATTACAAGACGTGCAAGTACAGTTTGGAATGCCACCCACACGACTGCAGCAAGATGTAGCCACTCGCTTAAACAGCACATACTACATGTTGGAAAGTCTAATTGACCTAAAGAGAGTCTTGGCTGCATACATGTCCGATCACGAACTGCCAGTAACATTGAGTTCACATCAATGGATGCTAATGGAAAACATTGTTTCTCTTCTTGCTCCATTTGAACAGTTAACCAAGGAAATAAGTTCAAGTAATGCATCTGTTGCTGAAGTTATTACTTTGATTACAGCACTGAAGCGTCTGCTAGCAAAAGAGGCGCAAACTGATGATGGTGTAAAAACAGCTAAAAAAAACCTTATTGCAGGCTGTTAACACACGATTTGAAGACATTGAGTGCAACCCTCTGTACTCAATTGCAACAGTACTAGATCCCAGATTTAAAGATCACTATTTTGATGTGGAGAAAAAGCAGCGTGCAATTGAAATTATACAGGCACAATTGGAGGTGATGAAAACATCTGGTGAAGCAGACCCAACATGCAGCACAGAGGTACCGGAGAAACGGTCTCGTACAAGTGACAAGGAGCCCACTCCCTCACTTTCTGACATGTTTGATGAAATCCTACAGGAAATTACCCCAATCCACAGCAGTGACCCATCAAGTGCAGCTACACAACAGCTGGAGATTTATCTATCCGAACAACCTATTGCCAGAAGTAGCAATCCCCTTGACTACTGGTGCATGAACAAGAACCGATTTCCATTCCTTGCACTGATTGCACGCAGATATTAATCTGCCCCAAGCACCAGCACAGAGAGTGAGAGACTGTTCAGTGCTGCATCCCACATTCTCGATGAGAAGAGAAACCGTCTCTCTTCCCAGAAAGTTGAACTACTTTTGTTCTTGAAGAGAAATATGCCACTTTTACTGAAGTAAAAAAACGCATTCCAATTTGCTAATTATTTGCATTAAAATTATTATGCAGCCAGCCATGTTACTTCAGGCTACATGTGTTGTTTACAATTTAATGTTGATTTCAGTTCTTTATTACTATTTTGCACTATGATGTTTTCTTAAACTAGTTTATAACTTAATGAGACAGCTGTCTCATTTTAAAACAAAATTGAATAAAACCACTTTTTTTTTGGCTTCTACTTACCAGCCACTGGTCTTTTCCCCCACATCTTAGTCACATTCCAAGGAATGCAAAAAGGCAGCACCCCCCTGATACAAGGAGATTACTCTCTGATGGTTCTTTTGGGATTCCAATTTCCCTAAAATGCGACCAAGATAAAGGTGTACCCAGTAGTTGGTAAATATAAGCATAAAAATTAAGGATTTATTTTGGTTTTAAAAATGAGACCGCTTTCTCATTCAGTTATTAAACTACTGAATGAGACAATTGTTTCAGTTGATGTTTTGAAGGTATGCATGTCCCTTTAAAGTGGAATAAATAGTAAATACAATGGTATTTTGCTCTTTTACACTGAAACAAATTAAAATCTAGAGCTGCTGTTTGAATTTATTAGTGGATTTGTTGTTACTGTTTTGCAACAATAGTTTTATATATTAATATATATGTATTTGTGTCCAATTTTGGGGTGCTATTTCAAATAAAAGTTATTTATATTGACTTGGAGCTTTTTAATTCTGGTTATTTTAAATCAATGAAGCTAATTAAAATGTCTCATGTAATACATACGATTATAAAGAAACATACAATTAAAAAGAAAAGTCATTTTCGGTTTCGGCCGGACATTTTTTTTTATTTCGGTTTCGTTTCGGTTCTGAAATTTCCATTTCGGTGCACCTCTACACATAACAAGGCACTTGTGGATATCCCCACTGGGCCCTAGTGGGGTATGAGATGGATTGAACTGCTAAAAGAATATAGTCCGATAATCCGGAATATGCAAATACAGTCCGTTGGTCCGGTACCTATATAAAAGATTACACTTAATGAGATTACACTTAATGATATTACACTTAATGAACATGGAACAGAGGCAATATCCAGGTAAATAGTATGATGTATTATGCACACAATATTAGTTAGGTTTCTCACCACCTAGGCCACCTGGTTCTCATTGGTGTGGACCGATTGGTAGCGGCTATGGAGTCCTCTCCCGTAAGTCCTCAGATGGTGGTAAGCGATCTCACGCTGGACTCGCAACCCCAATGGCAGTGGGGTGCGACGCGATGTTCCGTGCAACAGACTGCAGCCGCTATCCAGCTGTTTGCTGATGGTGGAATGCCGACACTCTGGCATGAGTGACAGTGAGCACTGGAGTGTGGAGATCTGGACTGCAGGTGATGGTTAGGTGAGATGCCACCAAGCAGGGCGGAAAAAGGCTGGATTAACCCCTCAAATGCTGAGACTTTCACAGTTAGGTACGGACACTCATAGATGCATATTAACAAGGAGTGTGAACAGTGTCGAAACCTAGACGCGTTTTGGGGTGCTGGGAATTGTAGTCCTCCGACCCCTTCCTCAGTAGATCAATGTGTTTTTTTTCCATTTAACCTGCTTATTTAAGTGAAAACTTGGTAACTACACCAGCAGATTAGTGTAAAAAAAAAGTGCTCTCAGTCGCACCACAGAGCTCAGGAGTGAGAGAGTATAATGTACATTTGAGGCCAAATTTTGTGATTTGCACTGCAATGTAGCTTCTGACATAAAAGCTAAAACAAAAACACCCATATGTGACCCGGATTTCAAAAAACTACACCCCACAAGGAATGTAACAAGGGGTGCAGTGAGCATTTGGACCCCAAAGGGGATTCCAACATTTTTGAAACAGGGGGCCATGAAAAAATAAATAAATAAATCAAAAATTTATGCTAACGTGCTAATGTAGCCGTAAATTTTTATTTTTCCCAAGACGTAAAAGGAGAAAAAGCCCACCCCCTCAAATTTGTAACATAATTTCTCCTGACTAATCAAATACCCCATATGTGGCCCAACAGGGCTCCGTACGGAGAGATCTCCATGTGCATTTGAGGCCTAAATTGGTTATTTGTACTGAAATGGATGGTAGATGCATAGTAGTGTTGAGTGAGCCGATCGTGACAAACCTGGATTCATCCCGAACTTTTTTTTTTGTACGGTGCGGTTCCCGCGAACCTGTAAAAGTATAAAATGTACCCAGAGGAAGCGGGAGGAGCAGGGGGTGGTGGCATTACGTCAGGTGGCCAGAATATTACATGATAACCCCAGGAGACAGCAAAGGGAGTTGGAGGTTTTACACAGTCATAAGGGCTCACACTCTTTTCCGTACTTAGTCTGAGGGAAGAGAGAGAGAGGGACAGACAGACAAGACAGATAGAGAGAAATAGGGATAGAAATTATACAGAAATAGGGAAACATTTTAAACTGTGTGTGTGTGTTAAAGAACAGGAGTCATACGTTTTATCCTGAAGCCAGAATCCTGCAGTGCACAAATTCTATAGATGCTATACAAAGTTCCACAACAAAGAAGTGATCATTTGTACCACAAACCCAGCAAGCTTTTTTAAAGGCTCACCCAAAAGGGAAAACAGAACAAGCACTGAACTGGGCAAAGTTGTGCTGGGGTAGAGCTTCATGATAGCAATAGATATACAAAGTGCCATAAACATAGCATTAGTGCCTTTACTCACATTTACAACGTTTAATCGCCAAACCAGAATACCAACAGGTTGTAACATAGCAGCAAACTAAAAAGCGGGTGCATCATTACAATGCATCAGCTTTATAAAGTCATTGTATGTTTAGTTTTCTGGTTCAAGTAATCCGCATTATATCTTCCTAGTTATTACATAGCATCAAAGTAAAAAGGGCATTCATTTGACAAGGATTTGCCATGTGAATACAATTATCATGAATAAGAGTGTTTTCAACAAACACCTATTACATCTTACTAGTTGTGCCATAGCATCAAAGTACACAGGGCATGCATTTGACACAAATTTGCCCTGTGAATACAATTATGGTGAATGTTATTAGGTTAATCAAACTCTCCATTATATTTTCATGTTTGGGACATAGCTGCACACTAAAGAGTCTGAATTCCACGTTGCAATAGCTTTCTCAAGTGAATGTACGTTCACAGTTTTCTGTCTTAAACAAACTTTCATTATACCTACCTGGTTGTAAGAAAATTAACCTCCAAACCTTCCTCCTAAACAATTTTTGGTAAAGGAAATGTCGTACAGGGTAGAGGACAGAAGACCCCTGCCATGTGGTCTGGCAGTAAGAATGTTGGTACCAGTACCAGCACCAGTGTAGTAGGAGCAGCCGCGTCAACAGTTCTCACTGCCTGCCAGAGACAATTTGGTTTCAGCAGATGATCCGGCTGTTCTGGACTACATGAGTATTTAGGAGGGGGCAGATGACTCTGACAATATGACAATGAGGGACCTCTCAGTGAATTTCTCTGTGTCATGTGGCTTTTTAGTCTGCCAAGCGATGATGATGGCACTGATTTCTTCAGGCGTTCAAAAAATTATCCCTTTTTGGGATTGGCAACACATCCCTGTTTGGGAGTATTAAAAGAATTGGCATTCTGTCATTAGCCAGCGAACAGCAGGAGGTGGTGGACTGGTGTTTCTCGTAGTAGTCAGCATACAGCAGGGGTTGTCATAGGGTGGTTTAATCAGTGGCATCTGGTACTGGAGGTTTAAATTCCTCACTTATCCATGCCGGGTTCATTTTGGTGAATGTCAGTTTTTCCACGCTGTTGGCTGATACTCCCGTTCGTTTTGGGGTGATGATGCCGCCTGTTGTGCTGAACACTCTCTCCCAAGTAACACCAGAGGGTGGACAAGACAGAACACCCAGGCAAACTGGGTAAGTTTTGGCCAATGGTCTAATCTGGTGATCCAGAAGTCCATGGGGTCTGGGATCATGGTGACTGTCAGAGAATGGGCACTGCTGAGGTAAGCCTCAACCTGTTTAAGTGGTGGTTCACTGGTGGAGATGCTGTTAGACTTCATGGTTGACTATGCTGGGGGGAAGCAAGGAGCCCAAGAAGAGGATTGGCATGGCTGATAAATGTCGTGTTGAAGATGTTGACGATGATGTCATGTTGGACAGGATGTGAGAACCAGTTGAGGAGGAGCTGAAGGATAGTAGCAGTGTCAGCGAAGAGAGCATAGCCGGGGTCGAAGAAGATGACCTGTGAATTGTAACCAGTTCTGCTTGTGTTACACTCGACCACTAATTCTACCTCGGCAACATACTCCATATCTTGACTCTCCTCCTCACACAATTCCTCCATGTGGCTAGTGCTAACCTCATGGAGGGTTGCACTTGCCACAAGGAGGAGTTGTGTGAGGAGGAGAATCAAGCTATGGAGTGTGTTGCCGAGGTGGAATCAATGGTCGAGCGTAAAACAAGCAGAACTGGTTACATTTCACAGGTCTTCTTCCCCGATGCCCCTGCTACTGATTCGGATTTTATCAACTACCTTGTAACTTACTACTTGGCCAAATCAGAACACCAAAGTAAATTAAATGGAGCCATGTCCATTTCAAATCCTTCTGCCCCTTTATTACACTGTTCCCTTGCTAATATCACCTCTGTATTTAGCATAAGTTCCCACACCCTGCTAGGGGGAAGGTATGCCTTTCTTGAAAAGTTTGTTTGTTCAGAGGCTTTTTTCCCTTGACCAATAGCTTTAAACTCATCTTTGACGCCCCTTGGGACTACTATAACATCAATATACACAAAGGGATCAAGACTCCCAACAGGGGCTGCACATTTACTTCTAGAGTGTGGTTTGTGTTCCTTTGTAGGTTCGGTAATGGTGTGTATGGGCAGACGTGTCTTGGTTAATGTGTATGGGCAGACGTATCTTGGCTAAAGTGTATTCTCCAGTTCAATTCCCTTCTAATCCGATTCTAAGCTTCATATCCCCAAGTATCCCATACTTTACGATAGTTACCATTTACTCATCCCACTAGCTAGGCTTATCTTTTCTATAATCTTACGCCAAGTATTCCTTTTCTTTATAAAATTATCACTCACGGAAATACTTATTTCACCCTGCTATTTGTTCATGTTCACCACTGATTCTCTGCATACAATGTCACATCCTAACAATCCGTTGTGAGTATATTTGCCTCTGGAACAACAATGGTTATTTACAGACATAGATTTAACAGTTATCAGAGAATATATCTTAGATACATCTATACGAGATCATCATATGAAAGCGACTCTTTCCTCACTTATTTCCTGACACACCCTCATAGGTTTTAAGGAAATGGGTGACAATTACAGAATCTGAACTAGGCACAATTTTATAAAAGGTTCTTAATTGTATTCTTTACTGTATATATGGTTAGGGATCAGAACAATCAGACAAGGACATACTGATATTGGCCCACCCCAAGCAGTTGGATGAAGTCTACTCATAGTCTCTGAAACAGGTAAGATGATTATGGAGTGTGTTGGTCAGGTACCTTTATTGTTTTACATAGGTCATAACAGATGTAAATGATGACGTCTGTACAAACCTTCTTTCTGCATTGTTGAATCCTGAGGCAACCCAATGTACGGACATTACTACACACATAACTCGCCTCTGCTTAGTGTATGGGGTCATATGTGTTACCATGGGGTACAAGACTGCTGGCACATTCAGTTTCTTACCGACTCTCCAGATGCCGTCTTTGCCCTGTACCACCTCTTTCTTCTTCCATTGGTCTCTCTCAGCATGCATAGCTGGTTCCTGCAAGAGACTTAACCGGAAAAAATCCACATTGCCCATCCACCTGTACACTTTGTACCATAACTGTGGGGGAACAGGGGCACTGCAGCCTTGGCAGCCTCCTTCACCATTCAGTCCCCTTGGCTTCGGGGGCTGTCTCCTTCATGTTGGTTTGATCTTTACGATGGCCACCTTCTCTGGTCACTCTCGGACTTTGAACCCCCGAATTACACACTACAGATTGGTTTGCCCAAGGATTGAAGAAAATGTTCACTCCAATAGGCCCATACTTATGGGTGGTAATTAAAGGGGTGCTCCGGTGCTTAGACATCACGGAGGTGTGACGTCACACACCGTCGGCCCTGTGGTCGCCGGTAATCAGACCCGGAGCGAACATGCTCCGGGGACTCATTACAAACGGGGTGCTGCGTGCAAGATCACGGGGGTCCCCAGCGGTGGGACTCCCGCGATCAGGCATCTTATCCCCTATCCTTTGGCTAGGGGATTAGATGTCTAAGCACCGGAGTACCCCTTTAAAGTGTACCCGTACTCATTGTGTTATCCCTTCAGATATCTTGCACATCTCAGTGAATACCTCCAACTCTACTTCTCTGAACCACCAGCTCAGATCGAGTGGTTTATTGTAGTAGAACTTCATTCTGCGTGTGGTCACCATATATCCTGTCTTATGTATTACATCTTTACATTACTTGGAACAAGCTTACACTTATAGCTCAGCATCAACCATGGATTCTCTGGTATCCTCTCATGGCTCTTGAATTTTTAAACCTTATAAGTTTAAGACAATCAGCATCTTCGTGTTACACTAAATTATCATTATAGAGTTATCGACTCAAAATTGATGTTATTCACATAAATGCAGTGTAGAATGTATATCACATTGTGTATGCAGGTACTATAAACACATTCAAGTTTAAACAGTAGATACGTAGTTTTTTCAATTTAATGTGACTGTGTTTCAGTAGACCAAGGCTGTTCTATCAATCTTCCTATAAGCCTCGCCTTTCTCCTCCCACTCCTCTATGTCACTGGTCACCACCCCTTTGAGTCTGGCCTTTTGTCCTCCCCCCCCCCCCCGGTTTGGTCATTTCTCAATCAATAGAAAAACCAAAGTATTGGTGCTGTATGTCTATCAACCAAAATATGCAAAGCCAATTATAGACTAAAATTTTACCTTTATTGGATTCAGTATAAAAAAAAACTGGGGTTACAATTGTCAAAAACCACACAAATTATAATTGCTCCTAATGTGAATAGTACCAACAAAAAATATTTATAAATACGGATTATAAGTATCACACCTGGCTATCACTGATCCTGTCCCCCTGGCTCAGGAGATGACAATTTGGGGACAACAGGTAGGGCAGCTTTAGGGAGCCTGTAACACCCTACGGTATCCCTATACTAGATACCTGCCCTCGGTGGAATTTAACGTCCTGAAAAGGACGGCCCTGCTCTGGAACCTAGCCTGATCTTGCTAGATGTCTCTGGATGAACTAGCTCACTTACTAGTGTTATATACTGCCTCTCTCATTCCTCAATCACCATCGAACGTCTCGGTGTCTGCCTGGATTCCTGTGTTACTTTACAAGGAGACATACAATACACATGCAACATGTACAATACACATGCAACAATACCAACATTTACAAATACTCAACGTAACACACAGGGCCCACATTCTCACCAAAAACAAACTGTAAAAGAATAAAATTATACATAGCTCTTTCAAAAATTGGGAAAAAATCATCTTCAATGCACATTATTTATAATCTATAAACCATTTGCTGGTTTTAAATGCTTAAGGTAGTATTCATTAATTAAATAGTGATCGCTTTTTAATTTATTTTACGTTTTGTTTTATTTTCCTTGGCCAAATTTCTTCTCTGGTTACTCCTATAATATAATCAAACTTTAATTGCATTTCCTTATACATTTAATTTTTTTTTTCATCCATCTTGCACACCTGTGAAAACAAAACTTTTTAAGAAATTAATAAAATATCATCAAATAGGTTCAATTAATACCCCGCGGATTGTCTTTTGTTCTTTACCAATTTAAAAAAAAGATTCATAACGACATAAACACTTACATAAACAGCTTCACCAGAAAACATTCATTGGTCATACTCCATGTATTCCAAATTCATTTACAGGGGTTGTGCGCTGCCCTGCCTTTCGGAGCTCTGCTCGCAGCGTCCGGAAGTTCATTACTCCGAACACTGTGTGCGGGCTTCCATGTTCGCAGCCGCCACCTCGTGACGTCATGCCTGCCCCCTCAACCAAAGTCTATGGGAAGAGGGAGCGACCGCTGTCACGCCCCCTTCCCATAGACTTTGGTTGAGGGGGCAGGCGTGATGTAACGAGGGGCCGGACGTGACGTCACCAGGGAGCGGCCGCGAACACGGAAGCCCGCACACAGCATTCGGAGTAATGAACTTCCGGACGCTGCGAGCGGAGCTCCGAAAGGGCAGGGCAGCGCACAACCCCTTTAATCTACATCATACATACTTCACTATACTAGGGGTGCTAAGATGGCTGCCGGGGGTTGAGGTGGGAATAATTGGGTGAGCCAATATGGCTGTGTGGGGAGGAGCTTCACTTCTGGGGGGTGGTAACATGGCTGCCCCCCATACGGAGCAAGCATGGGGCAGAGACTAGCAGCCTATGTCATGGCTATCTCCAGAAAGATATGTGGAGAAAGAAAGCAGCACTTCGGATGTAGATATGTACAGGTGCCTCCCGTTGTTGATCTGGGTCAGAGATCCAAACTTGATATAGAAAGTAGAAACAGCGGCACTCCAGGTAGGTGAAGAAAGTGGTGTCTTTATTCACTCAAAACGTGCGACGTTTCGGCCGGCTCACCCAGCCATTATCAAGCAACAAAATGGGGAATAAGGAGGGTATTTAAAGGTCATGCAGGACCACCCACAAATTAACATAATTGACATGTAAACAAAACATGAGGTATATAATGAAAACAGCGATCCTGGTGATATACAGGTGCTACAGTGAACACAGACATCAAGGGCAGCAGTGTGCTGCGCATTATATGTACATGTGTAAAATAATAGTGTATATAGTGTATATACAAGCAAGGAAGTGAAAAAAGTTAATGTGCATCAGTGGGCGGAGGCCTCCGTCACTCACCCGGCAGCCGGCGTAGGTAGGAGGCCTCCGCCCACTGATGCCCACTGATGCACATGGACTTTTTTGACTTCCTTGCCTGTATATACACTATATACACTATTATTTTACACATGTACATATAATGAGCAGCACACTGCTGCCCTTGATGTCTGTTCACTGTAGCACCTGTATATCACCACGATCGCTGTTTTCATTATATACCTCATGTTTTGTTTACATGTCAATTATGTTAATTTGTGGGTGGTCCTGCGTGACCTTTAAAACCCTCCTTATCCACCATTTTCTTGCTTGATAATGGCTGGGTGAGCCGGCCGAAACGTTGCAGGTTTTGAGTGAATAAAGACACCAATTTCTTCACCTACCTGGAGTGCCACTGTTTCTACTTTCTATATCTTCAGAAAGAGAGAGCGAGAGAGAGCATGAGATGAATAAAGATAAAATCTTAACATTATCTGGGGTTGTGATTTTAGGGTGCAGTTGATGTGTGCCACACCTGTAACAAATATCACTCCATAAGGGATTCTTAGCTCTCCCCCCCCCCCCCCCACATACCTTCATTTCCCTCACTCAATCTCCATTTTCCATTCATGGTATCCCACACCCTAAAACAAAGGCTCTCTTCATTGAATATATGATATTTCTCACTATCCTATCAATAGTTTATAAAAAAAATGTATGTCTGTACATCGGTGTTAATTTCATTACCTAAATATTTTCTTCATGCTTTCAGACAACAACAACTTCTGCCTACTGGGGGTACAAGGGATTTTCCCAGCAATAACAGATTAGTTGAATTTTTTTAAAGGTATCTCCTAAAGTACAGGAGGGTTTGAGAGGGTTTTAGTTGTGCAACAGCTGGAGGCCCATGAAAATGTCCTACAGGGAAGGGGGGCTGTGGGCTCTAGATGAGAAGCTGGGGGCCATAGGGCTGCAGTTGTAATCTGATCTCACTGATAGAGTTGCTGACAGGAAAGGGGAACTGTATAGAGTTGTACTAGAGTAAGGGAAAAATAAATGAAGTTTTGATGGAAAATGTGATGAGTTCAGAATGGAATGGAGGAATTATAGATATTAAGGCAGTTGCAAGTTTGAAATATATTGATGGTTGATGGACAAGAGTATTCATATATATAACAATGTTATATATAGTCATATACAACAGTGTAATTCTTGAGAACAATTGTGGTTTGACTTAGTTATACTGTAGTCATCAGATGGTAGGACCTTTTCATGGGCCTCCAGCTGTTGCACAACTAAAACCCTCTCAAACCCTCCTGTACTTTAGGAGATATCTTTATCTGCGCCCCCCCTCCCCCCCGGTCCAAGACCCCTATCTATTTACGACTCTGTCCTAAACATCCCGATGATGCTTACTTATGACATTCTCTGTCCTAAACATCCCGATGCTTACTACGACAATGTACTCCGCAACTCAACTCCACAAGGAACAGTCCCAATTCCACTTATTCACGCACATTTCATACACACTCGGGCAATAGGTAGTTACTTTATGACATGTACAAGGTTCATGTCACTTGGCGAGATTGCCTGTCTCTGGTTCATCACAAACCAGTCAACTAAGGCCCCTTTAACACTATAAAATTCATCCGTTAAAAGATACGTTATAAACATCCATTAGAAAAGTCTTAATAACAGATGCTAAATGTCCGTTACAAAATCTCATTCAAGTCTATGGGATTTTTTGATTATCCGTTATGGCCCGTTCTAGCCCGTCATGAATAGCGGACGTTATTTGTTACGGAAGAAAATGACACATGCACTAATTTTCCGTCACAAGAAACGGGTAAATTAACGGCAGTTATTTTTAACATTGAAGTCTATGGCAAACAGATGAGCCTTTATGTCATCCGTTTTCACCTCGTTTATAATATCCGTTATTATTTCTGAGCATGCTTAGAAGAGGTGACATCAGCAGACTCCTGCTGTGCTGAGGGACTACTACTACTCCCATCATGGAACAGACTTGATTCCATGATGGGAGTAGTAATTCTCTGGCTGCAGGAGTATGCAGAAAGCTGTGGAGGCTACATTAGTGTTTGTACTACTACCCCCATCATGGAACAGAATCTGTTCCAAGATGGGGGTTGTTGTACAGGGGCTGAGGGATTGCACTGGGTTTCACTTCTGTGATCAGAAGTTATTAGGCAGGGGAGCTGGCGGCAGGCTCCGCAACCCTGCGATGTATGGAGTGTTTTAACTTTCATTTTTAAATCCCCCCCCCCGTGGGGAGCCCTGAGTGGCCAGTACCGAGGAGCCAATCAGGGCTCCCAGCAGGAGATTTAAAAATGAACATTGTGAGTAGCAGGGGAGACATATCTATATTAAAAGTGCTGTGGGGGGAAAGATATATAGCGCTGCAGGGGGGGGACAGACATATAGCCTATATATCTAGCCCCCGGTGCATTTATAATATGACTTCCGCCAGTGCATTTATCAATATAATAAATATATACCCCCGCCAGCACATTAATTAATAAATATATTTCCTCCACCGACACATTAATAAATATATTGCAACCTCGGCACCCGGTACCAAAGAGATAGGATTTTATAACTCGTCTTGTGCTTTAGTGGCTATAATTGCCTTATGGGTGAGAAAGAAGCACCGAGACCATTGTTCAGGAGAAAAAGTTTTACCTAACTCGGATTCCCAAGCTCGACAAAATGCCGGGAGGGACTCCGACCTAGAAGACATCAGTAAGCTGTAGATGGTGGATATGGAGTGACGAGGGTGCAAGGAGGCCAAACACAGGTGTTCAAAAGGCCGCAGGCTGCGATGTAGGTTAGGGCGATCCGATAGACCAGAGTAGAAATGTCGTAACTGGAGGTAGGTAAAGGGGGCACATTTGGATAAGGGGCGCTCATTTAACAAGGCGTCTAGGGTCTTGAGCCCACCACCAGTGAGGACATGATGAAAACTGAGGGGAATAGACAAGGACGCTTCAAAAAAAAAAACTCCTGTGGAGGATGACCCAGGCGGGAAATGAGGGTGGTCGGTAATAGGGAGGAGGGGGCCCTTCCGGTCGATGAGACCGACACCCGGGCCCGATTGATGCAAGGCAGCCAGAGTGTGACGAGTGGAGAAGGAGGAGGGAAAGCTATTCTGAGACGCCGGGGCCCATGTCCACGGCAAGGTGGAGAGCGCCTTGGAGCAAATATCCTGAGCTAGGCAGACCCAAAGTTTGGAGTCAGTATTATGGAACAGGTCTAGAACTCGGGCATAAGGCTCAGTAATCCATGTGACAGTCAGGGAGGCCTACACCACCTAGCGATTTGGGGCGAGTTAATGTGAGTCGATTAAGTCGGGGTCGAGCAGAGGCCCACACAAAGGAGCCAAAGCAGGACTGCAGCTGTTGCCAGTACGCAGACTGGATGTGAAAGGGGATCGTTTGCAGTAGATACAGCAAACGAGGTAGCAAATTCATTTTAAGTATACTAACTCGGCCGAACCAGGAAAAATTTTTACGGTTCCAGGTCTCCAAGTCCATCCGAAAACGGGCCAGGAGGGGAGAGAAGTTACGGGAAAACAGGTGGGCGAGGTCGGGAGGGATCACCGTCCCCAGATACTTAATGCCGCCACTAGGCCAATTAAACGAGAAGGAAGATTTAAGAGAGGTCACTATATGGCCAGGTAAGGAAACATTAAGAGCTTCTGACTTAGTGAGATTAATTTTGAAGTTGGACCAGGCACCAAAGGTGTCCAAGTGAGACATTAAGCAGGGAAGGGACACCAGTGGGTCAGTGACATACACCAGTAGATCATCCGCAAAAGCAGAACATTTATATCTACAGTCCCTTATGGTAACCCCGTGTATATTAGGATCCGAATGAAAGCCAGGCAGAAGATGTTCCATCACCAGGACATACAGGAGGGGGGAAAGAGGGCAACCCTGTCTAGTACCGTTGTGAATCGAGAATGGGGAAGAAAGGGAGCCATTTATCTTTAATCGGATCTCAGGGTTGTTATACAAGGCCAATACCTTGGAGGAGAAGTTGGGACCCAGTCCTACATGTTGGAGGGTTTGTGCCAGGGAGGACCAGGAGATGCGATCGAAGGCCTTTTCGGCGTCGAGAGACAGAATCATCATAGGCAGGCGACGAGACTGGGCGTACTGCATAATGTCAAGAGTTTTAATCGTATTATCCCTGGCTTCCTTCCCAGCAGTCAAATGTCTTCCTCAGGGGCATAAGAGGAGACAGTGACTCAATGAAAGATTTAGCATATACTGATCAATTCTCTTTTAGTAGAGCAAAATTTAAATCAAGTCCAAGTCGTCGATACAGTAACGACTTGGTTTGTGCCTGACGTGGTTAAATGCAGTACACAAATAAATCAGTGAGCTGGGAAAGCCTCATGTGGTCCAGTCTGTAGACCCTGCAATAAAAGAAGCACATATAGACAATATGTAGTGAGGCTCATCCATTAGACCTGTGGAAAAAACATCAGAGGTCTTTACTCACTGTTAAGGTTCTTGCGTCCCCGCTCGTCTCCTGCGCAAACCCGCTGTGGCGGGGAGCCGTGCAGTTGTGCCGGCTACTGTGCGCACGAGTGAGCTAGAGCGGCGTCTGATCTCATATCTGCTTCCGGAGCGGCGGGTGGAGCCTCGTAAGTGACGTGTGCCACAGCTGACGCCTCAGCAGCGCACACATCACTCGCGCACAGGAATACACTGTGAGCGAACGAACCCTGTTAACTCCGTCCCTCCCGGATTTGGATACATAGTGAAACAGCTGCTGATATCGCAAGCTAAGATACTCATCACTGCTGGTAATGGTTTTAAAACATGCTAATCTCCTGGCAAACCACAGAGGGATCAAGATCCACTCAGTTTATATAGATGTAAGGCTGATATTGGAAACATATAGGTGCATTAAGGTACTTCCCTTGTTTAATGAAATATATATATATCTCAACAAAACATATATATATATATATAAAGAGGCTCTGTAGATGCATGCGGGGCTCCAGGAGGGGAATAAACAGGGCGGGATCCGGAGGGGATAATTGGATCAGAGGACCTCTGTGTTACGAGAAATACACATATATTTATATATTTGGAGTTAACTACAGATACACAAATATATGCATATATAATTTATATATTTGGACTTAACTACAAGTGCCGACAGTAGGGTGGGATGACCTAAGGGGCGATGAAGGGATAATAACAGGGCCTAGGGAGCCTATCAACATTCTAGTTACACCCTGAACTAGTCCCTGAGCCTAGGCGGGGTGGCCGCCCTAAAAAGGGCGGTCCCGCGCTGGAACCTATCCTGTATACCCTAGATGACCCTAAACTAGCAGGGGTATGATGCCTCAAAAGCTGACTACAGCTCCACCTATCTGCCTATCCCATACCCCTAATACCCTCTGTCGACCTTTAAATAAAATTCGTGAAACACAGTTGTTCATTTAGGCCACCAGGGGTGGCTGTGTCCAACATATAGATCCATCTGGTTTCTCGCTGTAATAATAGGTTGTCAAGATCCCCTCCCCGAGGAGAGGGGTTCATCTTTTCTAACCCAAAAAAATGAATCTTTCACATTCCCTCCATGGATGTCATTCATGTGTCTCGCTAGTGCCGTGTCTCTTTTATTTCTGATGTCCCCGATGTGCTCCAGTGTCCTCCTACGTAATTCGCATATAGTTTTACTGACATATTTGAGGCCACAGGAGCACACCGCGACATACACCACTGCTTTTGTTGTGCAGTTAATAAACTGTCTAATCTTATATGTCCTATTATCAGGTGGCAACAGAACATTAAGTGTTTTTTTCATGAAACTACAGGCACGGCAGTGTCCGCATGGGTGAGAGCCCACCGCTGCAAACTTCGATAGCCAAGTACTTGAGACAGGGGTGGGTGACAAATGACTGTGTGTGACCATGTCTCCGATGCTTTTCCCTTTTCTATAGGTAATTTGTGGGTAATCTCCAACGTATGCTCTCAAATCAGTGTCCATGAGAAGGATACCCCAATGTTGTTGAATAATCTCTCTGACTGGTAGGGACATGTTGTCAAAGGTACCTATAATTAGACAGATGGGGTCCTCCTCTTTCTTCTGTTTGGGAATTAGTAAATGATCCCTTGGGGTAGTTAGGGCTGTCTTAAATGCTGGTGATAAGACATGGTTAGGATATCCCCGTTGTCTGAACCTCCTCCTCAAATCTCCCGCCTGCACCTTGAATTTGGCCTCATTTGAACAGTTCCTCCTGAGGCGGAGATATTGTCCTTTAGGGATCCCCCTTTTGAGGTTACCCCGATGACAACTCTCCCACCTCAGGAGGCTGTTCGTAGAAGTGGCCTTGCGAAAGACCGTAGTTGCAAGGCCACCCTGTCCATTTTTAGAGATAGTAAGATCCAGAAAGGCTATAGAGTCCCTCTCAACCGTGTGTGTAAAAGCCAGGCCTATACTGTTAGAATTGATTGATTCCATAAATCCTCTTAGTTGTACAGAGGTACCTGTCCACAAGATGAATATGTCGTCTATATAACGTGCCCATAGTGCAGCACATTCCCAATAGTTTTCTCTCTCTCTTCGACGAACGCTATGGTAGTTTCCCACCAGCCCAAGTAGATGTTGGCATATGTTGGTTCACAGGGACTGCCCATGGCAGTCCCCTTGAGCTGGTGGTAATAGCGTCCGTCGAAGAGAAAATAATTGTGATACAAGATGAACCTAAGTAATGACAAGACAAATTCATTATGTTTTTGAAGGTAGGTGGGTCTTGTGGACAGGTAAAATGCTACCGCCCGTAGTCCTACTTCGTGTGGGATGGAGGAGTACAGGGCTTCAACATCCAATCCCACAAGAAGAGTCTCCTCCTCCACCCCTATCCCATCGAGTTTAGACAATAAGTCCGTCGTGTCACGGACATATGACGGGAGAGAGATGACAAATTGTCTAAGGACTTTGTCCAAATACACCCCCACGTTTTGAGTAATACTGCCTATGCCTGACACGATCAGGCGTCCCTTTAGGGGAACTAGGCCCTTGTGTATTTTTGGCAGGGCGTAAAAAGTGGGGGTAATTGGACACTTGGGGCAAAGAAATTCAAATTCTTTATCATCAATAAGTTTGTCTGTTCTAGCCTCCCGTAAGATTTGTATAAGGGTTTCTCTGTATTGATTCGTCGGGTCTCCTACTAGGATCTCATACGACTGTTTGTCGTCAATTATCTTATGACACATACGTGTATATTGATTTCTCCCCATCACCACAATGTTGCCCCACTTGTCTGATGCTTTAATCACTATAGAGGGATTGTTTTCCAGTTCCCTTATAGCTGTTCTTTCTTCATAACAAAGATTATTACGGAGGGTTGAGTCATGTGTGTGTAGGTTTCTGAGATCTCTAGTCACAAGATCCCTGAAGATCTCAATACAGGAAAGTTCTCCTATGGGAGGTGACGCCTTGCTTTTAGGTTTGAGTTCTGTAAATGGGCCTGTTCCTCTATCCCTTTCTCCTGCATTCAGTAGATCTGTAAGTTCTGTGATGGTATGTAAATCTTGCGGAGTAACTCCTAGATCTAGGCATTTTTTTCTTTTCAAGATTTTGAAAAAATTTATGCCAGCCCAGTTTCCTCGTAAATAGGTGTATGTCCTTTGTCCACGTAAAAGAATCGTATTTGGTTGTCGGTACAAAGGACAGACTTCTACTCAGAGTTTGGGTCTGTATTTCCGTAAGTGGATAGTCTGACAGGTTTAAGATCTGAGGAGCATTACTGTTTGTATTCTTGAGTCCTACATTTTCCCCCTGACTACTGTAGGTCGGAGGAGGTACGGGTTTTCCCCGTCTAAAAAAGGCAAGGAAGAAGCAGAGGCAGATGCCATATTGGACGGCCCTGCGGAGGAATTTCTGCATGTTGGTGGTTGGTTTCTCACCGTCACTCGTGCGCGACCTCTTCCTCGGTGTCTTTGGTTTCTGCCCCTTCCTCTTCCCCTTCCTCTTTCTCCACGTCCCTTATCTCTATCAGAAAAATCTGTTTCTGATGAGGAGAGATCTGTTTCCGTATCTCTCTGTTGGTTCTTATCCAGTACTTGGTAGGCCTTATTCTCCCTGAATTCCTGGAGATCTCTGACAAACTGGGTATGCTTTCTTTCTTTTAAATGGTAGCAGAATCTCTCAATCGTATTTTGAAGTTGGGTCTCCATAACAGAGAACTCGGGGTCACCCTTGAATCTCGTTGTGACCTCTTGTTGTTCCCTCAGTTTTTTCCCAGAGATCTCCAGGTTCAGTCTTTCCTCGTCTAGGAGTATCTGTAAAAATTTAATGGAACAATTTGTGGCCTCCTCTTCCCACCTCTTTAAAACGTTTGAGGTCCGTAATCTGGTGGAAGGTAAGGTCGGGACTCGTAACCCTCTGGGTACAATTTTATTTTTAATATAAGACTCAAAACTCTGAACTTCCCAAAAACTACTAATGTAGGTCTTATGACATTGTGTCAATTCTCTAAATGCTGCTCTCAAAGAGGGGGTGTATTTTGCTTGGACAAATGTTTTATCTGAGAATACCTCATGTGCTTCTTTAAGCCAGTCATCTAAATTAGGTATGCCGGTGATGAGATTAGCCATAACCACAATTAGAATAAATAAATAACAATAAAGGATAAGTCAGGTATCCAAATACCCAAGTATGCAGTGCTCCCAGTCAATATAAATATGGCATATAGTGGGGAGTGACATAAAACGTAACTTTTACTAGTTCATCAGTAAAACACATATAATATATTGTGAGCAATTAATTGGGCAAATGGTTTGCCCTCCAAAATGATGTCATTTTGGAGGGCAAACCATTTGCCCAATTAATTGCTCACAATATATTATATGTGTTTTACTGATGAACTAGTAAAAGTTACGTTTTATGTCACTCCCCACTATATGCCAAACATATAAACATACCATCCAGCTTCTCCGTGGTTTCGACTTCTCTCCATGGCACTAGTGGCGCACGTGCACTATGGTATTCCCGGCGCATGCGTACTGGATTCTTGGTTCCCATAGTAACATATAAGAAATAAACAATAAACAATCCAGCTAAGCCTGTTGACAACTCCCGGTCTCTCTATATAGTTTCGGCTTAGCTCCAAGTTATTAACAGCGCACTAAGACTTAATATCAGGACTTCATCTTTATGGTAACATAAATAGTGGGGCTAAGTCACTATACAGCAGACTCAAGTCATCTGTGCTCTCTTCTTCAATTTTATGAATATAAAGCAATATATTATTGTAGTGACCTAGTATTTTATTCCTTTCTTTCTTTATTTTCTTGTAGGTGGGTTCTTTTTATTCTAATAAAACTGATCCTCCAGGTAAGTATCATATGGATTAGATGTATAATGATGGGTAGTTGATTTTATCTTGTTTCTTATTTCCTTTTCCTTTTGGGCAGGTCATTTGACTTTTATTAAATTTACACATATTCAGGTAGGTACAGGAAATCCCTAAGCAATTTGGCAGGGATTTTATTAATATATTATTTGCGATTTAACCCACTTCTTCATTTTATATTACTTATTCGCTACTAATCCACTCACTATATTACTAAATTAATAACTATATGCCTTCTCAACCTATTTCATTCTAAAAATGCAGAGTAAGAAAAACCTTCATTGAGGCCATTAGGGATCGCTCATTAGGCGAAAAATCCATCTGGCTTCTTCTTTTTGAAGGAGGTTATCTATGTCTCCTTTTCTTGGCTCCAATTTAACTGTAGTAATTCCCCAAAATTGGATTGCTTCTAAACTATTCCTGTGTACAGTTCTCATGTGTCTGCATATTGGGTTCTAAGTATTGGTGCGTATTGTGCTCAGATGTTTACTCACACGTCTTCTCAGTTGTTGCACTGTTTTCCCTATATGCAATTTCGGGCAACCACATTTTGCTGCATAGACTAAGTTTTTACTATTGCAGTTGATGAACTCCCTAATTTCATAATTCTTTCCATCAACTGGGTTAACAAAGGATTTGGTCAGTGGCATGAACTTGCAGTTCACACAATGACCACAAGGATAAGAACCTGGTGGTGGTGAGGTTGGGAGCCAATTAGTCACTGGAAACTTCTATATCCTTCTGATGGCTATGTACAAGGATGTCCTTTAAGTTAGGACCTCTCTTGTATGTTATACTTGGGTTTATACTTACTACATCCTTGAGGTCCCTATCCGCTAAGAGTATTGGCCAATACCTATCCATGATTTTCCTAATTTGAGGGGAATAGGCATCATACATTCCTATACATCTTATAATTTTCGGGGAGTCATTTTCCTCTCCCTTTTCCACCAAAAGTGATGTCCTAGTTCTAGAGTTAGTTTTATTGTATGCCTGTCTCATAAATTTTTTGGGGTATCCCCGGTTACAAAACCGTGACATAAGATTTTGACTTTCCTCACTATAATCTTGTTCCTGCTCGCAGGTACTGGCCGTAAGGTATACTCTTGCGAAGCGAACCTGGGTGCCAACTTTTCCAATGTAATAGGCTATTGGTAGCCGTAGGTTTCCTAAAGATCTTAGTTTGTATTCCATTGTTCTCATCTATTCTGATATTCAAATCCAGGAAATTAATAGATTTTCCTCCAATTTTGTGGAATTACTACAGTTAAATTGGGGCCAAGAAAAGGAGACATAGATAACATCCTTCAAAAAGAAGAAGCCAGATGGATTTTTCGCCTAATGAGCAGATCACCTAATGGCCTCAATGAAGGTTTTTCTTACTCTGCATTTTTAGAATGAAATAGGTTGAGAAGGCATATAGTTATTAATTTAGTAATATAGTGAGTGGATTAGTAGCGAATAAGTAATATAAAATGAAGTGGGTTAAATCGCAAATAATATATTAATAAAATCCCTGCCAAATTGCTTAGGGATTTCCTGTACCTACCTGAATATGTGTAAATTTAATAAAAGTAAAATGACCTGCCCAAAAGGAAAAGGAAATAAACAAGATAAAATCAACTACCCATCATTATACATCTAATCCATATGATACTTACCTGGAGGATCAGTTTTATTAGAATAAAAAGAACCCACCTACAAGAAAATAAAGAAAGAAAGGAATAAAATAATAGGTCACTACAATAATATATTGCTTTATATTCATAAAATTGAAGAAGAGAGCACATATGACTTGAGTCTGCTGTATAGTGACTTAGCCCCACTATTTATATGTTACCATAAAGATGAAGTCCTGATATTAAGTGTTAGTGCGCTGTTAATAACTTGCAGCTAAGCCGAAACTATATAGAGAGACCGGGAGTTGTCAACAGGCTTAGCTGGATTGTTTATTGTTTATTTCTTATATGTTACTATGGGAACCAAGAATCCAGTACGCATGCGCCGGGAATACCATAGTGTGCGTGCGCCACTAGCACCATGGAGAGAAGTCGAAACCACGGAGAAGCTGGATGGTATGTTTATATGTTACCATAGGAACGTAGAATTTGGCACGCATGCGCCGGAAATACCATAGAGGATAGCCGATAGAAGGGAAAGGATGGGAGGTTAATGCGCAAGCCTGAACGGACTAACATTATTGGCTAAGTGACGTAGGAGGGTGAAAAGCCTATAAGATCTATCCGGATTGGATGGTGAACAGTAAACAGGTAAGAACCAAGGATGGAACTTGAAATTTGATAGGTCTGGATGGAAATGGGTATCACATGACTTAGATAACCCGGAAGTGATCCGGGAATAACACAGAAGGTAACAGGATATAGAATCATAACTAAGAGACGAAGTAGTGATGTGGCAGTCCCTGATTGGGTAAAGTTGACTTGTAGGAGGCCACACCTACAAACAGAGGACATATAAACCACTGCGATTGCCCACTCCCAGCATTAGTGTCCTATGCCTTGATAAAGCTGGGTCTCTGCAGCAAAACGTCGGGGGGATGCTAGGGAGCAACAAATTTTAATAAGCAATAATAGGAATTGGTAGATAAAATAGAGGAGGTTATATGTTATGTGGACCGTTAAAATTGGAGTCTCAGGACCCAGAATAATGGAATAAAAGAGTCCCTAACATAGAAGCCTGATTTCAAATAGAATTAGTGGAACCAGTATTGGACCAATCCAATTCCTATATATTGTGTTTTTAAACACCTTCTTTTGTATTATTTTTGCACTATAATTTGATTTTAACAAATAATAAATAAAAGTGAAGTTTTAAAAGGGTGACCCTAGTTGGGGGTCTTAGTCCTGGATGGGTTTTTAACCCTGAAGGGAATTGGAATTTATGTTTAATGAGGACACCCCTAAGGACACACTTGAGCGCCTCCCATTGGACAAATGGAGTGGTAGGATCGGAAGCGGGATCAGACACTAAGTCGGAGACAGTTCTGGTGAGATCATTCCTACAAACTGAATCCAAGAGAAGGGACTCATTCAACCGCCATGCCCATTTGGACTTAGTCAGGAATGGAAGCTGGAGGGAACAAAATACGGGGGCATGATCTGACCAGAGAATGTTTCCAATCGTGGTGGTAGCGAGCCAAGGTAGAGCAGCATATTGGACCAAGACATAGTCCAGGCGACTGTAGGTCTCATGTGGAGCAGAAAAAAAACTATAATCCCTATCAGAGGGATGTTGTAAGCTCCATGCATCACAAAGTTGAAGCAGGGCAAGAGAGCGTTTCACCCGCTTGATGGCGGGATAAGAAAGGCTGGAGCGCCCCGTGGAGTTATCCAAGGTGGGTTCCAGTGTCAAATTGAGATCTCCGCACAGTACCACAGTCCCCTGCACCATGGGGAGCACCTGATCAATAAAAGTAACAACGAAATCACATTGTCCCGGATTAGGGGCATACACATTAATTATGGTGAAGGTTCTACCACCCACTGATAGGGAGAGGACTATATACCGAGCCCTGGGGTCGAGGGCCACATTTGTTAAGTGATGAACCAGCGACTTATGGAGGGTAATTGCAACACCCTTTGACCTAGACTCGGGATTATTAGCACAAAACCAGATGGGGTAATATCTATTGTTAAGAAGCAGGGTATGTCCCTCCTTAAAGTGTGTTTCCTGGAAACCAGCAATATGTACCTTGCGTTTATGGAGGTGGTGAAGGATCTGTGTCCGTTTCGCCGGAACATTGAAGCCTTTGACGTTGAAGGAGGCAATGTTAATGTACGCCATAAGGAGGAGGTTGGATAAGACAGCCCCAACAAAAGAGGGGGGAGGGGGGAATAGAGTAAGATTACTAGAAAGGGAGAAAGAATAGCAGCAGAAAAGTAACCGCTGCGGTACAAACTAAGCAACACATCGCAAGCTGACAGGAGGGCTTGGAGTCAGGCCACCGCCAAACAAAGCTCCAACCTATTGGGGGGAAGAGGTAGTCATAGAGACGCGAGGGTAGACCGGAAGAGCACCCAGGCATAAGGAAGTAAACATGTAACAGAATCCTGGCTAGGGAAAAACAGGGACACTGAACAAGGAAGAGAAGGGAAGGGGGGGGGGGAGAGTGAAGGGAAGGAGAAAGAAGCATAGGGGCAGCAGAGAAGACAGTCGAGCTTCAAACAGAGCCACTTGAAGAAAAAGACAAAACTACCACAACATGTTAAACATCAGGTAATTGAAGACTGTCCATCACAGGGTCCAGAGGGGACAGTTTCCCAGCGGGAAGTAAGCCGTTGCCGGCGACCACTACTGGGGGGCAAGTTGGGGCGGGAGTCCCTGGAGGGCTGCTTGGGGGATCCCAGGACAGATCTCTTTGGAGCACCAGAGGACAGCTTCGGCCAGTCGGGCAAGGAGTTGGAAGGCAAGTCCAAGTCCATCAGGAACAGCGGAACATCCTCAGGGGAGCATATGATGAAGGTTTTCCCATTTCTACGGACCGACAAGGCAAAGGGAAAACCCCACCTATAAGGAAGATCCTGTTCCCGCAGGACCTCCAAAATGGGTTTTAGCGCTGCCCTTTGAGCCAGTGTGTGTCTGGATAAGTCCGGGAACAGTTGAACGTGGACGTCTCTGTAGAAAATGTGTCTACGGGCTAGTGCAGCACGAAGAATGTCCTCTTTGATAGCATAAAAGTGCACCCGGCAGATCACGTCTCTATTACATTTTATTTAATTTATAAGTCACTTTTCATACATACATTATAAAAAGTCTTTAAACAAAGCCTGCAAACTACAAGGCGATCAGATAAATGCTAAACATTGTTACGGTACATGGTGTGCATTACAGACAGAGCTGTAGATAGCTCTTTTTGCTCCTGAGGCGAGAATAGAAAATAGTTTCTCTCAACCGCCCCCCCCCCCCCCCCCCAAAAAAAAAACAAACAAAAAAAAACACACACACATTTTGGCTTGGGGCAACCCTTGGGAAAAAAAATATTGGCTGGGCACCGTTACTGAATAATTTTTTAAATATCTTTCTTATATATATTACAGTATGGTTTTATGCAGTGACTCACACATGATATATTCATTGATCAGAGTCATTCTCTTCTTTTTTTCTTCCCCATCTGGCACAGGATATCATGATAATGTGTTCCAGACGAAACTCTTGGGCAGAACCTGCAACACAAACATATTAGTATTAGGCTCTGCACTTTTATTGCATTGTCCTCCCGTTTTCCCTACAAATGACTCCAGCCTCCTCCAAACACAATGCCATCAGCCTTCCCACAACACAAAATAAATTATGATTATTGATTACATTTACAAGTCACTTTTTATGAAATCTCTTTTAAACAACGTCTGCAAAGTACAAGGAGACAGGGGTGTAGAGGCGTGTACATGGGTGACAGAGGGGTTTAGAGGGGTGACCAAGGGGTGTACAGGATTAAAGAGGGGTGTCCAGGGGTTACAAAGAGGTTATGAGGGGTGATAGAGAGGTGTAGAGGAGTGAAAGAAGGGTGGGGGGTGCACTACCTGAACCTGAAAAGGAGATAGTATTATATGTGACAAGGTCATCAAGGGTGGATTTAAAAGGGGGGGCAGTTTAAGTTGTAGAAATTTGTCTTGCCACCAGTTGGTTTCAAAACAATCTTATCCTGATTTGTAATTTTCTTCTACTTAAAAATCTTAACACTTCCACTACTTGGAGCTGGAATAACCACGGCTGCTGGCACCAGACTTGCCCTCCAATGGGTCCTCAAAAAAGGATTTTAAAAAATTTAAATAAATGAAAATTAAATGAAAATTTTATAAAAAAAAATATCTTTAACCCCTTCCCGACCTATGACATACCTGTACGTCATGGGTGGCAAGGTGTTCCCGACCCATGACATACAGGTACGTCATGAACATTTTTGCAGCTACTCGCGGCATCCCGCAGCCCCCGGAAAGATGGTGGCTATCACTGATAGCCAGCCATCTTACCATGCGACCACGGGGGGTTTCATCCCCCACCCCCCCCCCCAGCGATCGCTGCTATCAGCTAGTCAAATCTGACTAGCTGATAGCAGCGTTTCGCTATCAGAATACTTAGCAGCGCGGTGTGTGAGTCCCGATCACGGGGATCGGGACACACACCGCTCTGCTAAGTGTCCCTGACCCGTCCCCCGGCATCACTTACCCGTCCGAGCGGTGTCTCGAGCGGTCCCAGCGCGAGCGACGTCCTCCATGCGGTCATGGCGGCGCTTCGTCCCGGAGGTGAGTTTCCGGCAGCAGTGCGGCATCTTCATTGGCAGCAGTGAAATCGCCGTAAAGCGATCTCACTGCTGCCTCTGGGAGTTTCAAAACTGCAACTCCCAGCATGCCCAGACAGCCTTTGGCTTTCTGCGCATGCTGGGAGTTGTAGTTTTGCAACATCTGGAGGTCCTCAGTTTGGAGACCACTGTATAATGGTCTCCAATCTGTGCTCTTCCAGATGTTGCAAAACTACAACTCCCAGCATGCTCAGTCTGTCCAGGCATGCTGGGAGTTGTAGTTCTCTAACATCTGGAAGAGCACAGATTGGAGACCATTATACAGTGGTCTCCAAACTGTGGACCTCCAGATGTTGCAAAACTACAACCTTCAGATATTGCCGAACTACAACTTCCAGCATGCCTGGGCAGTCTGGGCATGCTGGGAGTTGTAGTTTTGCAACAACTCGAGGCGCACTAGTTGGGAAACATTGTCCGTTTCCTACCTCAGTGCCTCCAGCTGTTGCAATTGTTGCAAAACTATAACTCCCAGCATGCACTGACAGACCATGCATGCTGGGAGTTGTAGTTTTGCAACAGCTGGAGGCACACTGGTTTGGAAACACTAAGTTTGGTTGCAAAACACTTGAAAGTTTATTACTTAACTTAGTGTTTCCAAACCAGTGTTCCTCCAGCTGTTGCAAAACTACAACTCCCAGCATGCACGGACAGCCAAAGGGCATGCTCGGAGTTTGCAACAGCTGGATGTTTGCCCCCTCCCCCCAATGTGAATGTACAAGGTACACTCACATGGGCGGAGGTTTACAGTGAGTGCTGCAAGTTTGAGATGGCGCAAATTTTGCGCTGCAGCTCAAACTTCCAGCGGCAAACTTGCTGTGAACCTCTGCCCATGTGACTGTACCCTAAAAACACTACACTACACTGACACTAACCTAAAATAAAAAGTAAAAAACACTACATATACACATACCCCTACACAGCCCCCCTCCCCCCAAAAAATGAAAAACGTCTGGTACGCTACTGTTTCCAAAACGGAGCCTCCAGCTGTTGCAAAATAATAACTCCCAGTATTGCCGGACAGCCATTGACTGTCCAGGCATGCTGGGAGTTTTGCAACAGCTGGAGGCACCCTGTTTGGGAATCATTGGCATAGAATACCCCTATGTCCACCCCTATGCAAATCCCTAATTCAGGCCTCAAATGCGCATGGCGCTCTCTCACTTTGGAGCCCTGTCGTATTTCAGGGCAACAGTTTTGGGACACATATGGGGTATCGCCGTACTCAGGAGAAATTGCCTTACAAATTTTGGGGGGCTTTTTCTTCTTTAACCCCTTATGAAAAGGTGAAGTTGGGGTCTACACCAGCATGTTAGTGTAAAAAATAAATTTTTTACTCACATGCTGGTGTTGCCCTATACTTTTCATTTTCACAAGAGGTAAAAGGGAAAAAAGACCCTCTAAATTTGTAATGCAATTTCTCCCGAGTACGGAGATACCCCATATGTGGGCGCAAAGTGCTCTGGGGGCGCACAACAAGGCCCAGAAGGGAGAGTGCGCCATGTACATTTGAGGCGATTTGCAGAGGGGTGGCTGATTGTTACAGCAGTTCTGACAAACGCAAAACAATAAATATCCATATGTGACCCCATTTTGGAAACTACACCCCTCACGGAATGTAATAAGGGGGGCAGTGAGCATTTACACCCCACTGGTGTATGACAGATTTTTGGAACAGTGGTCTGTGAAAATGAAAAATAAAATTTTTGATTTGCACAGTCCACTGTTTCAAATATCTGTCAAACTCCAGTGGGGTGTAAATGCTCACTGCACCCCTTATTAAATTCCATGAGGGGTATAGTTTCCAAAATGGGGTCACATGTGGGGGGGTCCTCCACTGTTCTGGCACCATAGGGGCTTCCTAAATGGGACATGCCCCCCAAAAACCCTTTCAGAATAACTCACTCTCCAAAATCCCATTGTCGCTCCTTCCCTTCTGAGCCCTCTACTGCGCCCGCCGAACACTTTACATACACATGTGAGGTATTTCCTTACTCGAGAGAAATTGGGTTACAAATTTTAGGGTGATTTCTCTCCTTTTACCCCTTGTAAAAATTCAAAAATTGGGTCTACAAGAAAATGCGAGTGTAAAAAATGAAGATTTAGAATTTTCTCCTTCACTTTGCTGCTATTCCTGTGAAACACCTAAAGGGTTAAAACACTTACTGAATGTCATTTTGAATACTTTGGGGGGTGCAGTTTTTATAATGGGATCATTTATGGGGTATTTCTAATATGAAGACCCTTCAAATCCACTTCCAACCTGAACTGGGCCCTGAAAAATTACGATTTTGAAAATCTTGAGAAAAATTGGAAAATTGCTGCGGAACTTTGAAGCCCTCTGGTGTCTTCCAAAAGTAAAAACTTGTCAATTTTTTTTATGCAAACACAAAGTAGACATATTGTATATGTGAAAAAAAAATTAAAATATTTTGAATATCCATTTTCCTTTCAAGCAGAGACTTTCAAAGTTAGAAAAATGCAAAATTTTCAAAATTTTCATGAATTTTTTTTGATTTTTTACGAAGAAAGGATGCAAATATCAGTGAAATTTTACCAATAACATAAAGTAGAATATGTCACGAAAAAACATTCTCGGAATCAGAATGATAAGTAAAAGCATTCCAGAGTTATTAATGTTTAAAGTGACAGTGGTCAGATGTGCAAAAAATGCCCAGGTCCTGAAGGTGAAAATGGGCTGGGTCATGAAGGGGTTAATCTTCAATTATGGTCTCCCGACCCTGCTGTCACATCAAGACGTTCTGCGGCAGTGATTCTAATAGTGATGTCTGTAATCTGCATGTGACTTGTACATTTTTTTAATAATATTTAATATAATTTAAACAAATAATTGCTATACTACCCACTGACTGTTGACTGGGGGTGGCAGATGTCACTTGGGATTAAGCGGATGACCAAGTTAACCAGACGGGTTGCTGGTTGAGACACGATAGCTAGCTGATACCGGGAGCTCAGGCCTCTCGCTGCGACTCCTGCTGCCACTCGCCCCTAGTCTGTTGCGACCTCTGCCTGCTGAATTTAGGCCTCTGCTACTCCTCTGTGCACATCCTGGCACTTCTCTGCCTGACATACTTAGTGCGTATATGAGGGGAGTACAATGCGCTCCACTACACTTAAAACAGTATTTGTCTACAACACTAGCATGTGTGTACTTAGTATCTAGGCCCATGAGACTTTAACAGGAAAAAAAAATAGTACACCACTTAGATGTACTTATGTGGTATGCACTTATGAGGGGAGGACAATGCGCTCCAGTACGCTTAGAAAAGTATTTGTGTACAACACCAGCCGATTTGTACTTTTGCCTGGCATTTCACAGTATCTAGGCCCTTAAGACTTTAACAGGAACAAAATAGTATACCACTTAGATGTACGTATGTGGAGGCTAATCACTGCTGTAAGAATGCTTTTCTGTGCAACACACACTGCTCTCTGTCCCTCTGTACAACAGAATGCTGATGTGACTAAGAGGTGAATCTCTGCTGGAAAAATGCTTTTCTGGCCAACACACAGTGCTGTCTGTCCATATCCATCTCTCTGCAATGAAAGGCTGAAGTGACTGGCCGCAATGGAGTTTTATGAAGCCATTTGTGTGATCGAATCGCAGCGGTATTCGCATTTGTTGTGAATAGAATTTTTCCTGAAATTTGTAACAAATTCAGATTCGTTAGATTCGATTCGCTCATCCCTACCCTTGTCATATCGTCTTCTAGTGTTTAACACTTTGTCTTCCACCTCTGTGCATCTTTCCTTAATATTTTTAAGGTAATCTCTTAAGAGATATATTTTGTCCTATAGAGTCCAACTGATGCCAGTTCATCAATATACCTATAACATTTGCTATCCGTCTCAAATATGGCCTTTAATGCTTGAGAAACTACTTCCTCTATATGATCTCTTTACCCCTCTTCAGGCGTTTGTGCTAGCCCTACTGCTTTCCCGTATCCACAAATCTTCAAGTCTCCACAGAAGGGGAGGCAGAAGCTAAAAACTTGTCCATTTTACCAGTGTTTTTATTTTCCCTGTTTGGACTCAAGGATTTCCTTGCTTTGGAACCCTATATTAAAATCAGCAAGGTTGTTTTGATGAGCTTAATAAAGTGCCCCACTTATCCGACTAAGACCGACTTGTCTTTCCAAACCACCACTGTATCAGTAGTTTTATTGCCCTATACAACACTAGGCTTTTTCTTATTCTTTTTCTTAGAGGGTCATACAATTTTACAATGCTGTCAACTCAGTTCCTAGAAAAGCTGGGTGGCAACTATAAGTGATTGATTCATACATATATCGTCTGTGGTCATACAAATTTACAATACCGTCCATTTAGTGTGCAGATATACTGGTCCTTGGAAAGCTGGATAGCAACTATATGTGGCAGTGATCATACAGTTTTACAATATCGTCTACTCTATGTACAGATGTGCAGGTCCTAAGAAAGCTGGGTGTCAGCTATGTGTAGTGCTTATGTCATAGAGTTTTAGAGTATGTTCCGTGTGCATATATAATTAGTAGCCACTCAGTTTTCCCAGTACCTGTACAACAGTAGACATAGAGTTTTACAATACCGTCCACTCTGTATGCAGATGTACAGCACCTGGGAAAACTGGGTGTCAGGCATCATCCAAGGTATTAATGACACTCGTATCTTATTCAGATTTGCACATAAAAACTAGACCTCTTTGCCTATTGTCTCCATTTGTGAGGTCAGACTATTTATTGACAAATTACATTTGTTTCTATTTCGATCAGGTATTGGTCTACTTTTTCCTACTTTTGAGGGTTTTGCTCTCCCCTACCATATACATTTTGGGGGGTCTACAATGCCTATACTGTTGAGTTTTTTTTTTCTTTCTACCCAAAGTGGAGGTAGAGAACAACATTTTTTCTATCCTGTTGGTCCCCTTGTTATTCCTCCCTTTTCTCTCCCGCTTTGAAGATGATCTCCTCACTATACCTTTTAAAACTAAATGATTCCAGTACCACCAATTATTCTTCTCTCTTTTTTTATGCAGGGGTTAATACATACGGAGTTGCCATTTTGTCTGTTTGTTCACACAAGAGTTAGGTTGTTAAAAGTGATCACAAGAACTATAGTCTCTGTTGGTTAATGCAGTGTTAATAGATACATGGTAAGCTTTCCAAGAAACAAAGTGTAATTAGTCTCTTACTTCCAGCAGAGATTCACCAATATAAAAAAAAAATCATCACATATAGCAAGAGTTAGACTAAGTTTCCACTTGTTTTTTTTCTGGCCCCCCCAAAAAAGCCAGAAAAAACGCCAATGCATTTTCCTGCATATTGGCGTTTTGCTGGCACTTTAACCTTTTTGTATGGAAACTGCAACTGCAAGAAAAAAATTAAAATGATGCAGTAGGGATGGAAAAAATTGTAGGTAACAACATTCATATTTTTTTTAGAATTACATTTTTATTAATTTTCAATCAGTGACTGTAGTGAATATAGGCTGAGGATATTATTTTTAGGAAAAATATGGTGGATCTCTGCTTAATGTGGGGGACTATATTGCACCTAATGTGGGGGAACATACTGCCAGCCTAATGTGGGGGACTTTATTGCACCTAATGTGGGGGGGACTATACTGCCGGCCTAATGTGTGGGGAACATTTTAACACCTAATGTGGGGGAACATACTGCCGGCCTAATGTGGGGGACTATATTGCACCTAATGTGGGGGACTATATTGCACCTAATGTGGGGGAACATACTGCCGGCCTAATGTGGGGGACTATATTGCACCTAATGTGGGGGACTATATTGCACCTAATGTGGGGGAACATACTGCCAGCTTAATGTGGGGGACTATATTGCACCTAATGTGGGGGAACATACTGCCAGCTTAATGTGGGGGACTATATTGCACCGAATGTGGGGGAACATACTGTCAGCCTAATGTGGGGGGAACACTGCCTGACTAATGTGGGGTAACACTGCCTGCCTAATGTGGGGGAACACTGTCTGCCTAATGTGGGGAACACTGCCAACCTAATGTGGGGGAACACTGTCTGCCTAATGTGGGGGAACACTGCCAGCCTAATGTGGGGGAACACTGCCTGCTTAATCTGGGGGAACTCTGTCTGCCTAATGTGGGGGGGACACTGTCTGCCTAATGTGGGGGAACACTGTCTACCTAATATGGGGGAACACTGCCTGCTTAATGTGGAGGAACTCTGTCTGCCTAATGTGGGGGAACACTGCCTGCCTAATGTGGGGGAACACTGCCTGCCTAATGTGGGGGAACACTGCCTGCCTAATGTGGGGTAACACTGCCTGCCTAATGTGGGGGAACTCTGTCTGCCTAATGTGGGGGGAACACTGCCTGCCTAATGTGGGGGAACACTGTCTGCCTAATATGGGGTAACACTGCCTGCTTAATGTGGGGGAACTCTGTCTGCCTAATGTGGGGGAACACTGCCTGCCTAATGTGGGGGAACACTGCCTGCCTAATGTGGGAGAACACTGCCTGCCTAATGTGGGGTAACACTGCCTGCCTAATGTGGGGGAACTCTGTCTGCCTAATGTGGGGGAACACTGTCTGCCTAATGTGGGGAACACTGCCAACCTAATATGGGGGAACACTGCCTGCCTAATGTGGGGGAACACTGACTGTCTAATGTGGGGGAACACTGCCAGCCTAATGTGGGGGAACACTGCCTGTTTAATGTGGGGGAACACTGCCTGCTTAATGTGGGGGAACTCTGTCTGCCTAATGTGGGGGAACACTGTCTGCCTAATGTGGGGGGACACTTTCTGCCTAATGTGGGGAAACACTGCCTGCCTAATGTGGGGGAACTCTGCCTGCCTAATGTGGGGGAACACTGCCTGCCTAATGTGGGGGAACACTGCCTGCCTAATGTGGGGGAACACTGCCAGCCTAATGTGGGGGAACACTGCCTGCCTAATGTGGGGGAACTCTGCCTGCCTAATGTGGGGGAACACTGCCTGCCTAATGTGGGGGGAACACTGTCTGCCTAATGTGGGAGAACACTGTCTGCCTAATGTGGGGGGAACACTGTCTGCCTAATGTGGGGGAACACTGTCTGCCTAATATGGGGTAACACTGCCTGCTTAATGTGGGGGAACTCTGTCTGCCTAATGTGGGGGAACACTGCCTGCCTAATGTGGGGGAACACTGCCTGCCTAATGTGGGGGAACACTGTCTGCCTAATGTGGGGCAACACTGTCTGCCTAATGTGGGGGGAACACTGTCTGCCTAATGTGGGGGAACACTGTCTGCCTAATATGGGGTAACACTGCCTGCTTAATGTGGGGGAACTCTGTCTGCCTAATGTGGGGGAACACTGCCTGCCTAATGTGGGGGAACACTGCCTGCCTAATGTGGGGGAACACTGCCTGCCTAATGTGGGGTAACACTGCCTGCCTAATGTGGGGGAACTCTGTCTGCCTAATGTGGGGGAACACTGTCTGCCTAATGTGGGGAACACTGCCAACCTAATGTGGGGGAACACTGACTGTCTAATGTGGGGGAACACTGCCAGCCTAATGTGGGGGAACACTGCCTGCTTAATGTGGGGGAACTCTGTCTGCCTAATGTGGGGGGAACACTGTCTGCCTAATGTGGGGGGACACTTTCTGCCTAATGTGGGGGAACACTGCCTGCCTAATGTGGGGGAACTCTGCCTGCCTAATGTGGGGGAACAATGCCTGCCTAATGTGGGGGAACACTGCCTGCCTAATGTGGGGGAACACTGCCAGCCTAATGTGGGGGAACACTGCCTGCCTAATGTGGGGGAACACTGCCTGCCTAATGTGGGGGAACTCTGCTTGCCTAATGTGGGGGAACACTGCCTGCCTAATGTGGGGGGAACACTGTCTGCCTAATGTGGGGGAACACTGCCTAATGTGGGGGAACTCTGTCTGCCTAATGTGGGGGAACACTGCCATTGTTGTGAAAATGACATGAGAGTAAGGTAAAGCCGGGCATTTCTGAACTGGTCTCTGAAAGACAACAGCAGAAGTCACACTGATTTGCAGTAAATAATCATTATGTTTTTGTGTGAAAATGTTTTCATGGTTTTGTTCTTTGTTCTTAATGGTTTTGTTCATTTTGTGCAAGTGTATATAAATAAATATATACCTCCTATGTTTTGAATTTGAAAAAATCATATTTTATTTTTCCAATTAAGAGGGGTTCGGTGAATGCGCATATGAAACTGATGGGGTTCAGTACCTCCAACAAGGTTAAGAACCACTGCCCTAGGAAATGCATAGCATACATGTACACCTTGGGTGCCTGGTATGAAGCGCACCACGACGTACCTCTATGTCCCGAGTCCCGCTGCCGTATAAAGTGAGTGCAGGAGCTGCGCTTGCATCCTAGATGTGGGTCCTGGCTGCTATCAGCTATCGGTTTTAATAAAAGTGAATAAGCCCCTTCTACAATAAAAAAAATAAAAATCTATTTCCATAAAAAAAATAAGTAAATAAAAATAAATCAACATATTTGGTATCGCAGCGTGCGTCCGATCTATTAAAATATTATGATCCCGTATGAAGAACGGCGTAAACGTAAAAAAAAATAAAAATACCAAAGTCCAAAATTGCTGATATGAGGCCTCATTAAACCCTGTATATGGAAAAAGAAAAAAGTTATTGGGGTCAGAAGAGGACAGTGTTAAACATCCAAATTTTATTTTATTTTATTTTTTAAAGTAGTAAAATAATAGAAAAGCATGTAAAGATGGGTATCATTTTTGTCGTGTTGACCCACAGAATAAATAGAACAGTTTTACCATTAAGGGCACTGCGTAAAAAAGAAACCCCCCAAAATTAGCAAAATTGCGGGTTTCTTATTAATTTTCCACCATAAATGATTTTTTGGTTGAGCCGTAGACTTTATAGTAAAATAAAAGATTTTTGCAAATTTACAGTTGGCCGCACAAAAAACAAGTTCTATGGCTCTTAGAAGGCGAGGGGGAAAGAACAAAAACACAAAAATGAACATTTCCTTAAGGCCAAAATCTCAGGACCCCCGCCATCTCTCCTTCAGCACCCTGTGTCATCTGCTGCAATGCAGCAAACTTTGCCCCATGCCTGATGACGGGTGATACAGGGGTCGGAGTATTGTGACGTCATGGCTCCTTCCCCTCATGACATCATGCCCGCCCCCTCAATACAAGTCTATAGGCATGGTCCTGGCAGTCACCATGCCCCCTCCCATAGACTTGCATTAAGGGGGTGGATAGTAATGTAAAAAAGTTGTCATAATGTTGAAAACTTTTAGATAACAGGGAAAACCATTTTGTATATTGCATGGCTAGAATGCAACAGGATAACAACTGGGTGTTTTGTTAACAGTAATAAAAAAATATGTTTTTTTATTTATTTTGCAGCAAGGAGCAAGTAATGCAGAAAAATTTGACTATGTAAGTATAAAACATTTTTCTAACTTTTAAATGTTTAGGTGTTACATCTCCCTTTTCCTTAGATCTTAACCAATTAGTTATAAAGTCTGGATCACATTTTATAATAAAAACTAAAATAATTAATATTAATACAGTTTTTGATTTATTTTCTTAAATTTATTTAGTTGTATAAGGGACTGTATAATTTTGCATACTTGGTTGAATCAAAGTTTCTTTCAGCTTTTTTGACTGTTTCTACTGTAATGGAAGTATCAAGTGCTATAACTGCTTACAGGATTTCAAAGTTACTCTTGCTGGTCAAATGATATCCCCAGAGCATTGTCCCCATTGTCATTGCCCTTAAGCTGCTTTTATATGCTGCACTAAAAGCCAGCACTAAGAGTCACCCCTTTAGATAGGGGATAATATGTTTAGGGGCAGAGTACCCCCTTTCAGGGGTTTATTGCGGCTTTAATGATTGATGGCCTAACCGTTCACCGGAAGTAAAAGTGCATGGTGCCCTGCCCCTTTCCTGAATAGTCCCGCCCCCTTTTCTGCATACCTTCACCTACTTTTCTGTATAGCTTCGCCCCTTTTCTCCCACCTTCACTGATGTTGCGCACAATTTCCTAAAATAAAAGTGAATGATTTTAGTGTATAGCCCTATGTGGTATGTAGACATGTCTTGACAAGTCTGATCATCAGACTGTCTTATAGTAAATCAAGTGGACCAGTAATGTATCATTTTATAAAGCTTTATTAACCCCTTAAGGATGGACCCAATTTTTTCCTTAAAAGGGTACTCCGGCCCTAAGACATCTTATTCACTATCCAAAGGATAAGGGATAAGATGTCTGATCACGGGAGTCCTGCCGCTGGGGAACCCTGCAATCTCTCATGCAGCACCCACCTGTCTCAGCTGCACGCACCGCTGGAGGCTCAGTGTCTGAAGCCTCACGACCATGGGGCCGGAGTATCATGGTGTGACAACTCCGCCCCCTTGTGATGTCACGATACTCCGGCTGTGACAGGTGGGTGCTTCTTGAGAGATTGCGGGGGACCCCCACAATCAGACATCTTATACCTTATCCTTTGGATAGGGGATTAGATGTCCTAGGGCCGGAATACCCCTTTAACCCCTTAAGGAACGGGGTTTTTTCAGTTTTTACATTTTTGTTTTTTGCTCCTTGCCTTTTAAAAATCATAACTCTTTCAATTTTGCACCTAAAAATCCATATTATGGCTTATTTTTTGCGCCACCAATTCTACATTGTAATGACGTCAGTCATTTTGCCCAAAAATCTACGGTGAAACGGAAAAGAAAATCATTGTGTGACACAATTGAAAAAAAACGCAGTTTTGTAACTTTTGAGGGCTTCCGTTTCTACGTAGTACATTTTTCGGTAAAAATGACACCTTATCTTTATTCTGTAGGTCCATACGATTAGCCCCTTAAGGACGCAGCCCTTTTCACCTTAAGGACTGAGCCCTTTTTCGCAATTATGACCACCATCACTTTACAAATTAATAACACGAAAACGCTTTTACCGAATATTCTGATTCTGAGATTGTTTTTTCGTGACATATTCTACTTTATTTTGGTGGTAAATTTTCGGCGTTAATTGCATCCTTTTTTGGTGAAAAATCCCAAAATTTCATGAAAATTTTGCATTTTTCTAACTTTGAAGCTCTCTAATTGTAAGGAAAATGGATATTCCAAATAAATTTTATTTTTCTTCACAAACACAATGTGTCCACTTTATGTTCGCATCATAAAATGGACATACTTTTGCTTTTTGAAAAAATTAGAGGGCTTCAAAGTAGAGCAGCAATTTTCAAAAATGTCATGAAAATTGCTAAATCTGAAGGGACAGATGTTACAGAACTACAACTCCCAGCATGCCTGGGCAGTCGAGGCATGCTGAGAGTTGTAGTTTGGCAACATCTGGGGGGCTACTGTTTGGGCACCACTGTAACAGTGGTCTCCAAACTGTGACCCTCCAGATGTTGAAAAACTACAACTCCCAGCATGCCCATACAGCCTTTGGCTCTCTGGGCATGCTGGGAGTTGCAGTTTGGCCCCCCTAGTGGTTGCCACAGTAAAGATCGATTTACTTTCACTTTCAATTCCCCCCCCCCCCCACTGTCGATTCCCTACCTGATCAGGATCTTGCAGGCTCCAGCGAAGATCCCAGGTCCCCAGGCATCTTCTCCTGCAGGTACGGCCTCCATCTTCTTTCCAGAGCCCCTCGACATCCAGGGGCAGGCAGAACGGGGGGTTGCCAACTCAGAACTCCGTTCTGAGTAATGGCAGGGGATAGGAGTAGATCGCAGCTTTGCGACCTCACTCCTATCCTTTAGGCTGATCGGGGCTGTTGCTGACAACTCCGATCAGCCCTATTTTCCGGGTGATCGGGTCATCAGAGACCCGATCAGCCCGGAATTGGAGAAAATCGCATGTCTGAATTGACATGCGATTTTCTCCGATCGCCGACATGGGGGGGGGGTCTCAGGACCCCCCTGGGCGATGTGCCAGAGTGCCTGCTGAATGATTTCAGCAGGCATCCTGCTCCGGTCCCCATCCGGCTAGCGGTGGGGACCGGATTTCCCACGGGCGTATGGATACGCCCTCGGTCCTTAAGGACTCGGAATGCAGGGCGTATCCATACGCCCTGTGTCCTGAAGAGGTAAAAATGATACCCTACTTATATAGGTTTGATTTTGTCGTACTTCTGGAAAAAATCATAACTACATGCAGGAAAATTAATACATTTAAAATTGTCATCTTCTGACCCCTATAACTTATTTATTTATGGGGCGGTATGATGGCTCATTTTTTGCGCCGTGATCTGAAGTTTTTAACGGTACCATTTTTGCATTGATAGGACTTATTCATTCATTTTTAAATGATATAAAAAGTGACCAAAAATGCACTATTTTGGACACCATTGACCGAGCGGTTTAATTAATGATATATTTTTATAATTCGGACATTTCCGCAAGCGGTGATACCATATATGTTTATTTTTATTTTTATTTACACTGTGTTTTTTTTTTATGGGAAAAGGGGGGTGATTCAAACTTTTAATAGGGGAGGGGTTAAATAATATTCATTCACTTTTTTTTTTTCACTTTTTTTTTGCAGTTTTATAGCTCCCATAGGGACCTATAACACTGCACACACTGATCTTTATCATTGATCACTGGTTTCTCATAGGAAACCAGTGATCGATGATTCTGTCGCATTACTGCTCATGCCTGGATCTCAGGCACTGAGCAGTCATTCGGCGATCGGACAGAGAGGAGGCAGTTAGGGGCCTGTCCTGTAAGCTGTTCGGGATGCCGCGATTTCGCCGCGGCTATCCCGAACAGCCCACTGAGTTAACCGGCATGGTTTCACTTTCCCTTTTAGCCGCTAAAAGCAGCTCTGAGCGTGCGGCTAAAGGGTTAATAGCGCGCGGCGCCACGATCGGCGCTGCGCGCTATTAGCGGCGGGTCCCGGCTTCACTATGACGCCGGGCCCGCCGTGATATGATGCGGGGTTACACAGTAACCCCTGCGTTATATCACGGGAGCAGGACCAAGGACGTACCAGTACGTCCTTGGTCCTTAAGGGGTTAATGACCAGGCTCTTTTTTTTTTTTTTTTATATGACTGGGTCTCTTTAAATGGTAATAACTTTAGAACGCTTTTTCTGAGATTTTTTATTTTTTTATGGTGTACACTGTGCGGTAAAAGTGATGTTATATATTTACGATTATGGCTATACCCATTAGGGATCAACCGATATCGATTTTTTTAGGGCCGATATCGAGACCGACAATCTGTGGCCTTTCAGGCCGATAGCCGATAACTTCTACCGATATTCCGGTATAAGTTATCGGCTATATTTCTCCACAACCCCCCCCCCCCCCCCCCCCCCCCCTGGCCCCGAAGAAGTGGCTGCAGATCATTGATTTAAAGTGGGTGCTTTAAATCAATGAACTGCAGCGGCTTTTGCAGGGCCAGAGACCACCGCCGCCACCCGCTTCTCTCCCCCTGCCTGTCTTGGGGTCCTCCTGAGTCCAACCCCCCCCCCACATCCTCTGACCAGAGACCGCCGCCGCCCGCTTCTCTCCCCCTGCCAGTCCTTAGTCCAACCGTCCTGAGCTTTCACTGTGCGCACTGACTGTGATGTCGCGTTGAGGACCGTGGGGATCGGGGCGGGACATTATCGGATTATCGGCAAGGTAATTGCCGATACCGATAATGTCCAAAATCGTGAAAATCAGCCGATAATATCGGCCAAACCGATAATCGGTCGATCCCTAATACCCATTTTATATAGCTTTCTCTATTCTTTTTTCTTTTCTGAGCAAAATTCTTTTTTTTATATCTTTGATTGAGGGCTTATTTTGGGATGAGCTGTACTTTTTATTGGTATCATTTTTGTCAGGAACCGGACTGGTAAGCGGTTAGGATGCAGGTAGTGGATCCTCTGTGTCAGTGAGGCGATGACGTGGGCAGTACCAGGGGACCGGTTCTAAGAAGTTACTGGTTTTCACCATAGCCCGCCGCAAGGCAGGATGGACTTGCTGAGGCGGTAACTCCCAGGTCGTATCCCCTGATAGCGACTCCACCTCACTGACAGCTGAGACAGGCGTGGTACACAAGGACTAGGCGAAAGCAAGGTCGGACGTAGCTAAAGGTCAAGGCAGGCGGCAAGGTTCGTAGTCAGGGGCAACAACAAAGGGTGTGGATACACAGGCTAGGGATACACACGAAACACTTTCTCAGGGCACTAGGGCAACAAGATCTGGCAAGGACAGGAAGGGGAAGTGAGTTTTTTATACATTTTGAACTGATTGGACCAGGCACCAATTAATGGTGCACTGGCCCTTTAATTGTCAGGAAGTTGGCACGCGCGCGCCCTAAGGTGCGGGGCCGCGTGCACTGGGAGGAAGGGGCAGTGGGAGGACGGGGAGTGAGTTGGGATGCGATCCGTGAGCGGGGATGTCCGCCACACAGATTGCATCACTGCCACTGACAGGGGATCAGTGATGCACATTATGTATATGATTTGTGTTTTTGATCCTTTTTGATGACAATACAGAGTTTTATTGGGAAAGGGGCATTTTAATTTTGTATTGAACAACCTTTTATTTTTATTTTTTTTTCACTTTTTACAGGCTATACATTGCTGCAATACATTTGTACTACATCACAGTATAACTTGATATTTCTGCAGACACTACAGACTGTGAGATCCAGCTTGTGACTGGATCTTACAGGCTTTAGTAGCAGGAAGACAGGAGATCATCATCTGACCTCCTGCTGCCATAGCAACCAACGGTGACCCGTGATGTTATTGCGGCATCGCCGTTGGTGAACAGGGGGAGCGCGCTGTGAACACCATAGATGCTGTGATCAGGATTGATCACGGCATCTATGGGGTTAATGCTGCCGGGACCGTCGCCCCGGCATCTACGGTGGGACCCTGGCTGGGATTGACAGCCAGGTTCCGCCGCCGATCTCCTGCGATGCCCACAGCAATGCGGGAGATCGCTAGGACGTATGCATACTTCTCAGCGTGCGAACATGTTGGGTTAAATACATTTTAGATAGTTATTGAAACAATAATCAAATAATATTCATAAAAGATAAGTGTATATTTGTAAAGTTTAACCTCTTAAAGGTTTACTCCACTGGACAACATTTCTTTTTAAATCAACTGGTGCCAGAAAGTTAAACAGATTTGTAAATTACAAATATATAGAAAGGAACTGGCACTCCTATTAGCAGATCATCACTATATAATTGACAATGGCCCCTTTTTTTGGTCTGATTTTGGTTTTGACATTGGTTCATCTGATATGCTAATACAGCACTGAATTGGTGGTGCAATTAAGCCTTTAAATAGTAAGATATCCGAACTGTTCCACAATGAAGAAGAATGAAAGACATATGTTTCGCGCATCATCTGGCTCCTGCGTCTCACCCTCTCTCCATACTCCTTTAAATACCTTTGTTAAGGGCTCTCACCTGGAGAGTCCGGTGCAGTTCCGGGTCACCTATCCCTCCGTTCCATGCCTCGCGTTCGTACCTGGCGGATGTGGCGAAAACCGGAAGTTGCTGGGTCCAGCTCGTCACATGATTCGGCTCAGATTGACGTCATTGCGTCCCACGTCGAGAGGTACAACCTCTCGCGTGAGACAGCTCCGGCGTCACTGAGGTGCTGAACACGTATGCGGGTGCTTTCTTCACATCCTGTAAAAATAAGGACGAACTGCTAATGTTAAGTATTCGGACACTTGAAAGTAAAGTGAATAATTTGGCAGAGAAGGAAGCACGTCTATTTTGGACGATTATCTCTGAGTTCCTACAAGGAGTTCAAACGGATCCCAAGAGGTCTGAGAGGCTATGAAGCCCCAGCCCAGTTTGCAGACGACAAGGATTTCCTAAATCAATGGAAAGAGGCACATCTCGATCATGTGTTCAAACCAATGTGTATGATTCTATAGCGGAATGAAAGCAAGTATGAAAATATTACACAAGAGTTATGCCATGCTAAAAAGAAACTTAAGAAGCATCACACAGAGGAACAATCTACAGTATTCCTCAAGAAGCTGGATAAGAAATTGCTTATAATCCAAGCTGAGGCCAAGGATAAGAAAAGGGATACATTTATCAGAGACAAGCTTGACTATGATAACGGCCGCATCTTCGAGTGGATTACCAGAAGAGTGCTGCGACGTAAAAATCAAGCTAGAAGAAAGAAACATGACTACGGTACCACGGACTCTGACTCGAGTCTCTCAGATGAGCCAAAAAATCCACAGGCTCCGGAAAAATCCTTGGTTCCTTTAGGAGGCAGATCCGCAGAGGGCGGGGGAAGAAAAACCAGGGAACAGCAGGTGCAAAAACGCAAGCAGGTCACCTGGAAGGACCAGCCGAGTCTTTAGAGCCAGTCCAGACCCACAATGTCATAAATCTTAGCAATGTTATTCTTCCAAATCAATGCCTTACTTTACTTTCTAGGGGTCTTAATTATTGTCTTTCAAAACTGTTTGATTTTACTTATTTACAGATTGATATCTTTAAGGCTGTGCGAAAAATTAATCTGAACCGGCACTTTAAAAAGAGTGGGACCTATGAACTCTCTAAAAAAAGAGGTGAAATTCCTATTAATATAGGCCCACTTGGTTTCAGTGCCTGCACAGATTTACCGACCGATGTAAGGGAAGGAGTAGAATTGCTAGTGGGATTGTCCTCGGAAGACCCCAGTGTATCTCTCAGTGGAATCAGTGAACGTCAACATTTCACCGGAGGTAATGCATCAACCTTCTGTTCACCAGTTCCACCAGGGAGCACATTAGACCTATTTACAAGTCTAGTCAACAATTAAATAAAATCAGGGTTGTATCCTGAGGTAACCAAGAATCTATCGAAATCAAAAGAGAGTGCATTAAGATGGTTGAAAAATAGAGATGATCTGATATTCAGGAGGGCAGATAAAGGTGGAAACCTGGAAATTTTATCTAAATATCAATATAAAACTGAGGGGAGACACTAAAACATACACTGGGCTAACCGAGGACCCCACTAGTAAATATTATGGTCTATTACAATCACTGTTACGAAAACATGTAGAAAAAGGTATAATTTCTTTAAAAACTGCAGAAAGGCTGCTACCAAAACATCCGAAAAAGACCTTATTGGTACTATCTACCAAAGGTCCATAAGTCACTGACCCGTCCCCCGGGATGTCCGATTGTCTCCGGGATTGGGTCAGTGACAGAGGGCCTTTCTAAATATATACTGTAGATTGGTTACTTAGACCTATACTCAAAGAACTCCCAACATATTTAAAAGACACAGGTGCCTTCTTGAGGGCCCTAAAAGAGATTCCATGGCAGGAAGACTATAGCCTTGCCTATGTCGATGTGGAGAGCCTCTACACCCGGATCCCTAAAAAATTTGGGGTCCGGGTGGTGGTGGAACTCCTTATCGACATGGGCAAGGATCTATAATTGGTCAGTGTCATCTGCGAATCACTAGAATTCATTCTATCCCATAATGCTAGACAAAATGGAGAGGCTCCTGCGGGAAGTTTTGCAAAGATGACCCGAGCTACTCAATCTGACACCTGTACCTAAGGTGTCTGTAAAGACTACTAAATGATAAGAAATATTGAGGCTCAAGGTCTGTAGATATTTTACACACTTATTTATTAAATGATAATTGATGAATAATACATGTCACACTGATAGTCCTGGGATCACAGGGCCCTTGTAAATCCGCAGGTTCAGAATGATTAAAATAATATATAAAAGATATTATTTAATTAAAATATAAATAGCAATAAAACCAGACCACTGTAGATAAATAAATGAATAGATAAATAGATGAAATAAACAGCTTTAACTCAACATTGATTAATAGTTCTATCAAGGCAGCTAATCACTTTAATGCTGCCAATATATATCCGTTGATGCGCTGTGACAGTCAAATATCTGTATATCTGTATGCCAATAAAATCACAGTCTTTGGCAATGCAACAATGTAACAGTTCAGGGGGTAATTATATATCCATATCCTATGCCAAGAGAATCACTGATGGAGCAATGCAACAGTGTAACAGTTCAGGAGATAGTTATGTATCCATATATCAAAAACTAAATTATTGAAGAGGTCAGGTGGGATCCTTTGTGGCTCTTGGGGACATTGGATGTGAGTTCTATACAGACATTGGATGTGAGTTGTATACAGTCATCAATCACCAACAAGGTTTAACAGCCATAAACACTATTTTAAGTGCAGGAACAGAGCTCCCAACTGACCAAATTAAATGTATTGTAGATAGCATTAATTTTATTTTGTGGCACAACTATTTTATGTTTGGCACCGACTACTATTTGCAAATTAATGGAACAGCCATGGGCACCAGGTTCGCCCCCAGCTGCGCCAATCTTTTTATGGCGAATTGGGAAAATTCCGTGATTATTCCCCAGCTGGGTGGCGACCTGGTGTCATGGCACAGATATATTGACGATATTCTTTTTATTTGGTGCGGCACAAAACTAGACCTAGATAATTTTATTGTCACTCTTAAAGGGGTATTCCAAGAAAAAACTTTTTTATATATATCAACTGGCTCCAGAAAGTTATACAGATTTGTAAATTACTTCTATTAAAAAATCTAAATCCTTTCAGTACTTATGAGCTTCTGAAGTTAAGGTTGTTCTTTTCTGTCTAAGTAATCTCTGATGACACGTGTCACGGGAACCGCCCAGTTTAGAAGCAAATTCCCATAGCAAACTTCTTCTAAACTGGGCGGTTCCCGAGACACGTGTCATCAGAGATTACTTAGACAAAAAAGAACAACCTACACTTCAGAAGCTCATAAGTACTGAAAGGATTAAGATTTTTTAATAGAAGTAATTTACAAATCTGTTTAACTTTCTGGAGCCAGTTGATTTATAAAAAAAAGTTTTTCCTGGATAACCCCTTTAACTCTAACAATTACAACCTCAAATTTACGCCTAATATTAGTCCCAAGTCCGTTGAGTTTCTTGATCTGTTAATTACAGCCGATATAAATAGATTAATCTGTAGTACATACCGTAAAACAGTAGCTAAAAACGGTTATATTTTACATACCAGTTGTCACCTGTCCCAATGGTTAATGAATGTTCCTACGAGTCAGTATCGTAGACTGAAACGTAATTGTACCTCAAATGATCAATTTGAGATCGAAGCGGCTGAATTAACAGATCAATTTCTAGAAAAAGAATATCCACTGCCCAACCTGCGGAAATCTTTAGAAAATGTCCGAAAATTAGACAGATCCACATTTTTTATCCCCAAAATTCCAGAAGAGACTTCCACGAGTCAAAAAGATATCTGTAAATTAGTCATCCCTTTTAATACACAATATCGCAAGATAGAGAATATAGTGAAAAAATACTGGCCAATTCTCCAACAGGATAGAACATTGGGTGATATCCTTCCAAACAATCCCCCAATAGTCTATACAAGAGCATCTAATTTAGGCATTAAAATAGCTCCTACAGTAACACAAAAAAAACTGAGCACTAAGACACCTTCAACCATACTGGACCTCAAGGGATTTTACAAATGTGGTCAATGTCCCAATTGTAAATCGACCAATTTTGAAAAATGAGCAACTCTGGTAAAATCGACATCAAATGACTATACCTGTACAATAAATGAATTTTTAAATTGCGCCACTAAAGGGGTAGTGTATTTAATCAAGTGTCATTGTCTAAAACATAATATAGGCCGGACATCGCGGGCTTTGAAAACGCGTATCGTGGAGCACTGCTATAACATAAAAAAACAGAATGACAAGCACCCTTAAACACTTTCACCAGAGCAATCCTAATAATCTTAAATATATAGCATTACAGCAGATTAAACAAGACTGGAGAGGAGGAAATTATATAGCGAGGATGTCAAGAGCGGAATTGCGGAAAATATTTGAGTTCGGATCTTTGGCTCCAAGGGGTTTAAATAACGATTTGGAGCTGTTCGGTTTCCAGGATTAGATAGAAGATACATGAGGGAGTGGGCCCCTCTAATGACCCTTCGACATTTGGCTATTGTTTTCCAGCACGCCGATCGGTCCTAGGAGGGTCCCACTCCCCAATCCCTAATTTATTTATAACACCTTTATTTTTAACACCTTGATTTCTGCCTAATTTAGTATACTCAAGTTTTTGCACATTCTGATATATATTTTCTACATTTTTATCATTTTGTTAACCATTTTTTAGATTGATTTTTTATTAGTGTTAATATGTGTGCTGACCCTATCTATAAAGAGAAACCAATTATAGTACAAACAAGTGAATTTTCTGTATTCCTATCAACCCTCACATGAATTTAATAGAATTACTCCACAAATAATCAAGAAACAAATATTTTTATAAATATTATATGTAGATGTCTGACAATCACATAGATTATTCAGATTCCCATTTTTGTAGATTTTTTTTAGGATTTTATGAATTGTATGAGACTGTGAATTTTTATGAATTTTTATGTAACCTTATGGATCATCATGCAATCTATGGAATTTTTTTGAACTGTATAAATTTTCTAAAGTAGGAGAATATTTTTAGTATTTTTAATATGGTATCCCTATGATAGTATAATTTTATGTTAACATGGTATTTATCTTTCTTATTATATTTATTATTATTTATATATCATATTCATAGTTGAAAGATAAGGTGCTCGAGAAAACCATGTAAGAATGGCTATATGGTAAATGTTTCCTTATTTAGAGTATTGCCATTCACAAAACTACATTTACTATCATGTTGACAAATGATTGTGACGTCATTATTGGTAGGGGTGGAGTTCAATCGTATATAAAGAGCAACCTTGGACCCCCAGGACATATAAAATTAGCTGCTGAAGAAAGGACCTAGTGGGTCCTGAAACGCGTCCAGCGCCCCCCCTGAGATAACCATAAGACCACCTGTAATACTATTAGTACGTACAGTCAATAGGAATCGCACTTCATCACTTTGCAACGACCTTTCAATCATCCTGTGAGCGCGGCTTGAGAACTCGGGCGCGCTCCCTAACCACGAGGACGCCACTGTGACTACGTGCCTATAGAAGCGCTGCAGCCCCTGAGAACGCTGCCCACCACTCAGAATCCCTGCTTCAATAGGAGTCTGCCGAGACTCCAGCGGTGCGCTCTCCTGCCGTAGAGCGGGCACAGAACGGCACCGGAACATCGCTTCCAGCATCACAAGAAGTGGTAACTACAATATCTCTAACTGACATCCAGACTGGTGAGCGATCCTGTTACATTATGCTATGTGCATAATCTAAAGAATTGCCGTCAATCATTGTTGAATTCAGCGGGCACTGCACTGATAAGTGAAAGTGTCCACAGGAGATCGCTACTGCCTATTGGGTTTTTGATATATGGATACATAACTATCTCCTGAACTGTTACACTGTTGCATTGCTCCATCAGTGATTCTATTGGCATAGGATATGGATATATAATTACCCCCTGAACTGTTACATTGTTGCATTGCCAAATACTGTGATTTTATTGGCATACAGATATACAGATATCTCCTTTGACTGTCACAGCGCTTCAACGGATATATATTGGCAGCATTACAGTGATTAGCTGCCTTGATAGAACTATTAATCAATATTGAGTTAAAGCTGTTTATTTCATCTATTTATCTATTCATTTATTTATCTACAGTGGTCTGGTTTTATTGCTATTTATATTTATATTAAATACCGTATTTATCGGGGTATACCAAGCACCGGCCTATAACACGCACCCTCATTTTACCAAGAATATTTGGGTAAAAAAGTTTTTTACCCAAATATCCTTGGTAAAATGAGGGTGCGTGTGTGTGCACTCGCCGATACACCCCCAGGAAAGGCAGGGGGAGAGAGGCCGTCGCTGCCCGCTTCTCTCACCCTGCCTTTCCTGGGGTCTAGAGCCCTGCTGCCGCCACTTCTCTCCTGCTGGCTATCTACGCCGCTGCCCGTTCTCTCCCCCTGACTATCGGTGCCAGCGCCCCATTGCCGGCGCTGATAGCCAGGGGGAGAGAAGCAGCGCCGGCAATGGGGCAGCGGTGCCGATAGCCAGGGGGAGAGAAGGTGTCGCTGCCCCGTTGCCTCCCCCATCCTCGGTTGTATAATTACCTGTTGCCGGGGTCGGGTCCGCGCTGCTTCAGGCCTCCGGTGTGCGTCCCCTGCGTCGTTGCTATGCACTGCACGGCGCGGCGCAATGACTAATGACGTCATTGCGCGGCGTGCAGTGTATATCAACGACGCATGGGACCAATGGGTGCCGCTGCCCCTTCTCGCCCCCTGTCTGTCGGCGCCGCTGCCCCATTGCCGGTGCCACTTCTCTCCCCCTAGCTATTGGCGCCGGCAATGGGGCAGCAGCACCGATAGCCAGGGAGAGAGAACGGGCAGCGGCACCGATAGCCAGGGGGAGAGAAGGGCCGGCAGCAGGGCTCTAGACCCCAGGACAGACAGGGGCAGAGAAGCCGGCAGCGACGGCAGGTCTCTGATCCTGCAAAGCCACTTCAGTTCATTGATTTAAAGCGCCCGCTTTAAATCATTGAACTGCAGCGGCTAATCGGCGTATAACACGCAGGTAGACTGTAGGCAAAAAATGTTAGCCTAAAAAGTGCGTGTTATACGCCGATAAATACGGTAATATCTTTTATATATTATTTTAATCATTCTGAACCTGCGGATTCACAAGGGCCCTGTGATCCCAGGACTATCAGTGTGACATGTATTATTCATCAATTATCATTTAATAAATAAGTGTGTAAAATATCTACAGACCTTGAGCCTCAATATTTATTATCATTTATCCCATAATGCATTCAGGTTCAACAACAAATGGTTTAGGCAAGATTCGGGGACTGCTATGGGGACTCCCGTAGCATGCACTTTTACAAATCTTTTTTTGGCTGCTTATGAAAAATATTTCGCATTCACCACCAGAACCCCTTTGTAAAATATATAGGCACATTCTTACGGTATATGGACGCCATTTTGGGGGGTCTGGAAAGGGAACGAAAATCGGTTCAAATAATTTGTCGAGTATCTAAATGATTATGGTAAATTCGAAATGTGGTTCACCTACGTGTATGGAGTTTCTAAGATGGAGTTTCTGGACGTGAAAGTAGGAATGTAGGAGAATCAAATTAAATCCTCAAATTATAGAAAAGCTACAGCTACCAACCCCCGTCTCCACTACCAGAGCTTTCATCCACCCCAAAGTAAAACAAGCTATCCCCTACAATTTGTCTGTTTAAAGAGAATAAATAGAGGGGATGAATTATTTGAAAAACAGACTAAAGACCTAGCAGACCGATTAAAAGCTAGAGGTTATTCCTGTAAATCGATCCAAAAAGCATACAATAAAGCTAGTACGTTGAATAGAGATGACCTTCTAAAGGAAAGAGATAAAAAGAAAGAAAGGAAAGAAAAGAGATTTGTCTTCTCCCTGAAGTACTCAAATATGGATGGCATTGTACAACAAGCCATCCGTAAACATTGGGATTTAATTGAAAGCGACCCCGACCTAAAGGATGTGGCCGAGAGGCATCCTCTCTTCTCTTATAGAAGAAATAAAACCTTAACAAATGTATTAGGTAGTAACCAATTTAGGGAGAAGACAAATACGTGGCTAGATGATGCTTCACCCAGAGGGGATTTCAAATGTTGCCAATGCACCCATTGCAGGTTTAATTCAGAGGTTAAATTTGTAAGGATAGGAGGTATAGAATGGAAGATAAAAAATGTCATTACATGTAAAACCAGATATGTCGTATATATGATCCAGTGCCCGTGCGAACTTTTCTACATAGGAAAACAATTCAATGTCTGTACAATAAAGTGCAAGAGCGTTTTAGATCAGTCCGCACGGGTATAGCATCTCCGCGATTAATAAATCATGTAAGGCAAGTACATGGGGGTGACCCAAATATTCTGGTGTTCGCAGGGTTGGAGATAGTTAATACCCCTAATAATGGGGGGGGGGGATAGAAACAAAACACTTCTCCAACAAGAAGCGAGATGGATATTAAAAACAGATGCAATGGCCCATTGCATCTGTTTTTAATACCCAGGCCTGAATGACAAGACCGATATGTCTGTATTTTTTATAGAATTCCAAAATTGTAATTATTTTTATTGTCACTTTTTCATATTTCTTATACACTTTAATTAACAATTGCAGATTGTCCGTAATATTTCACAGATTTATGTATATATTCTACCCCCATTAATCCCTATGTGCAGTTCTATTAGATAGCGGGTGGTAATGCACCCTCTGGACATGCTGCGTGACGTCGTCCGGAGCTGTGGCGTCCCGGCGGTTGCTGGGATACGTCAGTCACATGTTCAGCACCTCAGTGACGTCGGAGCTGTCTCACGCGAGAGGTTGTACCTATTGATGTGGGACGCAATGACGTCAATCTGAGCCTGATCATGTGACGAGCTGGACCCAGCGACTTCCAGTTTTCGCCACATCCGCCCGGTACGAAAGCGAGGCATGGAATAGAGGGATAGGTGACCCGGAACCGCACCGGACGCTTCAGGTGAGTGTCCTTAACAAAGATATTTAAAGCAGTATGGAGAGGGGGTGAGACGCAGGAGCCAGATGATACGCTAAGGGCGCAAAACATATGTCGCCAATCCTGTGAAAGCACCCACTTGTGTGTTACCCCATGTAAAGCACTGAATAAAGCACAGATTAAAGAATAATGGTGAGTGCAGCCTATTTCATTCTTCTTCATTGTGGAACAGATTTTTAAATTACTTCTATAAAAAAAATCTTAATCCTTCCAGTACTTATCAGCTTCTGTTATGATCCAGAGGAAGTTCTTTTCTTTTTGAATTTCCTTTCTGTCTGACCACAGTGCTCTCTGCTGACACCTCTGTCCATTTTAGGAACTGTCCAGAGCAGGATAGGTTTTCTATGGGGATTTGCTCCTACTCTGGACAGCTCTTAAAATGGACAGAGGTGTCAGCAGAGAGCACTGTGGTCAGGGAGAAAGGGAATTCAAAAGAAAAGAACTTCCTGTGACTCATACAGCTGCTGATAAGTACTGGAAGGATTAAGATTTTTTTATATAAGTCATTTACAAATATGTTTAACTTTCTGGCACCAGTTCATGTAAAAAAATGTTTTCCAATGAAGTACCTCGCGCACCAGCACGTACATTTATGTCCTGTACGTGACCACGAGCATCGAAACGATGCTCTGGACATGCACGCCAGATCCCGACTACTGATAGCCAGGGACCCACCAGTAACATCCGACATCTGTGATCGCGCGGATGTCCGCCATTAACCCCTCAGATGCCGTGAGCAATACAGATTACGGCATCTGCGGCAGTGCAGCTACAGTTTTAGTTGATCTGATTGCCTGGTTTTGCCATATATTTTATGATAAAGTGAGTGATGACATTACAAAGGACAACTTTGTAACTGGTCGAGAAAAAAACAAGCCCTCATACTAGTCTGTGGATAAAAATATAAAATACTTTCGATTTTCAGAAGGCGAGGAGGAAAAAATGAAAATGCAAAAATATAATTGGCCTGGTCCTTAAGGGGTGTCAGGATCCGGACTGGTATGCAGCGAGGACATTGGAGGTGGATCCTCTGTGTCAGTGAGGTGATGGCGTGGGCCGTACCAGGTGAACGGAATCTAAGGGGTTACTGGTTTTCACCAGAGCCCGCCGCAAAGCGGGATGGACTTGCAGCAGCAGGTAACCCCCAGGTCGTTCCACTCGATAGCGACTTAACCCCACTGACAGCTGAGACAGGCGCGGTACACAGGGACAAGGCAAGAGCAAGGTCGGACGTAGCAGAAGGTCAGGGCAGGCAGCAAAGGGTCGTAGTCGGGGGCAACGGCAAGGGTCTGGATACACAGGCTTGGGATACACAAAACGCTTTCTCAGGGCACTAGGGCAACAAGATCCGGCGAGGACAGGAAGGGGAAGTAGGTTTATATAGAATGGGAGTGATAACAAGTGATTGGGCCAGGCACCAATTAATGGTGCACTGGCCCTTTAAATTTCAGAGAGCCGACATGCGCGCGCCCTATAGAGCGGGGCCGCGCGCACCGGGACGTGACAGCCGGGGAACGGGACAGGTGAGAACGGGATGCCACCCGCGGGCAGGCACGTCCTGCCGCGTGGATCGCATCCCCGCCGGGGGACTCAGAGCAGCGTCTCCGGTCAGCGCTGCTGACCGGAGCGCTGCAGGGCAGAAGACGCAGCAAGCGCTCCAGAGGAGGAGGGGGACCCGGAGCGCTCGGCGTAACAGTACCCCCCCCTTAGGTCTCCCCCTCTTTTTGGAGCCTAGAAACCTGGCAATGAGGTCCTTTCTAAGATGTTGGCTTCAGGCTTCCAGAATCTCTCCTCAGGACCGCAATTCTCCCAATCCACCCAAAATTTTTTTACCTCTGACCACCTTGGAGGCGAGGATCTGTTTGACAGCCAAGACATCAGAGGAGCCAGAAACAGGAGCGGGAACAGTAACCTTGGGAGAAAAGCAGTTAAGCACAAGAGGTTTGAGAAGAGACACATGGAAAGAGTTAGGAATGCGAAGAGAAGAAGGAAGATGAAGTTTGTAAGAGACAGAATTAATTTGATTCTTGATTTTAAAGGGACCGAGGTAGCGAGGACCCAACTTGTAGCTAGGGACACGAAAGCATATGTATTTTTCAGAGAGCCACACTTTGTCCCCAGGGAGAAAGACAGGAGGAGTTCTTCTCTTTTTATCTGCATGTCTCTTCATTCGAGACGAGGCCAATAGGAGCGACTTTTGAGTCTCCTTCCAGATAGCGGAGAAGTCCCGGGTTACTTCATCCACAGCAGGAACTCCAGTAGAAGTGAGAATGGGGAGGGGGGCAGAGGGTGACGGCCGTACACCACAAAGAATTGGGATTTGGCAGAGTATTCAGAATTTTTGAAATTGTACGAGAATTCAGCCCAGGGCAGAAGGTCGACCCACTCATCTTAGTCACCAAGAATCTGGTTTATTCTTTCCACTTGTCCATTGGATTGGGGGTGATAGGAGGACGAGAAATTTAATTTGATCTTTGAATGATTACAGAGAGCTCTCCAAAATTTTGACACAAATTGAATGCCTCTATCTGAGACGATATGCGTGGGAAGCCCGTGAAGACGAAAAATCTGCAGAAAAAATTGCTTCGCCAACTATGGCGCAGAAGGAAGGGCTGGAAGCGGAATGAAGTGGGCCATTTTGGAAAAACGATCAACGACCACCCAGATAACTGTGTTGCCATGGGATACGGGAAGATCTGTAATGAAATCTATGGCAATTTGGGACCATGGTTGCTCTGGGACGGGCAAAGGATGGAGGAGTCCAGCAGGCTTCTGGCGAGGGGTTTTATCCCGGGCACAAACAGTACAAGCCCGAACAAAATCAGTAACTTCACCCTCCAGTGTAGGCCACCAATACAGACGGGAGATTAGCTGAATGGACTTTTTAATGCCAGCATGACCAGCCAGGTGAGAAGAATGCCCCCATTTGAGGATCCTGAGGCGAAGGCGTGGAGGAACAAAAGTCTTTCCAGGGGGGGTTTGCCCCAGTGAGGCTGGAGCAGAGGAGACCAAGCACTCAGGTGGTATGATATGCTGCAGAGTGGTTTCAGACTCAGAGGCATAAGAGGAACGAAAAAGGGTGTCAGCTCTGACATTCTTGTCAGCGGGACGGAAGTGTATCTCAAAGTTGAAGCGGGCAAAAAACAACGACCATCTAGCCTGGCGAGGATTCAGACACTGAGCGGACTGGAGGTAAGACAAATTCTTGTGGTCTGTGTAAATGACAATGGGGTGTTTGGAACCCTCCAATAGATGTCTCCACTCCTCGAGTGCTAACTTGATGGCCAGAAGTTCACAATCTCCAATAGAGTAGTTCTTTTCTGCCGGAGAGAAAGTCTTTGAGAAAAAAACCACAAGTAATGTTACGTCCGGTAGCGTTTTTTTGCAGAAGTATGGCACCGGCTCTGACTGAGGAAGCGTCTGCTTCCAGGAAGAATGGTTTCAACGGATCAGATCTGTACAGAACTGGTGCAGAGGCGAAGGCAGCTTTGAGACGATTGGAGGCCTCATCCGCTTGTGGAAGCCACGACTTTGGATTAGCATTCTTCCTGGTCAGAGCCACAATAGGGGCCTCAATGGTGGAGAAGTGGGGAATAAACTGTCGATAATAGTTGGCGAATCCCGGGAAGCGTTGGGTAGCACGGAGTCCAGTTGGGCACAGCCAATCCAAAACCGCCGACAGTTTATCTGGATCCATTTGAAGCCCTTGGCCAGAGACTAGGTAACCTAGGAAAGGAAGACTGTTGCATTCAAAGAGACATTTTTCAAATTTAGCGTACAGGTGGTTTTCACGGAGTCTTTGGAGCACTTGATGGACATGACGACGGTGTTCCAGTAAGTTAGAGGAAAAAATCAAGATGTCATCCAAGTAGACCACAACACAGGTATACAATAAGTCCCGAAAGATCTCATTAACAAAGTCCTGGAAGACTGCAGGGGCGTTGCAGAGCCCAAAGGGCATAACTAGATATTCAAAATGTCCGTCTCTGGTATTGAAAGCGGTTTTCCACTCATCACCTTTACGGATGCGAATAAGATTATACGCGCCCCTTAAGTCCAGTTTGGTGAAGATACTTGCTCCGCGTAGACAGTCAAAGAGTTCGGAGATCAAAGGCAGGGGATAGCGGTTTTTGATGGTAATCTTATTTAAACCGCGTTAGTCAATACATGGACGTAAGGATCCATCCTTTTTAGAAACAAAGAAGAACCCCGCTCCAGCAGGGGATGAGGATTTCTGAATAAAACCTATCTTTAGGTTCTCCTGGATAAACTCCATCATGGTTTGAGTCTCTGGGGCTGACAGAGGGTAAATCCTGCCACGGGGCGGAGTGGTACCAGGAAGGAGGTCAATGGGACAATCATAAGGTCTATGAGGAGGTAAGATCTCTGCTTGCTTTTTGCAGAATACATCTGAAAAGTCCTGGTAAGCCTTGGGAAGGCCCGGTAAAGATGAAGCCTCAGGGGTTTGACAAGTGGAAGCAGATGTGTGGCATCGCTTGTGACAAGAAGGACCCGAAATTTTGATCTCCCCGGTGGTCCAGTCGAGGGTAGGAGCATGACGCTGGAGCCACGGCAGGCCGAGAAGAACTTCAGAGGTGCAGTTAGGCAGAACGAAAAATTAAATTTTTTCATGGTGAAGTCCAATGCTCATGGGCAGGGGTTGAGTGCGGTAGCGCACAGTGCAGTCCAATTTCTCTCCGTTTACAGAAGAGATAAAGAGTGGCTTGACGAGACGGGTTACTGGAATACTGAACCTATTAACGAAAGAGGCCATGATAAAGTTTCCTGCAGAACCTGAGTCCAAGAAGGCCACTGCTGAGAAGGAGGAGTTGGCGGAAGGAGAAATTCGCACAGGTACAGTCAAACGTGGAGAGGCTGAATTCACACCAAGTGTCGTTTCACCCTTGTGAAGTAGGCGCGTGCGTTTCTCCTGACGCGGAGGGCGGATAGGACAGTCTTTTAGGAAATGTTCGGTACTAGCACAGTACAGGCACAAATTCTCATTTCGGCGGCGAGTCCTCTCTTGTAGGGTCAGGCGAGACCGATCCACTTGCATAGCATCCTCGGCGGAAGGCACAGGAACAGATTGCAAAGGACGTTGTAAGAGAGGAGCCAGGGAGAAAAACCGCCTGGTGCGAACAAGATCCTTTTCCTGTCGAGTTCTGACAGATTAGCAGGAATTTCTCGTGCGGCAGGACATCTTTGATGTTACTGGATAAGCCTTTCTTGAAGGTCGCGCAGAGGGCCTCATTATTCCAGGACAGCTCTAAGGCGAGGGTGTGGAACTGGATGGCGTATTCACCCACAGAAGAACTCCCTTGGACAAGGTTCAGTAAAGCAGTCTCGGCTGAGGAAACCCGGGCTGGCTCCTCAAAAACACTATGTGCTTCAGAGAAGAAGGACTGGATAGTAGCGGTGGCGGGATCGTTGCGGTCCCAAAGCGGTGTGGCCCATGACAAGGCCTTTCTAGACAGGAGACTGACCACGAAAGCCTCCTTAGACCGTTCAGTAGGGAATTGGTCCGACATCATCTCCAGGTGTAGGGAACACTGGGACAGGAATCCATGGCACTGTTTAGAGTCCCCATCAAACTTGTCCGGTAGAGACAGGCGGAAGCTGGGAGCAGCCACTCGCTGCGGAGTAGATGCAGGAGCTGGCAGAGGAGATGATTGCTGTAGTTGCGGCAGAAGCTGTTGCAGCATAACGGTCAGTTGAGTCAACTGCTGTCCTTGTTGCGCAATCTGCTGTGATTGCTGGGCGACCACGGTGGTTAGGTCAGCGACACTAGGCAGCGGGTCCTCAGCGGGATCCATGGCCGGATTTACTTTCAGGATCAGGACTGGTATGCAGCGAGGACACTGGAGGTGGATCCTGTGTCATTGAGGTGATGGCGTGGGCCGTACCAGGGGAACGGAATCTAAGGGGTTACTGGTTACTTTCACCAGAGCCCGCCGCAAAGCGGGATGGACTTGCAGCGGCAGGTAACCCCCAGGTCGTTCCACTCGATAGCAACTCAACCCCACTGACAGCTGAGACAGGCGCGGTACACAGGGACAAAGCAAGAGCAAGGTCGGACGTAGCAGAAGGTCAGGGCAGGCAGCAAAGGGTCGTAGTCAGGGAAACTGCAAGGGTCTGGATACACAGGCTTGGGATTCACAAAACGCTTTCTCAGGGCACTAGGGCAACAAGATACGGCGAGGACAGGAAGGGGAAGTGGGTTTATATAGAATGGGAGTGATAACAAGTGATTGGGCCAGGCACCAATTAATGGTGCACTGGCCTTTAAAATTTCAGATAGCCGGCGCGCGCGCACCCTAGAGAGCGGGGCCGCACGCGTCGGGACGTGACAGCCGGGGAACGGGACAGGTAAAAAGAACGGGATTCGACCCGCGGGCAGGCACGTCCTGCCGTGCGGATCGCATCCCCGCCGGGGGACTCAGAGCAGCATCTCCGGTCAGCGCTGCTGACCGGAGCGCTGGAGGGCAGAAGATGCGGAGGAGGAGGGGGACCCGGAGGGCTCGACGTAACAAGGGGTTCATACTTTAATACAATTATTTCAATGATAACCAAGCAGCTTGTAGTAATGGCAAAGTTCTATTTTGAGGAAGCAAGCTTCCCTGTGTTATACTAGTCGGAGAAGTCGATATCGGAAGGATTCTATGTTTAGGGGTTACGGTTCAGAGGTGCCATTCAAATTGATTTTTAAGCCATCCAGCACTTTTCTAGTAGACAAATTACCAACCACAGTACAGGATAGTGTGGTGACATGGGGGTGCAAGGAATACGCCAGGGCACCGTTAGCCTATACACGGTCCAAGGTAGAGACAGCTTCTCCTGGGCCAGACACGGGGAGTAAAGAAACACACCGATGTCTGGTTACGGATAATTGCCTTTTACTGAGCAGGGTGCAGATGTTACATAGTTACATAGTTAGTACGGTTGAAAAAAGACATACGTCCATCAAGTTCAACCAGGTAATTGAAGGGTAGGGGTGTCGCGCGATACTGGGGAAGGGATGGGATTTTATATTTCTTCAAAAGCATTAATGTTATTTTGTTCCAGGAATGTATCTAACCCTGTTTTAAAGCTGTTAATTTTTCCTGCTGTGACCAGTTCCTGAGGTAGACTGTTCCATAAGTTCACAGTTATGATGGTAAAGAAGGCGTGTCACCCCTTGAGACTAAACCTTTTCTTCTCCAGACGGAGGGAGTGCCCCCTTGTCCTTTGGGGGGGTTTAACCTGGAACAGTTTTCTCCATATTTTTTGTATGGGCCGTTAATATACTTATATACGTTTATCATATCCCCCCTTAAAAGTCTCTTCTCAAGACTAAACAATTGTAACTCCTTTAATCGCTCCTCATAGCTAAGATGTTCCATGCCCCATATTAGTTTAGTTGCGCGTCTCTGCACCCTTTCCAGTTCCACAGTGTCCCTTTTATGGACTGGTGCCCATAACTGAACAGCATATTCCAGGTGAGGCCGTACCAATGCTTTATAAAGGGGGAGTATTATGTCCCTGTCCCTCAAGTCCATGCCTCTTTTTATACATGACAATATCCTGCCATGTTATGTTATTACACGCAGACAGTATGGTGCAGAGTGGAGAGGATGCAGTGTAACCCTTTGGGAGTCCTGTTTCCTTGCTGGGACTTGTGGTGCTTTTTACCCACTTGATTAATACTGAATTGATAGGAGACTGAAGGTTTTACAGGCGGCTAGAGTTCTGACAAGGTCCAAATGCTCTCTCTGCCAGGACTTGCAGAATGGCTGGATAAGATTTGAGAAGAAATTTGTTCTTGAACTTCCCTCAGAGTTTCACACACAACTTCTCTTCTACACCACACTTGTGCTCAATACACAGTTCTAAGCTGAACTTAGAACTGGGAGCTACTCTTCCCCACTATATACCTATGAATTTGGGTTCCCATTAGGCAGACAGGGTCATACGGCTTACACTGCTCCTCTGCTCTTTAAAGGTACAACACACACAAATAACATATTTTTCAGTGGACATAAGCAACATAATAAAATACATGATAAAGTGCTTGAACAATGGAAATACAGCAAACAGTCACTTAGTAGGCCCAACACCTGTGCTGCAGGTCTGCCTGAGGAGATACGCAGCCCACAGGACAGCCTTTGGTGCTGGGACACCACAGTATATTTAACTTAGCCATGACATGCATAAATGTATCCCATCCAGGTGGTATTTTATTTTTTAGTTGACAATTACTCTGCATTGTATTTCTCACCAATCCAGGGCCATCTTTAATGCAGGGCAAAAGGGGCAGCTGCCCTGGGCCCTGTCATTCCTGGGGGCCAAAGCAGCTAACCCTTTAGCCCCACACTAAAGCAGCTAATAGCCGCCGCTGGTCCAGGCAGGGCTGGCCCTGCTGCTGCACTGAGGCTCACTATTCTAAAGCGGTGCTGCAGGCTTTAAAACAGTGAGCATTGTTAGAAGCATTGTTTTTACCTGAGTGCAGCGTTCTAGTGGCGCACACGTCGTCATCCCCCGGCGCCACTAGAACGCTGCGCTCAGGTAAAAACAATGCTTCTAATTATGTATCATGACGTGGCTGCTGGTGATTGGTCTGTGGGGATATAAATATAGTATATCCTGTTGGAAAGACGCTGGCCCTGCTGCTGCGCTGAGGCTCACTATATAAATAGGCGCTGCGGGCTTTAAAACAGTGAGCCTGCGACTGGGACTGACAGGTGACGTAACATCCCTCCGCAGACCTGCACGGGAGGACATCAGCGATGTCACACGTCAGTCCCGGTCGCCGCAGGAAAGAAGAAACCACGGATGGCCAGGTGAGTGTGTCTGTAAGTGTATCTGTCTGTAGTGTATCTCTGTTAGTGTGTGTCGGTCGGTCAGGTGCGGAGGGGGTACTATGCTGTCTAACCTTATGTGGATTGAGAATGAAGACAAAAAGAAAACCACACAAGGCGTCTAGTGCCTTATCCCAATATTTCAATGTTTTACAAGGCTAGTATTGTGCTCACCTTGAGCGCAATTCAAATGCACATATCACCCAAGTATACTGGGTACAGAGTGTCCGGTGGATTCCTGACAGGCTTTGGTCTGTCCACAAATATGGCAAAGAGGAACAAAAGGATCCCTCTCTAGGTGCTACTTCTCTGAATGCAATCACACAGAAGATGATGTCAGGCAAGATGTCAGGCAAAAGTGTTCTTTATTGACCAATGACGTGTTTCGGGTATTACCCTTCCTCATTATAGAATAAAGCATATTAATGGCCTAGTGCATAATTTATTAGAGGACTAATGAGCAGCATATACATAACAAGAAGCACATGTAAACAGGATCTCTGGTGCAAAATAGTGCAAACAAATGAAGTTAAGAGTATATACTTAGCCATACATGATAATAAAGAAGGCACAGGACACTGGAGCGACACCACCCCAACGCGGCGTTTCGGCAAACCTTTGTCGAGGGGTGGTGTCTTTCCAACAGGATATACTATTTATATCACTACAGACCAATCACCAGTAGCCATGTCATGATACATAATTAGAAGCATTGTTTTTACCTGAGCGCAGCGTTCTAGTGGCGCACACGCCGTTATCCCCCGGCACCACTAGAATGCTGCGCTCAGATAAAAACAATGCTTCTAATTATGTATCATGACGTGGCTACTGGTGATTGGTCTGTGGGGATATAAATATAGTATATCCTGTTGGAAAGACGCCACCCCTCGACAAAGGTTTGCCGAAATGCCGTGTTGGGGTGGTGTCGCTCCGGTGTCCTGTGCCTTCTTTATTATCATGTATGGCTAAGTATATACTCTTAATTTAATTTTTTTGCACTATTTTGCACCAGAGATCTTGTTTACATGTGCTTCTTGTTATGTATATGCTGCTCATTAGTCCTCTAGTATATTATGCACTAGGCACTTTCTAATGGATACCTGAGTGACACCCTTGTTTTATTCTTGTCCCCTATTTGGGAGGTCACCAAGCACTTTACTAATAGGGGGACACTACAATACCTTAAGTATTTTATTTACTTACTATGCAATAATTTTTCTATCCCCTGTCTTTCTGAAAATCAATTATGTTAGTGAGGTATCAGAGTGTTAGTCTGTGCAAGCGGTGTTGAAGATGAGGCTTGCACTGCAGGTGGGCAGTCTTGCGAAGGACGTCAGGATTTTCCAGGGAACTGTAAACGAGGCTTGCAGGACACGTAGGCGATGAGGTAATGATTCTACAGATGGTAGGCTTGCGGGATCCGGCTTTCCCGGGTGCAGAAAACACTGTTGTGAAAAAAATATATACATAAATAACAAAATCAAATAGCACATATAGCGCATCGGGAGATGCAGCAATAGGAGGGAACGGGATGATGTATTCATTGCACATTGGATGACAGGACTCAAGATCAGAACAGGCCGATATTAGAGGGATAGTAGAAACCATAAAGTGCAAAATGCAGAATGCAGAGAAGGGTTATAAAGTGGAACATAGTAACATAGTTCTTAAGGTTGAAAAAAGATCAGAGTCCATCAAGTTCAACCTATATCCCTAATGAGTCCCTACTGAGTTAATCCAGAGGAAGGCCAAAAAAAAAAAAACTCATACAAGAGGTAAAAATTCCTTCCCGACTCCAAATATGGCAGTCAGAATAAATCCCTGGATCAACCTTCTGTCCCTATAGATCTAGTATACATAACCAGCGAAGTTATTATTCTCCAAAAATGCATCCAGACCCCTTTTAAATTCTTTTACAGAGTTCCCCATGACCACCTGCTCCGGGAGAGAATTCCAGAGTCTCACTGCTCTTACAGTAAAGTGCTGGTGTAGAAACCTTCGTTCCTCTAGACGTAGAGGATGCCCCCTTGTTATAGATACAGTCCTGGGTATAAATAGATCATGGGAAAGGGAACGGGGTCATACCGTATATACTCGAGTATAAGCCGAGTTTTTCAGCACAATTTTTCGTGCTGAAAACACCCCCCTCGGCTTATACTCGAGTGAACTCCCCCACCCGCAGTGGTCTTCAACCTGCGGACCTCCAGAGGTTTCAAAACTACAACTCCCAGCAAGCCCGGGCAGCCATCGGCTGTCCGGGCTTGCTGGGAGTTGTAGTTTTGAAACCTCCGGAGGTCCGCAGGTTGAAGACCACTGCGGCCTTCAACATCATCCAGCCCCCTCTCACCCCCTTTAGTTCTGAATACTCACCTCCGCTCGGCGCTGGTCCGGTCCTGCAGGACTGTCCGGAGAGGAGGTGGTCCGGTGGGATAGTGGTTCCGGGCTGCTATCTTCACCGGGGAGGCCTCTTCTAAGCGCTTCGGGCCCGGCCTCAGAATAGTCACGTTGCCGTGACAACGACGCAGAGGTGCGTTCATTGCCAACGTACTTCTGCGTCATTGTCAAGGCAACGCCTCTATTCCGGGCCGGAAGCGCGGAGAAGAGGCGCCCCCGGTGAAGATAGCAGCCCGGACCACCTCCTCACCGGACCACCTCCTCACCGGACAGCCCTGCAGGACCGGACCAGCGCCGAGCGGAGGTGAGTACTCAGAACTAAAGGGGGGTGAGAGGGGGCTGGATGATGTTGAAGGCCGCAGTGGTCTTCAACCTGCGGACCTCCGGAGGTTTCAAAACTACAACTCCCAGCAAGCCCGGACAGCCGATGGCTGCCCGGGCTTGCTGGGAGTTGTAGTTTTGAAACCTCTGGAGGTCCGCAGGTTGAAGACCACTGAGGGCGAATGATGAGAAGAGGATGATGAAGGGGGGGTGTGGGGATGATGAAGGGGGGTGGGGATGATGAAGGGGGGGAGTGTGGGATGATTACAAGGGGATGATGAAGGGGGGATGTGTGGGATGATAAGGGGATGATGAAGGGGGGATGTGCGGGATGATAAGGGGATGATGAAGGGGGATGTGTGGGATGATAAGGGGATGATGAAGGGGGGATGTGTGGGATGATAAGGGGATGATGAAGGGGGGATGTGTGGGATGATGACAAGGGGATGATGAAGGGGGGATGTGTGGGATGATAAGGGGATGATGAAGGGGGGATGTGTGGGATGATGACAAGGGGATGATGATGAGGATGTTAATGACGGGTCTGGATGATGACAGGGGGGATGAGGTATTTCCCACCCTAGGCTTATACTCGAGTCAATAACTTTTCCTGGGATTTTGGGTTGAAATTAGGGGTCTCGGCTTATACTCGGGTCGGCTTATACTCGAGTATATACGGTATATCTAATACCAAGGTAAAAGATTGGTTTCCATGGGGAATAAAAGGAATAAAAGTTTTTACTTACAATCTGTCTGTACATCAGTGTTGTACATTGGAGGGGAACAAATTGTTGTATTGCTCTATAATAATGACTAAAAAGAACAGTGTTATAGTTATATAATAAAACCATTTATACTCATATATATATATATATATATATATATATATATATGTAATTATTTATGTTAAGAAATATGACAGATAAGAAAATACAGTAGTGATCAAAGGTTTTGGCACCCCAGGTAAAAATTTGTATTAAAGGAGGAATTCCGGTGGTCAACGTGTTTTTCCGTTTTTGACTTACCCTATTTGTTTTGTTTCATTTCTATTCTTGTGGTTTAAGCTACTCTATTTTCGTTCTGTGTTGTCTTTTTATCCCCCATTTTGTTTTCCTATGTTTGCTTCTTTTTCCTGTTTCTTGCTGTGCTGAAAAGTACAAATCCCAGCATGCCACATGCCTTGCTGGTTTGGGGCGGCTCCTTTTTTTAAATTTATTTTTATTTATTTATTTTTTTGTTCCGCCATTTACCCATCCTACTATTTTCCCGGGTCGGCCCCCTTATACACAGCACACTAATATAATCAGCCCTGGTTGGGATGCACTGGCATACACACACAAAAGGGACTATAACTACCAGCATGTGTCATTCAGGAGTCTTCAGTATAACACCAGAATGCTGCCTCTGTAGTCTCCTGGGGCTTGTAGTTCACCACACCTCTGTAGGGCATACACCAGTGTTTCCCAACAAGGGTGCCTCCAGGTGTTGCAAACTACAACTCCCAGCATGCCCTGACAGCCTTTGGGCATGCTAGGAGTTGTAGTTTTGCAACAGCTGGGGGCACACTGGTTGGAAAACACTGGTGTAACATGATGTGTATGCTAAATAGGCTAGAACAGTATTTCCCAACCAGTGTGCCCCCAGCTGTCGCAAATTTACAACTCCCAGTGTTGTAGTTTTACAACAGCGGGAGGCACACTGGTTTGTAAATGCTAGCATACACACACATAACAGGGACTAAAACTCCCTGCATGTGTCATTCAGGAGTACCCCCCCCCCTCCCAGTATGAGATTTATTCCCCTGCAGTCCATACATCCCCAGCCCGTGCACCTTGTCATCCTCCCCTTCAGATAACACACTTATCTTATCTGTGTTCCTTCTCCTGTGCAGACCTGCATCTTCAGAAGACAGAGCAGGAGGAGGGGAGGTGAGGAGCTGTGTACTCTGGCTTCTCATACAGACCTCCGGGAGGGGGGAGATGAGGGGGCGTGGCTCATTTCTCATGCAGATAGAGAAAAAAAAAGCTATGACATCTTGTCCACAGCAGACTCAGAACATGGCCGCTGTGGACAACAGTAAAAAAAAACACTCTGAACTACAGAACTTCCTGCCCAACAAACAGATAAGCAAAACACACACATGCTGCCAAAACATATAACACATGTATATTGCAAAAAAACAAAACTTGCAAAGAAGATGCCATATAGTCAAAAAAATTAACCACCGGAGTACACCTTTAATGTGCATAAAGACGCCAAGGAAAGATGGGAAAATCTCCAAAAGGCATCCAATTACAGATTAGACATTCTTATAATATGTCAATAAAAGTTAGATTTTATTTCCATCATTTACACTTTCAAAATAACAGAAAACAAAAAAATGGCATCTGCAAAAGTTTGGGCCCCCTGCAGAATTTATAGCATGCATTGCCCCCTTTGCAAAACTGAGACCTGCCAGTGTCATGGATTGTTCTCAATCATCATCTGGGAAGACCAAAGGTTTTAAATGCCCAGACTCATCTGACCTTGCCCCAACAATCAGCACCATGGGTTCTTCTAAGCAGTCTAGAAATCTGAAACTGAAAATAGTTGACGCTCACAAAGCTGGAGAAGGCTATGATAAAATAGCAAAATGTTTTCAGATGTCAATATCCTCTGTTCTGAATGTAATAAAGAAATGGCAGTCATGAGGAACAGTGGAATTAAAGCAAGATCTGGAAGACCAAGAAAAATATCAGACAGAACAGCTCGCAGGGTCGTTTGTCTGCACAATCCCTCCAGAAAGATCTGGCAGACACTGGAGTTGTGGTGCACTATTCCACTATAAAGAGATACTTGTACAAATATGGTCTTCATGGAAGAGTCATCAGAAGAAAACCTTTTCTACGTCCTCACCACAAAAATCAGCATCTGAACTTTGCAAATGAACATATAGACAAGCCTGATGCATTTTGGAAACAAGTTCTGTGGACCGATGAGGTTAAAATTGAACTTTTTGGCCAGAATGAGCAAAGTTACGTTTGGAGAAGAAGGGGAACATAATTTAATGAAAAGAACCTCTGTCCAACTGTTAAGCATGGGGGTGGATCAATCATGCGTTGGGGTTATATTGCAGCCAGTGGCACAGGTAACATCTCACGAGTAGAAGGAAAAATGGGTTCAATAAAATTTCAGCAAATTTTGGATGCTAACTTGATGCCATCTGTGAAAAAGCTGAAGTTAAAGAGAGAATGGCTTCTACAAATGGATAAAGATCCTAAACACACCTCAAAATCCACGGGGGATTACATCAAGAGGCGTAAACTGAAGGTTTTGCCATGGCCTTCACAATCTCCTGACCTCAACATAATTGAAAATCTATGGATAGACCTTAAAAGAGCAGTGCGTGACAGACAGCCCAGAAATCTCAAAGAACTGGAAGACTTTTGTAAGTAAGAATGGGCAAAGATTCCTCAAACAAGAATTGAAAGACTCTTGGCTGGCTACGAAAAGCGTTTACAAGCTGTGATACTTGCCAAAGGGGACAGTACAAGATATTAACTCTGCAGGGTGCCCAAACTTTTGCTGACGCCATTTATTTGTTTTCTGTTATTTTGAAAGTGTAAATGATAGACATAAAATCTATTTAAGAATGTCTAATCTGTAATTTGATGACTTTTGGAGATTTTTCCATCTTTCCTTGGCTTCTTTATGCACATTAATACAATTTTTTTACCTGGTACCCAAACTTTTGATCCCCACTCTAAAAACTGTAGTAGTATGATACAGGAAATTTGGGTGGTTAACTAATCATGTGGCACATGCTATATATTCATTTAAGCCCAGAGGAGTTAAACAGCGTAATTTACATATACATTTGATTAGATAGATATCTATCTAATCGAATGTATATGTGGTGTCCAATATATTGGTCGTACCTCCCAGTACCTCTGAAGCCGCATTAATAAACATAGAAGCAATATAACTACAAATTTTCCCCTGCATAGCATCTCCCGTCATGCCACAACACATCACAATAGTTGCTTTAAAGAATTTTCTGTCACCCCGATTGAATCTATCCCAGAAGGACATAACAGATTTGAGAAACTTGATGATGCTACAATTTGACATAATAAGGTGACTTTACATGATTGGAATTATGAGGTCTCTTGATTATTTTTGTATACATTATATCACATGATAATTACTGGTGTTTTGTATATATGGAGTGGTATGGGTATTTTGTTTTATTATTAGTGATATGGGTATTTTGCTTTATCATTACTATTAATTTGATTATGTTATTATTAAGTAAGACACTTTTTTGAGTGATGTTATTTTATGAATTATGATAAGGATGATTGCATCTGATTCATTATTATGATTTACAGATCATGTATATTGGGACATATTAATCATGTAGCCTAATTAATTAAGTTAGATTAGTATCACGACCACTAGGGTGCTTACTAGAGATGAGCGAACTTACAGTAAATTCGATTTGTCACAAACTTCTCGGCTCGGCAGTTGGTGACTTATCCTGCGTAAATTAGTTCAGCCTTCAGGTGCTCCGGTGGGCTGGAAAAGGTGGATACATTCCTAGGAAAGAGTCTCCTAGGACTGTATCCACCTTTTCCAGCCCACCGGAGCACCTGAAAGCTGAACGAATTTATGCAGGAAAAGTCATCAACTGCCGAGCCGAGAAGTTTGTGACGAATTGAATTTACTGTAAGTTCGCTCATCTCTAGTGATTGGAATATATGAATAGAAATTTGGTATATATGTACATTATACCTCAGTGACTATGTTTATTACTAATCATGTATTGTTTGGTCATATTATTTGGGTTTCATTATATTAATCATGTCTGTTGGGTTAGATTCGACATCACTCTATTAGGCTATGTGTAATGTTATTTCATTGTATTATGTTTTAGTAATCATGTATACTGGGTTACATGAATTACCTCATGCCAATTATACCCGTGGGTTTATTGTTATAGGTTGGCTTACTAATTATGCACATTAATTATGCATATCATGCCATGTTAATTGGGTCATTTTACTATTATGGTTATTAATATAATAACAATATATATGCATTTTTAACTGTTATAACCATTGCCCCTGTGCCACACCACTAGTTTACACATGGTGTTCTGCTGTTATCTTTGCCCTTTTTCATGATGGAGAATATAGGAGGTTCCACTGGGTCATGTGACCGCGGGCCGTGTGACCCGGAGGGGTGGTTATCCTTGGATACTTACTATTGTTCATTGATTGCGCTGCCGTATCAGCCTCGGCTGGCATGTCAGCGTGGCCTCCTTGGTGACCGCGCCTCTGTTGTTATCACGTGACCGCTTGTCATGCGGTCACATGATCCTAAGACGTCATCACGTCTACTGACGCGGACGGAGGTGTCCGTCTTCATGGGAACCTTTTATCACCTATACTATGACGCCATCTTGGTGGCGTCTGAGGACGCCGATTAATATATGGACGCCATGTTGTTGGAGATTTTGGATACTCTATAGTTATTATCAACTATGTCACATGATATGGTTACGCCCCTGGGTGTCAGCTGACACAACAAGATGGCGGCCGCGGCATGGCCTCCGTTGTCACACCTGCAAGGTATTTTCTATATTTTTTGTGATTTACTTTTTGTATATAAGACACATTGTTAGTTCACATCTCCACACTCCTGAGGAAGTCACTCAGTGACGGAACGTGTGGAGGTTCTTCGGACCCGGGTGTATGGGTGATATTTGCTCCCACCTTGTGCAGGCCTTGCCTCCTATCTGACCTTATTTAGTCATCTTTTTGCTGGCATCTCTAGTCCATTTGTTCACATTTACTGACTGCTTGGCACTTTATTTCTAGAGATTCCGTATGTCATTTCTGATGTTCACTGTGACACCTAGGTATATAGGTTAATTTTGTGTATTTTGCATATGTCACTTTATGGTGAGCTGGTGTGACATAGGTCAGACGGGGGCATAGTGTACTGTAATCATCCTATTTGTGGTAGGAGAGCCATACTTCTTTAGCCCTGGTCCGGATGAGACATACACCATGTCTCATCTGTGTGGTGTGGCCCGATATGGGCCTTTTTAAGTGTTTTTAATTATATTCTTTTGTGTCTGTTATTATTGTTTTTTTGCTATGTCAATCATGTGCTCCTAATAAAGATTGTTATATTTTGTATTAATTGAATATCTTTGGTGTGCTTCCATTTGTACAATATTTCTGGGTTTGTTGTAGTGTTGGTTTCATATAATGTTGGTCAAGCACCCACGTTTATATATATCTTTCTAGCTGAGCCCCCCTCCTTTTCTTTCTTGGGCACAGGGATGTTCATGCGCAACATCCCTGTGCGTCGTTGTTAAGGCAACGTCACTATTCCGGGCCCGAAGTGCAGAGAAGAGGCCCCCCGGTGAAGATGAACAGCCCGGAACGACTATCCCTCCCCATCGGACTGTCCCTGCAGCACAGATGGCCCGGACCAGCTCACCCTAACTTCCCGCCGAGGGGAGGTGAGTACAAAACTAAAGGGGGGGGGGGGTCTGGATGATGACGAAGGCCGCAGTGGTCTTCAACCTGCGGACCTCCAGAGGTTTCAAAACTACAACTCCCAGCAGGGAGTTGAAGTTTTGAAACATCTGGAGGACCGCAGGTTGAAGACCACTCTTCAGACATTGACGTGGTGATGATGAAGGGGGTGGGATGATGACAGGTGGTGATGATGAAGGGGGGTGTGGGATGATGACAGGGGGATGATGACAGGCAGTGATGATGAAGGGGGATGATGAAGGGTATGATGATGATAGTAATGATGAAGGGGAGATGATGACAGGGTAATGATGAAGGGGGGGGAGATGATAGGCGGTGATGATGAAGGGGGATGATGACAGGGTGATGATGATGAGGGTGTTAATGATGGGGGTCTGGATGATGACAGGGGGGGATGATATATTTCCCACCCTAAGCTTATAGTCGAGTCAATAACTTTTCCTGGGTTTTTGGGGTGAAATTAGGGGCCTCAGCTTATATTCGGGTCGGCTTATACTCGAGTGTATATGGTAAAACACTGTTCTTTTTAGTCATTATTTTAGAGCAATACAACAATTTGTTCTCCTCTAGCATCTTATAGTAAAACAATGATCTTTTCCAACACCGATGTACAGACAGATTGTAAGTACAAATTTTATTCACCATAGATACCAAACTTTTACCTTGGTATTAGATATATGACCCTGTTCCACTTTGTAACCCTTCTCTGCATTCTGCAATGTTTTCTGCACCCGAGAAAGCCGGGTCCCGCAAGCCTATTGTCTATAGAATCATTATCTCATCGCCTACGTGTTCTGCAATCGTCGTTTACAGTTCCCTGGAAAATCCTGACGTCCTTTGCAAAACTGCCCACCTGCAGTACAAGCCTCATCTTCAACACCGCTTGCACAGACTAACACTCTGCTACCTCACTAACATTGTATATTTTATTTTAAACCTTTCCACCATCTTAATGTCTTACTATTTCTTAACTTAATAGACCCCACCATTAATACATTTTATTCTATAATGTAATAGTTTTATCCCCATACATGTGTTTTATCACGTGACTATACATGAACATGTAACCCCTTCCCCTCTTTAGTCTCACCTGCCAAATCCTTGGCGGGCTTTTTAGTGTGTAAATATCCTTCTTTTATGTGTATTGTTATGCCAATCTGAGGAAGGGTAATACCCGAAACATGTCATTGGTCAATAAAGAACACTTTTGCCTGACATCTTGCCTGACATCATCTTCTGTGTGATTCCAGTGGGAAAAGTAGTGCCTAGAGAGGGATCCTTATGTTGCCTTAACCTTATGTGGGGAAACTATGCTGTCTACCTAATTTGGGGGAACATTGCTGCATATCTAATGTGAGGGAACTATACTGTCTACCTAATGTGGGGGTACTATGCTGCCTACCTAATGTGAGGTGGCAAGTAGGTACTAGGTACTATTACAGGTTAAACTAAGGAGCTGTTTGTTAACCAGCTGTTTGTGTTTACATTATTAAAGGTTTTTCAGACAAGTCTAAGATCTGTGTGTTTGTTTTTTTGTCGGGAGAGGTGGGGTTAAGGTATTGAGATTGACTGTGCAATTGTGTGTGTGTGTGTGTGTGTGGGGGGGGGGGACATTGCTTGCCCAGGGTCCAATAAAAATGAAAGATGGCCTGCACCAATCCACCATGTTAGATCCAGTACAACATTGCCCTTGTAAATACATTCACCTTTTTCATACCATGTTGTAATGTCACTGTTCTGTAGCAGTCTACTTAGCAAAAGTTCAGCATTTTCCTTAAAACGGGGGTTGACATGACTTACAATTTCATTGACAGCATCACCTTTATCAGGGGGTACATTTGCTAATTGCTAATGATCAGAATCACAAGGAGTAACAATATTTAATCCCTTAAGGACACAGCCCATTTTCACCTCTAGGACGCAGCCCTTTTTTGCACATCTGACCACTGTCACTTTAAACATTAATAACTCTGGAATGCTTTTACTTATCAATCTGATTCCGAGATTGTTTTTTCATGACATATTCTACTTTAACATAGTGGTAAATTTTTGTGGTAACTTGCATCCTTTCTTGGTGAAAAATCCCTAAATTTGATGAAAAAATTGAAAATTTTGCATTTTTCTAACTTTGAAGCTCTCTGTTTGTAAGGAAAATGGATATTCAAAATATTATTTTTTTTGGATTCACATATACAATATGTCTACTTTATATTTTCATCATAAAATTGACGAGTTTTTACTTTTGGAAGACACCAGAGGGCTTCAAAGTTCAGCAGCAATTTTACAATTTTTCACAAAATTTTTCAAACTTGCTATTTTTCATGGACCAGTTCAGGTTTGAAGTGGATTTGAAGGGTCTTCATATTAGAAATACCCCATAAATGACCCATTACAAAAACTGCACCCCCCAAAGTATTCAAAATGACATTCAGTAAGTGTTTTAACCCTTTAGGTGTTTCACAGGAAAGCAGCAAAGTGAAGGAGAAAATTCAAAATCTTCATTTTTTACACTTGCATGTTCTTGCAGACCCAATTTTTTAATTTTTACAAGGGGTAAAAGCATAAAAATTATACTTGAATTTGTAGCCCAATTTCTCTCGAGTAAGCACATACCTCATATGTCTATGTAAATTGTTCGGCGGGCGCAGTAGAGGGCTCTGAAGCTAAGGAGCGACAAGGGGATTTTGGAGAGTACGTTTTTCTGAAATGGTTTTTTGGGGGCATGTTGCATTTAGGAAGTCCCTATGGTGCCAAAACAGCAAATAAAAAAAACTAGGCATACCATTTTGGAAACTAGACCCCTTGAGGAACGTAACAAGGAATTAAGTGAGCCTTAATACCCCACAGGTGTTTCATGACTTTTGCATATGTAAAAAAAAAAAAAAAAAATTCACTAAAATGTGTGTTTCCCCCCAAATTTCACATTTTTGCAAGGGTTAATAGCAGAAAATACTGCCCAATTTGTAACCCCATCTCTTCTGAGTATGGAGGTACCCCATAAGTTGACCTGAAGTGCATTACGGGCGAACTACAATGCTCAGAAGAGAAGGAGTCATATTTGGCTTTTTGAGAGCAAATTTTGCTCGGGGGGCATGTCGCATTTAGGAAGCCCCTATGGTGCCAGGACAGCAAAAAAAAAAATGACATGGCATACCATTTTTGAAACTAGACTCCTTGAGGAACGTAACAAGGGATAAAGTGAACCTTAATACCCCACAGGTGTTTCACGACTTTTGCATATGTAAAAAAAAAAAAATTTTTACAAAAATGCTTGGTTTAGCAAAAATTTTACATTTTTAAAAAAAGGTAATAGTAGAAAATACCCCCCAACATTTGAAGCCCAATTTCTCCCGATTCAGAAGACACCCAATATGGGGATGAAAAGTGCTCTGCTGGTGCACTACAGGTCTCAGAAGAGAAGGAGTCACATTTGGCTTTTTGGAAGCAAATTTTGCTCTGGGGGCATGCCGCATTTAGGAAGCACCTATGGTGCCAGGACAGAAAAAAAAAACACATGGCATACCATTTTGGAAACTAGACCCCTTGGGGAACGTAACAAGGGGTAAAGTGAACCTTAATACCCCAGAGGTGTTTCACGACTTTTGCATATGTAAAAAAAAAAATATTTTTTTTACACTAAAATGCTTGTTTTCACCCAAATTTTACATTTTTACAAGGGATAATAGCAGTAAATACCCCCCCCAAATTTGTAACCCCATCTCTTCTGAGTATGGAAATACCCAATAAGTGGACGTGAAGTGCACTGGCGGCGAACTACAATGCTCAGAAGAGAAGGAGCATCATTGAGCTTTTGGAGAGAGAATTTGGCCATGTGCATTTCCAAAGCCCCCCGTGGTGCCAGAACAGTGGACCCCCCACATGTGACCCCATTTTTAAAACTACACCCCTCACGGAAGGTAATAAGGGGTGCAGGGAGAATTTACACCCCACTGGCATTTGACGGATCTTTGGAACAGTGGGCTGTGCAAATTAAAAATTTTATTTTTCATTTTCACAGACCCCTGTTTCAAAGATCTGTCAGACACCTGTGGGGTGTAAATGCTCACTGTACCCCTTGTTACATTCCGTGAGGGGTGTAGTTTCCAAAATGGGGTCACATGTGGGTATTTATTGTTTTGCACTTATGTCAGAACCGCTGTAAAATCAGCCACCCCTGTGCAAATCACCAATTTAGACCTCAAATTTACATGGTGCACTCTCCCTTCTGAGCCTTGTTGTGCGTCCCCAGAACACTTTGCGCCCACATATGGGGTATCTCCGTCCTCAGGAGAAATTGCGTTACAAATTTTGGAGGCTTTTTTTCTTTTACCGCTTGTGAAATTTTAAAGTATGGGGCAACACCAGTATGTTAGTGTACAAAAATGTTTTTTTTTTACACTAACATGCTGGTGTAGACCCCAACTTTACCTTTTCATAAGGGGTAAAAGGAGAAAAAGCCCCCCAAAATTTGTTAGGCAATTTCTCCCGAGTACGGCGATACCCCATATGTGGCCCTAAACTGTTGCCTTGAAATACGACAGGGCTCCAAAGTGAGAGCGCCATGCGCATTTGAGGCCTAAATTAGGGATTTGCATAGGGGTGGACATAGGGGTATTCTACACCAGTGATTCTCAAACAGGGTGCCTCCAGCTGTTGCTAAACTCCCAGCATGCTTGGACAGTCAATGGCTGTCCGGAAATGCTGGGAGTTTTTGTTTTGCATCAGCTGGAGGCTCCGTTTTGGAAACACTGCTGTAGGATACGTTTTTCATTTTTATTGGGGAGGAAGGGGTGGTGGGGGGGGGCAGTGTACGTGTGTATATGTAGTGTTTTACTCTTTATTTTATGTTAGTGTAGTGTTTTTAGGTTACATTCACACTGACGGCGGATTACACTGAGTCTCCCGCTAGGAGTTTGAGCTGCGGCTGCTGCAGCTCAAACTTGAAGCAGGGAATTCACTGTAATCCGCCGCCAGTGTGAATGTAACCTGTACATTCACATGGGGGGGTCAAAACTACAACTCCCAGCATGCACTGACAGAACGTGGAGGCACACTGGTTGGAAAATACTGAGTTAGGTAATAGAACCTATTACCTAACTCGGTATTTCCCAACCAGTGTGCCTCCAGCTGTTGCAGAACTACAACTCTCAGCATGTACTGATTGCCAAAGGGAATGCTGGGAGATGTAGTTATGCAACAGCTGGAGGCACGCAAGTACAACTCCCAGCATGCCGAGACAGCCATTTGCTGTTCCTGAATGCTGGGAGTTGTAGTTTTGCAAGATTTAGAGGGGTTCAGGCTGGAGATCACTGACAGTGGTCTCTAAACTGTGGCCCTCCAGATGTTGCAAAACTACAAATCTCAGCATGCTAAGACAGCAAACTGCTGTCTGGGCATGCTGGGAGTTGTAGTTTTGTAATATCTGGAGGGCTACAGTTTAGAGACCACTGTCAGTGATCTCCAGCCTGAACCCCTCTAAATCTTGCAAAACTACCACTCCCAGCATGCCAACACAGAAAACAGCTGTCAAGGCATGGTGGGAGTTGTAGTTTTGCAACATCTGGAGGGCGACAGTTTAGAGACCACTCTCTAAACTGTCGCCCTGCAGATGTTTCTAGGCAACAGACTCCCGGACACGTGTCGTCATACTCACCTCCACCGCCGCCGTGATCACAGCCTCCGCCGGGTAAGTGACCGCCGCTGCCGCCGCCGCCACTGCTGCACGGTTCCCCCCGCTGTGCCCAGACACCGATGGGTGGGCATAGCGGGGGGAACCGAACTTTAACCCCCCCGCCCCCAGTCTGCTATTGGTCGGCCGCTCCGCCGATCAATAGCAGGGATAGGAGGGGTGGCAACCCTGCCACCTCACTCCTATCTCTTCAAGGGGGATCGAGGGTGTCTTGGACACCCCCGATCCCCCTTATTTTATCGCGGCGCCGCCGTTGATGGGCAGGGGGAGAGCGCTCCCCCTGCAAACACCGTAGATGCCGTGATCAGAACTGATCACGGCATCTATGGGGTTAATGCTGCCGGGACCGGCGCGATCGTGGCCCCGGCAGCTGCGGTGGGACTCCGGCTGTGATTGACAGCTGAGTCCCACCCGCGATCTCCTGCGCTGCCCGCGGCAGAGCAGGAGATCGCTTGGACGTATGCATACGTCCATTGGCGCGAACGTGTAATTCGCCTGGACGTATGCATACGTCCAATAGCGGGAAGGGGTTAAAGTTGCTAGCTCTTTCTCATCATGCTATCATGCCATGTATCTTTGCAGTATATCAGTGTATATCAGTGTAAGTTTCACACCATCCGACATGGTGTACCATCACCACGGTGTAAACTACTGCTACAGTGGGGATCAAAAGTTTGGGCACCCCAGGTAAAAATTTGTATTAATGTGCATAAAGAAGCCAAGGAAAGATGGAAAAATCTTCAAAAGGCATCAAATTACAAATTAAACATTCTTGACATTCTAATATGTCAACAAAGTGAGATTTTATTTCCATAATTTACACTTTCAAAATAACAGAAAACAAAAAAAAATGGCATCTGCAAAAGTTTGGGCACCCTGCAGAGTTAATATCTTGTACTGCCCCCTTTGGCAAGTATCACAACTTGTAAACGCTTTTTGTAGCCAGCCAAGAGTCTTTCTATTCTTGTTTGAGGTATCTTTGCCCATTCTTCCTTACAAAAGTCTTCCAGTTCTTTGAGATTTCTGGTCTGTCTGTCACGCACTGCTCTTTTTAAGGTCTAGCCATAGATTTTCAATTATGTGGAAGTCAGGAAATTGTGAAGGCCATGGCAAAACCTTCAGTTTACGCCTCTTGATGTAATCCCCCGTGGATTTTGATGTGTGTTTAGGATCATTATCCATTTGTAGAAGCCATCCTCTCTTTAACTTCAGCTTTTTCACAGATGGCATCAAGTTAGCATCCAAAATTTAATGAAATTTTATTGAATCCATTTTTCCTTCTACTCGTGAGATGTTCCCTGTGCCACTGGCTGCAATACAACCCTAAAGCATGCTTGATCAGTCTGATATTTTTCTTGGTCTTCCATATCTTGCTTTTACTTCCACTCTTCCTGATGACTGCCATTTCATAACCCCTTAAGGACCGAGCTCTTTTTCACCTTAAGGACCAGAGCATTTTTTGAACATCTGACCACTGTCACTTTAAACATTAATAACTCTGGAATGCTTGTTTTTTCGTGAAATATTCTACTTTAAGTTAGTGGTAAAATTTTATGGTAACTTGCATCCTTTCTTGGTGAAAAATCCCCAAATTTGATGAAAAAAAATGAAAATTTTGCATTTTTCTAACTTGGATATTCAAAATAAAAAAATGGATATTCAAAATAAAAAAATTTTGGGTTCACATATACAATATGTCTACTTTATGTTTGCATCATAAAATTTATGAGTTTTTACTTTTGGAAGACACCAGAGGGCTTCAAAGTTCAGCAGCAATTTTGAAATTTTTCACAAAATTTCAAACTCACTATTTTTCAGGGACCAGTTCAGTTTTGAAGTGGATTTGAAGAGTCTTCATATTAGAAATACCCCATAAAAGACCCCATTATAAAAACTGCACCCCCCAAAGTATTGAAAATGACATTCAGTAAGTGTATTAACCCTTTAGGTGTTTCACAGGAATAGCAGCAAATTGAAGGAGAAAATTCAAAATCTTCATTTTTTACACTCGCATGTTCTTGTAGACCCAATTTTTGAATTTTTGCAAGGGGTAAAAAGGAGAAAATTTTTACTTGTATTTGAAACCCAATTTCTCTCGAGTAAGGACATACCTCATATGTCTATGTTAATTGTTCAGTGGGCGCAGTAGAGGGCTCAGAAGGGAAGGAGCGACAAATGGTTTTTGGGGGGCATGTCACCTTTAGGAAGCCCCTATGGTGCCAGGACAGCAAAAAAAAACACATGGCATACCATTTTGGAAACTAGACCCCTCAGGGAACGTAACAAGGGGTAAAGTGAACCTTAACCCTACAGGTGATTCACGACTTTTGCATATGTAAAAAACAAATTTTTTTTTTACCTAAAATGCTTGGTTTCCCAAAAATTTTACATTTTTAAAAAGGGTAATAGCAGAAAATACCCCCCAATATTTGAAACCCAATTTCTCCCGATTCAGAAAACACCCCATATGGGGGTGAAAATTGCTCTGCTGGTGCACTACAGGTCTCAGAAGAGAAGGAGTCACATTTGGCTTTTTGAAAGCAAATTTTGCTCTGGGGGCATGCCACATTTAGGAAGCCAGGACAGCAAAAAAAAAAAAAAAACACATGGTATACCATTTTGAAAACTAGAACCCTCGGGGAACGTAACAAGGGGTTAAGTGAACCTTTATACCCCACAGGTGTTTCATGACTTTTCTATATGGAAATTTTTTTTTTCTTTTTATTACCTAAAATGCTTGTTTTCCCAAACATTTTACATTTTTAAAAAGGGTAATAGCAGAAAATACCCCCCAAAATTTGTAACACAATTTCTCCCGAGTACGGCGATAACCCATATTTGGCCCTAAACTGTTGCCTTGAAATACGACAGGGCTCCAAAGTGAGAGCGCCATGCGCATTTGAGACCTAAATTAGGGACTTGCATAGGTGTGGACATAGGGGTAGTCTACGCCAGTGATTCCCAAACAGGGTGCCTCCAGCTGCTGTAAAACTCCCAGCATGCCTAGACAGTCAGTGGCTATCTGGCAATACTGGGAGTAGTTGTTTTGCAACAGCTGAAGGCTCTGTTCTGGAAACAGTGGCGTACCAGACATTTTTCATTTTTATTGGGGAGGGGAGGGGGGCTGTGTAGGGGTATGTGTATATGTAGTGTTTTTTATTTTTTTATTTTATTTTGTGTTAGTGTAGTGTAGTATTTTTAGGGTACAGTCACATGGGCGGGGGTTCAAAATGTGCCGCAGCTCAAACTTGCAGCCAAATACTTACTGTAAACCTTCGCCCATGTGAGTGTACCCTGTACGTTCACATGGGGGGGGGGGCATCCAGCTGTTGCAAAACTACAACTCCCAGAATGTACAGTCTATCAGTGCATGCTGGGAGTTGTAGTTTTGCAACCGCTTGAGGCTCCGTTTTGGAAACAGTGGCGTACCAGACGTTTTTCATTTTTATTGGGGAGGGGGGCTGTGTAGGGGTATGTGCATATGTAGTGTTTTTTACTTTTTATTTTATTTTGTTAGTGTAGTGTTTTTAGGGTACAGTCGCACGGGCGGGGGTTCACAGTAGTTTCTCGCTGGCAGTTTGAGCTGTGGCAGAAAATTTGCCGCAGCTCAAACTTGCAGCCGGATACTTATTGTAATCCTCCGCCCATGAGTGTACCCTGTACGTTCACAATGGGGGGGGGGGGGGGGAGAGAAACATCCAGCTGTTGCAAAACTACAACTCCCAGCATGTATGGTCTATCAGTGCATGCTGGGAGTTGTAGTTTTGCAACAGCTGGAGACACACAGGTTGTGAAACACAGAGTTTGGTAACAAACCCAGTGTTTTGCAACCAGTGTGCCTTCAGCTGTTGCAAAAGCTACAACCCCCAGCATGTACGGACAGCGGAGGGGCATGCTGGGTCTTGTAGTTATGCAACAGCCGGAGGCATACTACTTTAGCTGGGGATGCTGGGGATTGTAGTTATGCAACAGCTGGAGACACACTGGTTTGCTACTTAACTCAGTGTGCCTTCAGCTGTTGCAAAACTACAACTCTCAGCAGTCACCGACAGCCAACGGGCATGCTGGGAGTTGTAGTTATGCAACCACCAGATGCACCACTACAACTCCCAGCATGCACTTTAGCTGATTGTGCAAGCTGGGAGTTGTAATTATACAACAGCTGTAGGTACACTGTCACTCACCTCCTGCTGCTGCTCCACGATGCCGCCGCACAGGTCAGTCCCTCGCCGCCGCCGTCGCTCCTGGGGCCCCGATCCCAACAGGGACGCCGGGGATCGGGGTCCCCAGGACCCGGGGTCTTCTGCCTGCACCCGCTCACGTCCTCCGGAAGAGGGGCGGAGCGGGTTGCGGGAGTGACACCCGCAGCAGGCGCCCTGATTGGTCGGCCGGGAAACTGGCCGACGAATCAGGGCGATCGTGAGGGAGCACCAGTGCCACCTCACCCCTGCTGGCAATGGCTGTTCAGCCAGCAATTCCGGGTCATCGGGTCACTGGAGACCCGATTGACCCGGAATCCGCCGCAGATCGCTGGACTGAATTGTCCAGCGATCTGCGGCAATCGCCGACATGGGGGGACATACATGTAGGGGGTATGTCGGCACACCCCCTTCCAGCTGTTTGCTGGGGCCCCATTCAGGAGATCGCGGGGGGCCCCAGCGGTCAGACCCCCGTGATCTATAACTTATCTCCTATCCTTTGGATAGGGGATAAGTTATTTTTCACTACACTACTCCTTTAAGTCTTCATATAGAGTGGGAAGGGTTGTATACCTGTGGCATGGGAGGCTGCTTAACACAATGGCTTCTGACAATATTAGTTCAGTAAAAGTGGTGACTAAAACTCCCAGTGTGTTCTTTCTGTGCAGCCTGTTCCTCCTCCAAGCTTGGCACTTGGGGGGAGCATGCAGCTCAGACAAATATACCACACTATGAGTTGTAGTCCACACTAAAGTATTTATCCTCCTAAATACAAAGTTACCCTATCACTCTGTAGCTCCAGTACAATTAAGAGACTAAGGAAATGTTCAAACATGCATATAGATCTGCAGGGGATTTTGCTAGCCATAAAGAAATCAGCTGCGGGAGATCTGCAGAAAAATATACATGTATAAACTTATTCTTATGATGCAGAATGATATCAGGCTTGTACAAAATAGAGTATATAAAAAAAGTGAAATTTTTTTTAAAAAATATACCCTCATAAAAATGATAATTACTCCCTTTTCCTAATTTTTAACCCCTTAATGACGCATCAATTTTTTGTTTTTTGTGTTTTAAAATCCATAACTCTTCCAATTTTTCATAAGTTTTTCATCTATAGGGCTTGTTGTTTGTAGGACTTATTGTGCTTTGCGATGACATCACTCATTTTACCACAAAATGTATGGTGAAGCCAAAAAAAATTGTTTGTGGGACAAAATTGGGGAAAAACACGCCATTATGCAATTTTTTAGGGTGTTGCGTTTTTACGTAGTGCACTTTTCAGTAAAAATGACAGATTATCTTTATTCTGTAGATCAATATGATTCCAACGATGCCCAATTTATAAAGATTTTGTTTTATTTTGCTAGTGAAAAAATATATAACTTTTTGTAAGAAAATTAGTAAGCTCAAAATTACGGTACCATTTTAGTTTTTAATGGACTTTTTGATCAGTTTTTTTATGGATTTTTTTCTGCTATATGAAGTGACCAAAAATGCACAATTCTGGACCACCATTTACTGTGCGGTTTAATTGACATTATATTTTAATAATACCACATGTTTAACTATTTTTTTTACATTATTTTATTTATAAATTAGAAAAAGGGGAGTGATTCAAACTTTTATTAGGGGGGAGGGGTTATACACAGTTATTTATTTTATTTTTTATGTTAAAAAAAAAAAAAAATTGTCCCCATAGGGGGCTATACCATGTAATCTTTTGATTCCTAACTCTAAACAAGGCTGTGTTATTACACAGCATTGATCAGTGTTATCTGCGGTCTGTTGCTCTGGCCTGCCAATGTAGGCTAGAGCAACATAAAGAAGATCTGACGGCATGAAGGAAGATAAAGACCCTCCGGCCGTGAGTTAAGGTGATCGGGTCCACAATACCCCTTGGTAGTCCTGATCCCCTATAGCAACCAGCCAGCAACATTCAGTTGCCGTCTTTATATCTCGCGATTAGCAGCTTAATAGCAGGCTATTAACTGCGGCCCCTGGCTGTTGATTCCAGCCGGGGCCACGTGGTACAGAGCGGGATGTACCATTACGTCCTTGGGAGGGAAGGGGATTCAATAAAAATTCCAAACTGCAAAAATAAAATATTTGGTATTGCCACACATGGGAATGTCCAGTCTAATAATAGAGAACAATACTAATCCCGCAAAAAAATACTCAGTATGAGAATTATATTTTTTATCAAAAAAAATATATATTAACTTAGCATAATGATAATTTTTACTCAGTCATGGTATGGTGGTATTCTTCAATTCTGCTATGGCGGTATTATTGAGTCATGGTATGGTGGTATTTATTGTTCAGTGTGATATGGCAATGTTATTCAGACACAGTATGATGGTATAGTTCAGTTCTGATTAGGCAGTGTTATTCTCTGACGGTATAATGGTATTGTTCGGTTTTGGTATAGTGGCGTGGTTTTGTTCCGGTTATTCCATTGTTATTCAGTCATGGTATGGTAAAATTGCTTACAAACATAAGTGAAAACACAACCTAAGGCCATGTTACACACCAGATAAAAGTATGTTTTTAGACCAAGATTCATGGCCAAGGGGCATGACAAAATTAGGTTTTGCCTAGGGAGGCCAAAATCCCTGCACCAGCCCTGGTATGGGGGACAGGGACAATTGTATGAGGGGAAAGAAAGAAAGTAAGAAAGAAAGAAAGAAGAAAAGTGGGGTCTTCCTCTTCTCCCCCACATGGGGACTCTGTGTCAGAAACAAGCATGGCCACCGAAAATACCCTACATCAGTGTTTCCCAAATATGGAGCATCCAGCTGTTGCAAAACTAAAACTCCCATCATGTCTGTGCAGTCAAAGGTTGTTCGGCCATGCTGTTAGTTGTAGTTTTGCACCAGCTAGAGGCTCCCTGTTTGAGCAACACGTCCCCACGGGCCATTTTAAATGTTTATGGGGAAGGGAAGACTAACTGTGTAAATGTAGTGTTTTACTCTTTATTTTAAGTGTGTTGTTTAGGTGTAATTTAGTGTTTTTAGGGTACGTACACACAGTCGGGTTTCCCACCACAAGTTTGTAGTCAATGTAATCTGCTGTGAATTTTCTGCTGCAGCTCAATCTTACAGCTGGAAACTCGCTGTAAGCCCACCCGTGAGAGCATACCCTTTTTTAATAAAAAAAATATATAAAAACAAAATAAAAAATAAAAAAGCTGATCAGCGATAAATCACTGATTAGCAACTAAAGGGGCAGACTCTTGGACAAAGACCACCCAAAAATAGGGTAAAAAAAAAACCCTAAAATCCAGCTGATCAGCAGGTATAGGAGGCAGGTATCAGAGCCGAACTTAGTGTTTTCACACCAGTGTGACTCCAAATGTTAGAAAACTACAACTGCCAGTGTTAAGGATAGTTCGAGGGGAAGCTTTCAAATGTGATTGACTGTGCTGATATATACTGCCAAGTGTCGACATAAGAAAATATACACCACACAGGATGCTGGTATAACCCTCTCTTAGCAGGAAACTCAGCTGTTCCCCAAAAGAGTTCTGTTTAATGCAGGAAGTACATTTAGTTTTTATATTTGACAAAGAAGAAGGTTTAGTTATGACATCAGAATCAGCATGTTACATTTTGATTGGTTGTTTGACTATTATTATTATTATTAGTTTGATATTGTGTCCGTATATATTAGCATATCTAGTGTCCACTAATTTTTTGGCAGAAGTTTCTCTACTGGGAAATTCCAGAGTTCTCTGTTTGTCAGATATTTTGTCTTTCTACTCCTTATCTCAGTTTTATCGGCGTCATGGCAAGGCCTCAATCGTAGTCACGAGCATATTGCAAGCTGATGTATATGGGTTAAGGGGTAGGTAACAGATATATTTTTCCAGCAGCAATGGCATATTAGTATTAGTATATTGATCAGTCATTAGAAACATAAGGGTCATCCCTATCATTTCCCCCCTAAAAGATATCTGTTACCGTACACAACATCTCTCCCTAGAATATATTGCTCCTACTAGTCTCAGGTTCAGGTGGGATAAAGAAAAAATGGGTATGGGATGCTTCACTGGTTTGAGACGAGCGGCTCATTGTGAACCACCCCCCTTTGTACCCATACTGATCCTTCACCTGAGACTCCTATATTAACCATAATCTGTTGAGCCTACACTTGCACCATTGGCATACAGGATGGTTGCTCTCCTGGGGGGAATTCTCTGTCATGCTTGGGTCTGGTGTATCAATTAGGTTCAGATAAGCTGAAATATCCACATACATTGTCCACATACATTGTCCCTGTTTGAAATGTGGCCTCTACAGTGGAGATTATTATTTTCTTTACACTGGGAACTATGCAACATCCAATTATTATTCTCTGTAGTAGAGACTTGCCGGTATTGTCTTTTCTTCTATTGGCACTCTGTGGTCTATAGTCCTAGTTCCATCCCACTGCTCTCCAATAGTCACAGTTGTTCCCCCCAGTAGTCATCCGTCACACATGTGTATATTGAATTGTCATCCCCATACAGAAGCCATTGTTTTGGCACCTCGGGACAATTCACAATGTCACAGTAGTCAAATTTAAAGGTAGTCACTTGGGCACTGGAAGAGTTATATCAAAATGTGGGATACAACTCTTGGGTCATTGTCAAGTCAGCCCAGTCGTGTGGTGGAGTCGGATTAGGTTGCTGGGTTTTCACTTGACTTATACGAAAAAGGATATGTATCAGGAGCATGGTGTAGGAACCCTCTTGTAGGAACGCAGTGCGAGGCGTATCCATGTTGATTTTCCTTCCAGTTTCACCGAAGTCAGAGTTGTCAGTAGAACCTGATAAGGACCTTCAAATATAGGTTCCAGCAGCCCCCTCACCTGTCTTTTCACGAGGATAAACTTTGCAGATTGCGACTTCCTTGTTCAGTCTCTGGATCTGGAATGGAAGAGTAAAACTGCAACATGTGTTACTTTCAGCTCATTACACAGTGTAATAACAAACTTTACCAAACTATCATTTCCTGCACTGAGGGTAGTAACATCCTAGCTTAGGGACCCCCCAAGAGTGTCCATTATGAGGTTAGGCCTGTTGGCTGTCTAACAGAATACAAAGCTATGGGTAGCACTTCTGGCCATGGAAGAGACAGTTCTTTACTGGCTTTTAGAATTTTTTTCTTTATGGTGCCATTCAGTCTTTCAACTTTCCCACTGCTCTGAGGATGATATGGGGTATGGAGTCGGAGGTCTGCTCCCACCATTTTTCAAAGTTTCTCTTGTAATATCCGCAATGACAGATGGTCCTTGGTCGCTTTCAATTACTTCAAGGACTCCAAATATGCATACCAGCTCTGTTAGTAGTTTCCTTAGTCTTCTGTCCATCCTGAGAACATGTCCACTGCTACTAGCACATACTCAACTCTCCACTTTTGGGCAATTGCATGTGGTCAATCTGGATCCTCTGGAATGGATAGCAAGGTTTGGCCAAGTGTTTCTTCAGAGTAGCTGCTGGTCTTCCAGGGTTACAGGTATTGCCAATGTCACATCTCTTGATATATTGTTCAACTGGTGTTGTTATTCCTGGTGCAAGGTGGATTTTATTGATAGAAGTGATCAATCATGTGGTTTTTTCCTCTGTGGGGGACTCCATTTACTCACCCACGGGTAAAGGGCTTGGGGAAGACAACTCTTGTTTGCTTTTCTCCATAGGCCGTCTGATTCACTGAGCTCAGCTCCCATTTTCTCCCATATACTCTTTCCCTTGTCCAAGGCTTGAGTCTGGAACTGTTTCAGTGTCTTGAGTCTGGGGTTTTCCTTTTCCTCTTCTGGTTCTTCTGATTCTTTATTCTGTCTTCTTGTCCCTGATTCCTCTCGAGCAAGGGGAAGTATTGCAGTTTCTTTAGCTGCCTTGTCTGCCAAGAAATTTCCTTTGGCTTCTTCAGAGTCTAATCTTTGACTTTGTTGATTGCCACTTGTTTAGTCAATTTTAAGGCTTCAATCAGTGTCCTGACAGCTTCAAAGTTCTTTATAGGGGTTTCACTTGCAGTCATGTACCCCCTCAAGGCCCATTTTAATCCAAGGTCCAGCTCTACTCCATGCTCATAGGCAGAGTCTGTGTAGATGTTGGCAGTTTGTCCTTCCGAGATGCGGCAGGCTTCAGCTAAGGCAATGAGTTCCGCCTCTTGTGCTGAAACACAGGGAGGGAGTAGTCTTTCTCGCAGAACTTTCAATGGGCTAACCACTGAGTATTCTGTGTGGAAGTTGCCACTTTCATCAGCATATCTGGACCCATCTGTGTAGAGAGTAAAGGTTGCATTGTCCAATGCTGTTTCTTGGACCGTCCAATGGTGTTTCCTGGACCGTTGTAGATGTGATGTCTCCATTTCCATAACCTCTAAACAATTGTGCTTAGGGTCACCGAGGTCTTCATCATTTTGTTCAGTTTCTTTTTCTTCATCATCCCCCCCCCCCCCCCCAAGAGAGGAAGCAGGATAGCTGGATTCAAGATTGTGCATCTTTGAAGAGTGACTTTATCTGGGAGTAACAGAGAGCATTGAAGCCTCACTTGTCTTTGTAGAGAAAGTGGATTTCTTTGGCATTGAGTCAAAATAGCTTTCAGATCATATGAAGTGAGGATAATGATAGAATGTCCAAGAATGATGTCCAAAGTCTTGTCCAAAAGGTCTTTAGCAGCTATCACAGTTAAAAGTCAGGTGGGTGCAGTTTGTGCAACAGGATCTAGTCTGCATGAGTAGTATCCCAAAGGTCTCAATTTGTCTCCATGTTTTTGTGCATGGACTCCAGAGGCACGGCCCTACTGTATGGCTTCAAATGAAAGAGGTTGCTTCTGAGATATGGTTGGAATGGCATCATACAGAGGTTGCATCAGTGCTGAGGCATCCAGGATACATTGTCGGTAGTAAGTGATCATACAAAGAAAGCCTCTAGTTGCTTGACAGTTGTAGGTATAGGAATCTCTTGTATGGCTTGCTTCCTGTACTCCATGAGGTGTTTAGCACCTTGAGAGATACAGTGTCCTAGGAAGACTACTTTTTGTTGTGCCCATTGAACTTTTTCAAGGGACATCTTGCAGTTGATTGAGGCAAGGAAAGATAGTAGATCAACTGAAGTGGTGGCACACTCATCTTGTGATGTGGCACAGAGTAGAAGGTCATCCACGTGTTGAAGTAAAGTCACATTATGATGGGCTCCTACCCATGGATCCAGACAGGTGGATAAGGCTTGAGAAAAGATATTGGGAACAATGGGAGTATCTAGAATTGTGGCAGCATTAATGGCACAAAGATCATGTACCATGCGGAACTTCTTAGGTTTTCCTTTTGGGATCTTCTTCTTTACCGGAAACAAAGGGGTGTTTGCTGGTGAAACACATTTGATTAGCGCTCCATTCTTGAGAAGAGTTGTAATTTGTTCAGATAGAGAAGCTTCTTGATTGGCTCTTAGAGAATATTGGGGTACTTTTGGAATCTTGGCAACATGTTTCAAAAAGACCTTAACAAATGGAACAGGCAAGAGTCCAATATCATCTGGGCCTTTGGACCAGACATGGTCAGGAATTTGTTGCAGGTAGACATCGGGTATAGTCTTTGTTGGGATGTTCATGACTATCAGTGGAGAGGCTTGCAGAACACAAAGTTCTTCAGGTGTGAGTGCTTGGGCTAATTCAAGGTGCATCCCATCATCCTCATATTTATTAGTGGCTTTGAGTTTCAGGAGTAAATCTCAGATCCAGATTTTTGATAATTTCTATATGAGACATGATTAGCTGGATTCTCTTGAGTTATTCTGTTGTCGGGTCTTCATTGTTGATTCATCCTGATGTGGTTTGGGTGTCCAAAGAGGTCCAGATTGTTGTTGGTCCATATTATGATGGTTTTGTGACATCATTGGCCTTGCAGTGGCTGAATCCATTCAGTAGTTGACAGGAGGAAGTCTGGTTCTGCAGTTTCGCGTGACATGTCAGAGTTTACCACATCTGTAGCAGATGATCATTGTGACTAGTGATCTTCCAGGGGGATAATTCGGAACACGGTACCGAGCAGGAATAGCTTGGAACTGAGGGACATAATTCTGAACCGGGTATTGTGCTGTAGCATTAAGCATCATCGGTGCATCTTGACAGATTGACACATCCGAGCTCTTCTTAGTAGGTGCCACTCCAGTCTGTTTTTCAATAGCTTTGACAATGAGTAAGAGCTGCTTTGGTTCAAGTGTCACATATTCAGGCCTAGTGTCCGTAAGCCTTTTCTTGGTAGCATTACGGAGGCTAGTAACAAAGGTGTTAATGAAGAGTGTATTATGGAATTAGCTTCCTAGGTCATAACCTTGATCCTGGAGAATAAATTTTCAGCTGATTCCGTAGGTTCCTGAGAGGCATCAGAGAAATTGGTGCAGCCTGAAGCTAGTCTGTCTCTTACCCAGGCTTGTAGTTGTCGGCAGAATTCCATTCCAGAACAGTATGTCTTCTCATCCATAATGGCAGAGCTATCAAGGCTGGCGGAAACGATAGGCCAGAAGGCGTCTCCAGTTTTGATAGAGACTAGATTATATAAATCCTTCCATACTGATGAATAGGTTTGTTGAATTTGCTTGATTCTTCTGTAGAAAGGCATTGGGCTACAAGATTATTTACTTGCACCGAGCTGAACGGAACATATTTGGAAAGAGTTTCTGAAAGAGGTTTTTCAGACCCTGTATTTCCACCACTATAGGTAAGGGGTATTGGCATAGGTTGCGGTGGACTGAATTCACCAAACCTATGCAGGAGATCTCTGGAACCATCAGGCTGTTTGGGCAAGAGTTTAGATGGCGTGGATCTGGGTAATGCATGTTGTAAGTTATCTGAATCATTATGTGGCATTGGGTGTTTACCCAAGAGGCAAGGTTTCTTGAGCAAGTTAACAGCATCCACCAGAGCTTGGACTGTTTCGTATGTTTTAGAGATAAGCCTGATTTCCTGCAATGTTGCTATTGGCTTGTGATCCTTAATGCTGGACACTATTGCATTGGCACAGATATTAGGAGGAAATCCAAAGAGTCCAGAACTGATGGGTAGAATGGCCAGAGAGGAAAGTTCCTTCTCTCCAGCTAGATCAAGAATGTGGTGTATTGTGGACTGAAGCTGCCTTATGCAGGCATCATGTTGGGCAGAGGAATATCTGGGACCAACAACATGTATTATCGTGTTGCAAGACAGTGTCCCAGAGCCTGTAATGGACAGTTGGGAGGTTGAAATGGGCCCTTGTTGTAGTACCAACAGATCAGAATCATACTATATACTAGTCCCCTCTGCATACACTAAGGCAGCAGCTAGGCCATCATCATACTAAAGATATGAATTTGCAGGGTTAACTATAGCTTGCACTCACTGGGTTTCCATGGAACCCATGCCAACCCGGAGTAAGGTGTTATTCCAGATCTTTGTTCCAAGGGCCGGTTGAAAAGATTCAGACACCATACTTGGTCTAATGGTTTGGTACATGTTACTGTTGGAGGTATTGGGAGGCACATGAAATTGCACCACAGTAGGTGGGATTGTATTAACAGGTGAAAGTGGTATCTTTCCTGGGGACTGATGATGATGATGATCATTGATAGGAGACTGATGATGATGATTATCCTTGGTAGGAGACTGATGATGATGATGAGGTCTGACTTCTTGGTGAGGCCCAGTAATTATTAGCAGAATGAAATAGAGTTTTCTGGTGAGGGCTGATCTGGGAGTGTGTGGGTTGGATTTGGGTATAGGCCAGGGATCTGGTCATTAGGTACAAATTAACCCCCATCCTGAGTCATACCTGGAAAGAGATCAAGTGCTTTAGCATTAGGATGCCTGCTAGAGGAAGTTCCGTTTGGAAACCTTCCAGCAACTGGCAAAGCCTGTTTGGGTGTACTGGATGAGGCCTCATTACAGGGAGTAATTAGATTGGGTAAGCCAAGATGGCTGACAGTAGAGGAAGTGGGTAAGGCTGTACTTCCTGGTCCTCCAAGATGACTGACAGCACTTCCTGGTCCTCCAAGATGGCTGACAGCACAGGAAGGTGATGCAGTAACATGGCCACCAGTAGAAGGAGGTAGAATGGGATATAGTGAGGCCGTTGCATTTTGGGGGGTTCCATTTTTGCAGCATACGGAGATGCTGTGGCAGTACATGGTGGAGCATTTACAGGCCGGGCTTGGACACAGGAAACCCAGTCTTTTACTGTGGGCAGGTTCTGCTGACCACAATGGCAACACAACCAACAGATGACAACCAATTGTCATCATTTATCGAGCGTTGATACATCTTTGTAATACAGATACATAATAACATTTCTCTTCTTATCTCTATATTCCTCCTCCACATATCTTTCTTTAGCAATAGCGCATGACGCACGGGGCCATGCCTGGGCAGATGCCAACAAATCATATGCTTCTAAAATCCCTTTATGCTGTTTAAGAGCCTCAGACCATAAATCTTGATGTAATCTACCCTTTTCAGGCAAATTGCATATAGACATAAATGTTTTAATTTTGTCAAGACACTTCTTTCCCTCACGGTGCATCACTATGTCAAGTGGCTCTTCACACATTGTGATTGGTTGTTTGATTATTGTGTACGTATATATTAGCATATCTAGTGTCCATTAATTTCTTGGCAGAAGTTTCTCTACTGGGAAATTCCAGAGTTCTCTGTTTGTCAGATATTTTGTCTTTTTACTCCTATCTCAGTTTTATCGCCGTCATGGCAAGGCCTCAATCGTAGTCACAAGCATATTGCAAGCTGATGTATATGGGTTAAGGGGTAGGTAACAGATATATGGCATCTGTGATGGCATATTAGTATTAGTATATTGATCATTCATTAGAAACAAAAGGGTCAACTCTAACACCAGCATGCCCTATGGCTGTCCGTGCATGCCCGGAACAACAGTTTTGCAACAGCTGGAGGTGTACTTGTTAGGAAACACTGCCCTAGCTACTGTCTGTGCCAGGCAGGACAGCAAAGCTGTGTCTAATGTGGCTCAGACTGTCCCTCTGACCACTGGTCTGCAGCCTCCTGTTAGATAACAGCAGCCATTCTGGCCCATCAGTTAGTGGCAGTGATTGGTAGAGGCCAGGACTTACAGGCACATCCCACGTATTCTACGAGTTAAATAAACAATTGGTATCTCAGGCAACAGATCATCTGTATGAATGTAAAGAACTCAATTTCTGCATTAACACTAGAGATGAGCCAGTAGAGCTCCGCAAACCAGGATTTAAAGCAAATTTTGGGGTGGATGCAGCTCGCAGAACTATTGAACTTTGCCAGGTTTGACTCATGCGAACCCGGCAGTGTGCGCAATAATTCCATAAGGGATAAGGAACACACAGTAGGAGATTTATCAAGCTCCATAGTAGATTTTTTTTTGAATAAAAAAGTTGCACATTTTTTTTTTAACTTTGCCGTGGCCATGTATTTATCAAATGTGATAGTTGTTATTTATGAAGAAAAAAAGCATCATCTCCATTTAAAAGTTGCATATGTATTCCAGGTTCCTGGCTTACAGGAAGTCCATACGTCCGCAGAAAAGGAAGTTAACAACCACTTTAACAACTGTTCTTGTTCTGCATCATGAAACAAAGCTACTACATTAATGTTAATGCTCATTATAGAAAAAAATTATTATAACTAATAACTCAATTAATTTTAAGGTGGAAAATACACACTGCACACCTTGTTAATTTTAGGACACATACATGCTGGTGTACCCTCTAAATTTTTTAATTAATGTTGTGTTAAAATAGAATAAGGCACAAAATAATTGTGTAACAATTTTACAGACTACGTAAATATCCGATATGTGACACTAACATTTTTCCTTAAAAAAAAAAAGAAACATCCATAGCAATACACAATGCACATCCATAGTAATACACAATGCACAATACACATGCACACTTTGGGGTGGGTAACATACCATGCCAGATCTTTTTAGTTATATTTGTGGCTTCATTGTTTATGTGCCTGTTGGTGCTGTGCTGTCTTCCTGCCTGATGTAAAATCCGGCCTCAGTGCAGCGACGCAAGACTCTGCCCACCAACGTCATAAAATGCGGGCTCAAAATTAAACAAAAAAGCCTCCAGAGTACGGATATTCATGGTGCGGCATAGTATGTTTTTCTTTTTTTTTCCGTTTTCTGAGAAGGGTGGATGGGTTGTTGCGGGATAGTTGGAGTGCAGCTATTTAGTGCCAGGCCAGCCAGTCAGGTTGTCACACGATGCGGTACGCCCCCCCTCCTCGTCACTCTCTAGCAATGCTACTAGTAATAAAGGGTAGATATAGAACTTCGGCTATTAACATGAGGGAAAACTTTTCTGCTTTAAAAATGCTATTGTAAGCAGGCTTCGGGGGTTCTGCTTATGTGTGATTTATTTATCAAGGTCGTGTAACTATTTGATAAATAGTTTGCACGTAAGTAAAAAAAAAAAAAATGTCATATAAAAGCCATACGTTTGAAAAGAATGAGAAATCTCCTTCACAGTGTTTTGGCACCCACAAGTACCGGGACACTGTGATGAGGTCAGGGTACACCCACCATACCTTGCAGCTATCACATGACCCTAAGTTAATAAAATGATTTGCTGGTTTACGTTTGAATCAACTCCCATGCAGGTAGAACACAGCCTAAAAGAAACAGATAAAGCCCCAAGTCCCTTGTGAAGCCACCATTTGGGAGAGATAGAGCTGAGGGGGAGCAAGTACTGTTGAGAGCTTTCAAAAACTTTAATGTACACAATTGCACAGCAAGCTGACCACAGCAGTAATCTATGGGCTGATCTCACATAGGGACCTCCTTCTGTCCTATCAGTACCCGCAGAGCAGAAGTCTGTTGGTGCACTTAAAATCTCAGCAAGCAGTAATCCATCCCATAAAATATGTATGTAGCAAATTGAGCAAAGCAGTGGACTGACCTATATTTTAGCAGTTAAAGGTGTTCAAACCGGAGACCACCATTTTAGTGTCAATTATGTGTAATTACTTTAATATTACAACATTTTCCTACATAACAACGTAGTTATAAGCATTGACAGTGAGAATTGACCAGTAAATTAGTGAAAAATCATCCCCAAAAGATAAAAATCTTTTACAATTTCTTGAAAAGGAACTGTTGGATGGGGTCAATCCCTGCCATGTCCTCTGCCAGTGAGAATGTTGGTGGCAGTACCAACACCAGTACAGGTAGCAGCAGCAGCAGCCAGGTGCCTGGTGGTGGTAGAAGCATCCTCATCAGCAAGCAAAGGTTCCTACTGTGTTATAGAGGATAGTGTTTCCCTTGTGTACTGGTTGACTGGTCTTCTCAGGAGGCTAAAGAAAAATCAGACGATATGATGATCAGTCAGCTGTCAGTGGATTGCTTATCATCTACAGTTACATGGCTTACTCCTGGACAAAGCCCCAGGGCAAAATGTGTCGGAGGTGTGGTGGGTGACTACGGAACAGGGGCGGTCTCTGTATATCTGTTTACTAGCCGGTCATGGACCGCTTTTTATGGTTCTCAGCTATTTGCGAACTCTCATTGTGCTTGGCACTGCTTAAGGAGACCATTCATATTTACTCATATATATTTATTTGTCACAGCACACTTCTCTTGCATTTTTTGCACAATTGCACTTATCTATATTTCTACCTAGTCCTGCCATATACATCTGTGTGGGACTACTGTATTATTGTTTTTGTTTTGTATACTTGGCCATGACTTATTAGTGCTACATAGCCTTTATCATATTTGATTCTTTACCCCTACTTTCCCTAGTCCCCACCTTTTTCTGTGTCCATGCCTCTTGCTTTTAACCTATTTTTTGTATTATTTTCATAATAAAGATTACCTTTTTTTTATATATGGTCTGTTTTTGAGTGGTCTTTAAAGGACATCTGTAGTTCAATATAACTTATCCCCTATCCGAAGTTATAGATCACAGGGGGTTCCGAGCGCTGGGGCCAACCACAATCTCCTGGACAGGGCCACGGCAGTCTGCAGGAAGTGCAGTTTTGCCCCCAGCAGACACGCCCCCTTCATGTATCTCTATGGGGTGCATGGAGGGTGCGTGTTAGCCGCCACGTCATGCGGGGATGGAACGCCCCCTTTGCAGCATACTGCCACGGCCCCATCCAGGAGATCCCTTCTTTATGTTGGTGGTAATTCTTTCACATTGTAAAAAGAAAAAAGAAAAAAAAACACTTCTTTACTGTGTACAGGTTCCTGTTGCAGCTTTTTGTATTTTTAAAATTTAGAAAAACAATATCTTTACTGACGTCAAGCTCTTCACTATTTTGAGGCACCGTCACCAATCTTGCTGCAGCTTCATCACACCCAAG